>NC_081316.1:91790464-92135486 GCF_026419965.1 Kogia breviceps | reverse complement strand
GTGCAACGCAAAGCCCCCTAACACGTATCCGTACCCCTATTTCAACCCGAAGCCTCACCGGGAGCCTAACCCTAAACCAAGTTCCAACCCTGACCCTGAACACTAAGCCTCACCCGCAGCCTGAACCCTGAGGCCTACCCAAACGATAAGTCGCGCCCTGAAACGAAAACGCGCCCTAACACGATTCCGTACCCCAATCTCGACCCTAGGCCTCACCAGGAGCCTCACACTAACCCTAGATCCAACCCTGACCCTGAACGCTAAGCCTCAACCGCAGACTGAACCCTGAGGCCTACACTAACGATCAGCCGTGCCCTGCAATGCACACGAACCCTAACACGTATCCCTACCCCAATCTCGGCCATAGGCCTTAGCAAGAACCTAACCCAAACCATAGCTCCATCCCTAACGCTAAACACTAAGCCTCACCGACAGCCTGAACCCTGGGGCCTACCCTAAAGATAAGTCGCGCCCTGCAACGCAAACGCCCCCTAACACGTTTCCGTAACCCAATCTCGACCATAGGCCTCACTGAGTGCCTAAACCTAACCCTAGCTCCAACCCTGACCCTGAACGCTAACCCCCACCTGGAGCCTAAACGCGGAGGCCTAGGCTAAGTATTAGCCCCGCCGTGAAACTCACACGACCCCTTACACGTATCCGTACCCCAATATCGACCCTAGGCCTCACCGGGTGCCTAACCCTACCCCTAGCTCCAACACTGACCCTGAACACTAAGCCTTACCGGGAGACAGAACCCTGAGCCCTACCCTAACTATAGGCCACGCCCTGCAAAGCACACGTCCCCTAACAAGTATCCGTACCCCAATCTCGACCCTAGGCATCACCGGGAGCGTAAACCTAACCTTAGCTCCAAACCTGACCCTGAAGCCGAAGCCTCAACTGCAGACTGAACCATGAGGCCTACCCTAACTATAAACCGCGCCCTGAAACGCACACGCACCCTAACATGTATCCGTACCCCAATCTCGACACAAAGCCTCATGGGGAACCTAAAGCTACACCTAGCTCCAAACCTGACCCTGAACCCTTAGTCTCACTTGCAGCCTGAACTCTGAGGACTACCCTAACGTTAAGCCGCGCCCTGCAAGGCACACGCCCCTTAACACGTATCCGTACCCCAATCTCGACCAAAAGCCGCACCGGGAGGCTAACCCTAACCCTAGCTCCAACCCTGACCGTGAACAATAAACCTCACCTGCAGCCTGAACCCTGAGGCCTACCCTAACGATAAACCGCGCCCTGCAACAACAACGCCCCCTAACACATATCCTTACCCCAATCTCGACACTAGGCCTCAACGGGAGCCTAACCCTAACCCTAACTCCAACCCTTATCCTGAACATTAAGCCTCACCCGCAGCCACAACCCTGAGCCCTACCCTAAGGATATGCTGTGCCCTGCAACTCACACTCCCACTAACACGTATCCGTACCCCAATCTCGAACCTAGGCCTCAGAGGGAGCCTAAGCCTAACCCTAGTTCCAACCCTGACCCTGAAACCTAAACCTCATCCGCAGCCTGAACCCTGAGGCCTACCCTAACGATGAGCTGTGCCCTGCAACGCACACGCCCCCTAACACTAATCCGTACCCCAATCTCGACCCTAAGCCTCACCGGGCGCCGAACGCTAAAGCTAGCTCCAACCCTGACCCTAAACACTAAGCCTCACAGCAAAACTGAACCCTGAGACCTGCACTAACTATAAGCCACGCCCTGCAACGCATACGCCCCCTAACACATATCCGTACCCCAATCTCGACCCGAAGCCTCACCGGGAGCCTCAACCTAACCCTAGCTTCAACTCTGACCCTGAACCCTAACCGTCACCCACAGCCTGAACCCTGAGGCCTCCCCTAAGGATAAGTCAGGCCCTGCAACGCAAACGCCCCCTAACACGTATCCGCACCCCATTCTCGAACCTAGGCCTCACCAGGAGCCAAATCCTAAGCCTAGCTCCAACCTTGACCCTGAACCCTAAGCCTCAGCCGCAGCCTTAACCCTGAGGCCAACCCTAATGATAATATGTGCCCTGTAACGCACACGCCCCCTAACACTTACCCGTACCCCAATCTCGACCCTAGGCCTCACCGGGAGCCTAACACTAACCCTAGCTGCAACCCAGACCCTGAACGCTAAGCCTCACCTGCAGCCTGAAGCCTGAGGCCTACGCTAAGGATAAGCCACGCCCTGCAACGACAACACCCCCTAACACATATCCGTACCCCAATCTCAAACCTAGGCCGCACTGGGAGACTAACCCATACCCTAAGTCAAACCGTTACCCTGAAAACTAAGCCTCACTTGCAGCCTGAAACCTGAGGCCTACCCGAACGATAAGCCGCGCCCTCCAACGCAAACGCCCCCTAACACGAATCCGTACCCCAGTCTCGACCGTAAGCCTCACTGGGAAGCTAACCCTAACCGTAGCTCCAACCCTGACCCTGAAACGTAAGCCTCACCAGCAGCCTGAACCCTGAGGCCAACCCTAACAATAAGCCGCGCCCTGCAACTCACACGCCCCAAACACGTATCTGTACCCCAATCTCGACCCTAGGCCTCACCGGGAACCGAACGCTAACGCTAGCTCCAACCCTGACCCTGAACCCTAAGCCTCACAGAAAGACTGAACCCTGAGGCCTACACTAACGATAAGCCGCGCCCTGCAATGCACACGCCCCCGAACATGTATCCGTACCCCAATCTCGACCGTAAGCCTCACCCAGAGCTTAACCATAACCCTAGCTCCAACCCTGACCCTGAACCCTAAGCCTCACCCGCAGCCTGAACCCTGAGGCCTACCCTAACGATTATCCGCGCCCTGCAACGCACACGCCCCCTAACACGTATCTGTACCCCAATCTCTACCTTAAGCCTCAGCGGGAGCCTAACCCTAACCCTATCTCCAACCCTGACCCTGAAATCTAAGACTCACACACAGCCTGAACCCTGAGGCCTACCCTAATGATCAGACGAGCCCTGCAATGCACACGCGCCCTAAAACGTATCCCTATCCCAATCTCGATCCGAAGAGTCAACGTGAGCCTAAACCTAACCCTAGCTCCAACCCTGACCCTGAATCCTAAGCCTCACCCTCAGCCCGATATCTGAGGCCAAACCTAACGTAGGCCGTGCCCTGCAAGTCACAAGCCCCCTAACACTTATCCGTACCCCAATCACGACCAAAAGCCTCATGGGGAGCCTAAAGCTACACCTAGCTCCAAACCTGACCCTGAACTCTAAGTCTCACTCGCAGCCTGAACCCTGAGGACTACCCTAACGTTAAGCCACGCCCTGCAAGGCACACGCCCCTTAACACGTATCCGTACCCCAATCTCTACCAAAAGCCTTACCGGGAGGCTAACCCTAACCCTAGCTCCAACCCTGACCGTGAACAATAAACCTCACCTGCAGCCTGAACCCTGAGGCCTACCCTAACGATAAACCGCGCCCTGCAACAACAACGCCCCCTAACACATATCCGTACCCCAATCTCGACACTAGGCCTCAACTGGAGCCTAACCCTAACCCTAACTCCAACCCTTATCCTGAACATTAAGCCGCACCCGCAGCCAAAACCCTGAGCCCTACCCGAACGATACGCTGCGCCCTGCAACGCACACGCCGCCTAACACGAATCAGTACCCCAATCTCGACCCTAAGCCTCACCGGGCGCCGAACGCTAAAGCTAGCTCCAACACTGACCCTAAACACTAAGCTTCACAGGAAGACTGAACCCTGAGACCTACACTAACTATAAGCCACGCCCTGCAACGCACACGCCCCCTAACACGTATCCGTACCCCAATCTCGACCCTAGGCCTCACCGGGAACCGAACGCTAACCCTAGCTCCAACCCTGACCCTGAACCCTAAGCCTCACAAGAAGACTGAACCCTGAGGCCTACACTAACGATAATCCGCGCCCTGCAATGCACACGCCCCCGAACACGTATCCGTACCCCAATCTCGACCCTACGCCTCACCGGGAGCCTAACGCTAACCCTAGCTCCAACACTGACCCTGAACCCTAAGTCTAACCGGAAGACTTAACCCTGAGGCCTACCCTAACTATAAGCCGCGCCCTGCAACGCACATGCCCCCCTAACACATATCCGTACCCCAATCTCGACCCTAAGCCTCACCCGGAGCCTAACCATAACCCTAGCTCCCACCCTGACCCTGAACCCTAAGCCTCACCCGCAGCCTGAACCCTGAGGCCTACCCTAACGATAAGCTGCGCCCTGCAACGCACAAGCCCCCTAACACGTATCTGTACCCCAATCTCGACCCGAAGCCTCACCGGGCGCCAAACGCTAAAGCTAGCTCCAACCCTGACCCTAAACACTAAGCCTCACACGAAAACTGAACCCTGTGACCTACACTAACTATAAGCTACGCCCTGCAACGGACACACCCCCGAACACGTATCCGTACCCCAATCTCGACCCGAAGCCTCACTGGGAGCCTAAACCTAACCCTAGCTTCAACTCTGACCCTGAACCCTAACCGTCACCCACAGCCTGAACCCTGAGGCCTCCCCTAAGGATAAGTCAGGCCCTGCAACGCAAAGGCCCCCTAACACGTATCCGCACCCCATTCTCGAACCTAGGCCTCACCAGGAGCCAAATCCTAAGCCTAGCTCCAACCTTGACCCTGAACCCTAAGCCTCATCCGCAGCCTTAACCCTGAGGCCAACCCTAATGATAATATGTGCCCTGTAACGCATACACCCCCTAACACTTACCCGTACCCCAATCTCGACCCTAGGCCTCACCGGGAGCCTAACACTAACCCTAGCTGCAACCCAGACCCTGAACGCTAAGCCTCACCTGCAGCCTGAAGCCTGAGGCCTACGCTAAGGATAAGCCACGCCCTGCAACGACAACACCCCCTAACACATATCTGTACCCCAATCTCAAACCTAGGCCGCACTGGGAGACTAACCCATACCCTAAGTCAAACCGTTACCCTGAAAACTAAGCCTCACTCGCAGCCTGAAACCTGAGGCCTACCCGAACGATAAGCCGCGCCCTCCAACGCAAACGCCCCCTAACACGTATCCGTACCCCAGTCTCGACCGTAAGCCTCACTGGGAAGCTAACCCTAACCGTAGCTCCAACCCTGACCCTGAAACGTAAGCCTCACCAGCAGCCTGAACCCTGAGGCCTACCCTAACAATAAGCCGCGCCCTGCAACTCACACGCCCCAAACACGTATCTGTACCCCAATCTCGACCCTAGGCCTCACCGGGAACCGAACGCTAACGCTAGCTCCAACCCTGACCCTGAACCCTAAGCCTCACAGGAAGACTGAACCCTGAGGCCTACCCTAACGATTATCCGCGCCCTGCAACGCACACGCCCCCTAACACGTATCTGTACCCCAATCTCTACCTTAAGCCTCAGTTGGAGCTTAACCCTAACCCTAGATCCAACCCTGACCCTCAAATCTAAGACTCACACACAGCCTGAACCCTGAGGCCTACCCTAATGATCAGACGAGCCCTGCAATGCACACGCGCCCTAAAACGTATCCGTATCCCAATCTCGATCCGAAGAGTCAACGGGAGCCTAAACCTAACCCTAGCTCCAACCCTGACCCTGAATCCTAAGCCTCACCTGCAGCCCGATACCTGAGGCCTAACCTAACGTAGGCCGTGCCCTGCAAGTCACAAGCCCCCTAACACTTATCCGTACCCCAATCTCGACCCAAAGCCTGATGGGGAGCCTAAAGCTACACCTAGCTCCAAACCTGACCCTGAACCGTAAGTCTCACTCGCAGCCTGAACCCTGAGGACTACCCTAACGTTAAGCCGCGCCCTGCAAGGCACACGCCCCTTAACTCGTATCCGTACCCCAATCTCGACCGAAAGCCTCACCGGGAGGCTAACCCTAACCCTAGCTCCAACCCTGACCGTGAACAATAAACCTCACCTGCAGCCTGAACCCTGAGGCCTACCCTAACTATAAACCGCGCCCTGCAACAACAACACACCCTAACACATATCCGTACCCCAATCTCGACACTAGGCCTCAACGGGAGCCTAACCCTAACCCTAACTCCAAACCTTATCCTGAACATTAAGCCTCACCCGCAGCCACAACCCTGAGCCCTACCCTAACGATAAGCTGTGCCCTGCAACTCACACTCCCACTAACACGTATCCGTACCCGAATCTCAAACCTAGGCCTCAGAGGGAGCCTAAGCCTAACCCTACTTCCAACCCTGACCCTGAATCCTAAACCTCATCCGCAGCCTGAAACCTGAGGCCTACCCTAACGATAAGCTGCGCCCTGCAACGCACACGCCCCCTAACAGGAATCCGTACCCCAATCTCGACCCGAAGCCTCACCGGGCGCCAAACGCTAAAGCTAGCTCCAACCCTGACCCTAAACACTAAGCCTCACAGGAAAACTGAACCCTGAGACCTACACTAACTATAAGCCACGCCCTGCAACGGACACACCCCCGAACACGTATCCGTACCCCAATCTCGACCCGAAGCCTCACTGGGAGCCTAAACCTAACCCTAGCTTCAACTCTGACCCTGAACCCTAACCGTCACCCACAGCCTGAACCCGGAGGCCTCCCCTAAGGATAAGTCAGGCCCTGCAACGCAAACCCCCCCTAACACGTATCCGCACCCCATTCTCGAACCTAGGCCTCACCAGGAGCCAAATCCTAAGCCTAGCTCCAACCTTGACCCTGAACTCTAAGCCTCATCCGCAGCCTTAACCCTGAGGCCAACCCTAATGATAATATGTGCCCTGTAACGCACACACCCCCTAACACTTACCCGTACCCCAATCTCGACCCTAGGCCTCACCGGGAGCCTAACACTAACCCTAGCTGCAACCCAGACCCTGAACGCTAAGCCTCACCTGCAGCCTGAAGCCTGAGGCCTACGCTAAGGTTAAGCCACGCCCTGCAACGACAACACCCCCTAACACATATCCGTACCCCAATCTCAAACCTAGGCCGCACTGGGAGACTAACCCATACCCTAAGTCAAACCGTTACCCTGAAAACTAAGCCTCACTCGCAGCCTGAAACCTGAGGCCTACCCAAACGATAAGCCGCGCCCTCAACGCAAACGCCCCCTAACACGTATCCGTACCCCAGTCTCGACCGTAAGCCTCACTGGGAAGCTAACCCTAACCGTAGCTCCAACCCTGACCCTGAAACGTAAGCCTCACCAGCAGCCTGAACCCTGAGGCCTACCCTAACAATAAGCCGCGCCCTGCAACTCACACGCCCCAAACACGTATCTGTACCCCAATCTCGACCCTAGGCCTCACCGGGAACCGAACGCTAACGCTAGCTCCAACCCTGACCCTGAACCCTAAGCCTCACAGGAAGACTGAACCCTGAGGCCTACCCTAACGATTATCCGCGCCCTGCAACGCACACGCCCCCTAACACGTATCTGTACCCCAATCTCTACCTTAAGCCTCAGTGGGAGCTTAACCCTAACCCTAGCTCCAACCCTGACCCTGAAATCTAAGACTCACACACAGCCTGAACCCTGAGGCCTACCCTAATGATCAGACGAGCCCTGCAATGCACACGCGCCCTAAAACGTATCCGTATCCCAATCTCGATCCGAAGAGTCAACGGGAGCCTAAACCTAACCCTAGCTCCAACCCTGACCCTGAATCCTAAGTCTCACCTGCAGCCCTATACCTGAGGCCTAACCTAACGTAGGCCGTGCCCTGCAACTCACACGCCCCCTAACACTTATCCGTACCCCAATCTCGACCCAAAGCCTGATGGGGAGCCTAAAGCTACACCTAGCTCCAAACCTGACCCTGAACCGTAAGTCTCACTCGCAGCCTGAACCCTGAGGACTACCCTAACGTTAAGCCGCGCCCTGCAAGGCACACGCCCCTTAACTCGTATCCGTACCCCAATCTCGACCGAAAGCCTCACCGGGAGGCTAACCCTAACCCTAGCTCCAACCCTGACCGTGAACAATAAACCTCACCTGCAGCCTGAACCCTGAGGCCTACCCTAACGATAAACCGCGCCCTGCAACAACAACGCACCCTAACACATATCCGTACCCCAATCTCGACACTAGGCCTCAACGGGAGCCTAACCCTAACCCTAACTCCAAACCTTATCCTGAACATTAAGCCTCACCCGCAGCCACAACCCTGAGCCCTACCCTAACGATAAGCTGTGCCCTGCAACTCACACTCCCACTAACACGTATCCGTACCCGAATCTCAAACCTAGGCCTCAGAGGGAGCCTAAGCCTAACCCTACTTCCAACCCTGACCCTGAAACCTAAACCTCATCCGCAGCCTGAAACCTGAGGCCTACCCTAACGATAAGCTGCGCCCTGCAACGCACACGCCCCCTAACACGAATCCGTACCCCAATCTCGACCCTAAGCCTCACCGGGCGCCAAACGCTAAAGCTAGCTCCAACCCTGACCCTAAACACTAAGCCTTACAGGAAAACTGAACCCTGAGACCTACACTAACTATAAGCCACGCCCTGCAACGGACACACCCCCGAACACGTATCCGTACCCCAATCTCGACCCGAAGCCTCACTGGGAGCCTAAACCTAACCCTAGCTTCAACTCTGACCCTGAACCCTAACCGTCACCCACAGCCTGAACCCTGAGGCCTCCCCTAAGGATAAGTCAGGCCCTGCAACGCAAACGCCCCCTAACACGTATCCGCACCCCATTCTCGAACCTAGGCCTCACCAGGAGCCAAATCCTAAGCCTAGCTCCAACCTTGACCCTGAACCCTAAGCCTCATCCGCAGCCTTAACCCTGAGGCCAACCCTAATGATAATATGTGCCCTGCAACGCACACACCCCCTAACACTTACCCGTACCCCAATCTCGACCCTAGGCCTCACCGGGAGCCTAACACTAACCCTAGCTGCAACCCAGACCCTGAACGCTAAGCCTCACCTGCAGCCTGAAGCCTGAGGACTACGCTAAGGATAAGCCACGCCCTGCAACGACAACACCCCCTAACACATATCCGTACCCCAATCTCAAACCTAGGCCTCACTGGGAGACTAACCCATACCCTAAGTCAAACCGTTACCCTGAAAACTAAGCCTCACTCGCAGCCTGAAACCTGAGGCCTACCCGAACGATAAGCCGCGCCCTCCAACGCAAACGACCCCTAACACGTATCCGTACCCCATTCTCGACCGTAAGCCTCACTGGAAGCTAACCCTAACCGTAGCTCTAACCCTGACCCTGAAACGTAAGCCTCACCAGCAGCCTGAACCCTGAGGCCTACCCTAACAATAAGCCGCGCCCTGCAACTCACACGCCCCAAACACGTATCTGTACCCCAATCTCGACCCTAGGCCTCACCGGGAACCGAACGCTAACGCTAGCTCCAACCCTGACCCTGAACCCTAAGCCTCACAGGAAGACTGAACCCTGAGGCCTACCCTAACGATTATCCGCGCCCTGCAACGCACACGCCCCCTAACACGTATCTGTACCCCAATCTCTACCTTAAGCCTCAGTGGGAGCTTAACCCTAACCCTAGCTCCAACCCTGACCCTGAAATCTAAGACTCACACACAGCCTGAACCCTGAGGCCTACCCTAATGATCAGACGAGCCCTGCAATGCACACGCGCCGTAAAACGTATCCGTATCCCAATCTCGATCCGAAGAGTCAACGGGAGCCTAAACCTAACCCTAGCTCCAACCCTGACCCTGAATCCTAAGCCTCACCTGCAGCCCGATACCTGAGGCCTAACCTAACGTAGGCCGTGCCCTGCAACTCACACGCCCCCTAACACTTATCCGTACCCCAATCTCGACCCAAAGCCTCATGGGGAGCCTAAAGCTACACCTAGCTCCAAACCTGACCCTGAACCGTAAGTCTCACTCGCAGCCTGAACCCTGAGGACTACCCTAACGTTAAGCCGCGCCCTGCAAGGCACACGCCCCTTAACTCGTATCCGTACCCCAATCTCGACCGAAAGCCTCACCGGGAGGCTAACCCTAACCCTAGCTCCAACCCTGACCGTGAACAATAAACCTCACCTGCAGCCTGAACCCTGAGGCCTACCCTAACGATAAACCGCGCCCTGCAACAACAACGCACCCTAACACATATCCGTACCCCAATCTCGACACTAGGCCTCAACGGGAGCCTAACCCTAACCCTAACTCCAAACCTTATCCTGAACATTAAGCCTCACCCGCAGCCACAACCCTGAGCCCTACCCTAACGATAAGCTGTGCCCTGCAACTCACACTCCCACTAACACGTATCCGTACCCGAATCTCAAACCTAGGCCTCAGAGGGAGCCTAAGCCTAACCCTACTTCCAACCCTGACCCTGAAACCTAAACCTCATCCGCAGCCTGAAACCTGAGGCCTACCCTAACGATAAGCTGCACCCTGCAACGCACACGCCCCCTAACAGGAATCCGTACCCCAATCTCGACCCTAAGCCTCACCGGGCGCCAAACGCTAAAGCTAGCTCCAACCCTGACCCTAAACACTAAGCCTCACAGGAAAACTGAACCCTGATACCTACACTAACTATAAGCCACGCCCTGCAACGGACACACCCCCGAACACGTATCCGTACCCCAATCTCGACCCGAAGCCTCACTGGGAGCCTAAACCTAACCCTAGCTTCAACTCTGACCCTGAACCCTAACCGTCACCCACAGCCTGAACCCTGAGGCCTCCCCTAAGGATAAGTCAGGCCCTGCAACGCAAACGCCCCCTAACACGTATCCGCACCCCATTCTCGAACCTAGGCCTCACCAGGAGCCAAATCCTAAGCCTAGCTCCAACCTTGACCCTGAACCCTAAGCCTCATCCGCAGCCTTAACCCTGAGGCCAACCCTAATGATAATATGTGCCCTGCAACGCACACACCCCCTAACACTTACCCGTACCCCAATCTCGACCCTAGGCCTCACCGGGAGCCTAACACTAACCCTAGCTGCAACCCAGACCCTGAACCCTAAGCCTCACCTGCAGCCTGAAGCCTGAGGCCTACGCTAAGGATAAGCCACGCCCTGCAACGACAACACCCCCTAACACATATCCGTACCCCAATCTCAAACCTAGGCCTCACTGGGAGACTAACCCATACCCTAAGTCAAACCGTTACCCTGAAAACTAAGCCTCACTCGCAGCCTGAAACCTGAGGCCTACCCGAACGATAAGCCGCGCCCTCCAACGCAAACGCCCCCTAACACGTATCCGTACCCCAGTCTCGACCGTAAGCCTCACTGGGAAGCTAACCCTAACCGTAGCTCCAACCGTGACCCTGAAAGGTAAGCCTCACCAGCAGCCTGAACCCTGAGGCCTACCCTAACAATAAGCCGCGCCCTGCAACTCACACGCCCCAAACACGTATCTGTACCCCAATCTCGACCCTAGGCCTCACCGGGAACCGAACGCTAACGCTAGCTCCAACCCTGACCCTGAACCCTAAGCCTCACAGGAAGACTGAACCCTGAGGCCTACCCTAACGATTATCCGCGCCCTGCAACGCACACGCCCCCTAACACGTATCTGTACCCCAAACTCTACCTTAAGCCTCAGTGGGATCTTAACCCTAACCCTAGCTCCAACCCTGACCCTGAAATGTAAGACTCACACACAGCCTGAACCCTGAGGCGTACCCTAATGATCAGACGAGCCCTGCAATGCACACGCGCCCTAAAACGTATCCGTATCCCAATCTCGATCCGAAGAGTCAACGGGAGCCTAAACCTAACCCTAGCTCCAACCCTGACCCTGAATCCTAAGCCTCACCTGCAGCCCGATACCTGAGGCCTAACCTAACGTAGGCCGTGCCCTGCAACTCACACGCCCCCTAACACTTATCCGTACCCCAATCTCGACCCAAAGCCTGATGGGGAGCCTAAAGCTACACCTAGCTCCAAACCTGACCCTGAACCGTAAGTCTCACTCGCAGCCTGAACCCTGAGGACTACCCTAACGTTAAGCCGCGCCCTGCAAGGCACACGCCCCTTAACTCGTATCCGTACCCCAATCTCGACCGAAAGCCTCACCGGGAGGCTAACCCTAACCCTAGCTCCAACCCTGACCGTGAACAATAAACCTCACCTGCAGCCTGAACCCTGAGGCCTACCCTAACGATAAACCGCGCCCTGCAACAACAACGCACCCTAACACATATCCGTACCCCAATCTCGACACTAGGCCTCAACGGGAGCCTAACCCTAACCCTAACTCCAAACCTTATCCTGAACATTAAGCCTCACCCGCAGCCACAACCCTGAGCCCTACCCTAACGATAAGCTGTGCCCTGCAACTCACACTCCCACTAACACGTATCCGTACCCGAATCTCAAACCTAGGCCTCAGAGGGAGCCTAAGCCTAACCCTACTTCCAACCCTGACCCTGAAACCTAAACCTCATCCGCAGCCTGAAACCTGAGGCCTACCCTAACGATAAGCTGCGCCCTGCAACGCACACGCCCCCTAACAGGAATCCGTACCCCAATCTCGACCCTAAGCCTCACCGGGCGCCAAACGCTAAAGCTAGCTCCAACCCTGACCCTAAACACTAAGCCTCACAGGAAAACTGAACCCTGAGACCTACACTAACTATAAGCCACACCCTGCAACGGACACACCCCCGAACACGTATCCGTACCCCAATCTCGACCCGAAGCCTCACTGGGAGCCTAAACCTAACCCTAGCTTCAACTCTGACCCTGAACCCTAACCGTCACCCACAGCCTGAACCCTGAGGCCTCCCCTAAGGATAAGTCAGGCCCTGCAACGCAAACGCCCCCTAACACGTATCCGCACCCCATTCTCGAACCTAGGCCTCACCAGGAGCCAAATCCTAAGCCTAGCTCCAACCTTGACCCTGAACCCTAAGCCTCATCCGCAGCCTTAACCCTGAGGCCAACCCTAATGATAATATGTGCCCTGCAACGCACACACCCCCTAACACTTACCCGTACCCCAATCTCGACCCTAGGCCTCACCGGGAGCCTAACAATAACCCTAGCTGCAACCCAGACCCTGAACGCTAAGCCTCACCTGCAGCCTGAAGCCTGAGGCCTACGCTAAGAATAAGCCACGCCCTGCAACGACAACACCCCCTAACACATATCCGTACCCCAATCTCAAACCTAGGCCTCACTGGGAGACTAACCCATACCCTAAGTCAAACCGTTACCCTGAAAACTAAGCCTCACTCGCAGCCTGAAACCTGAGGCCTACCCGAACGATAAGCCGCGCCCTCCAACGCAAACGCCCGCTAACACGTATCCGTACCCCAGTCTCGACCGTAAGCCTCACTGGGAAGCTAACCCTAACCGTAGCTCCAACCCTGACCCTGAAACGTAAGCCTCACCAGCAGCCTGAACCCTGAGGCCTACCCTAACAATAAGCCGCGCCCTGCAACTCACACGCCCCAAACACGTATCTGTACCCCAATCTCGACCCTAGGCCTCACCGGGAACCGGACGCTAACGCTAGCTCCAACCCTGACCCTGAACCCTAAGCCTCACAGGAAGACTGAACCCTGAGGCCTACACTAACGATAAGCCGCGCCCTGCAATGCACACGCCCCCGAACATGTATCCGTACCCCAATATCGACCCTAAGCCTCACCCAGAGCCTAACCATAACCCTAGCTCCAACCCTGACCCTGAACCCTAAGCCTCACCCGCAGCCTGAACCCTGAGGCCTACCCTAACGATTATCCGCGCCCTGCAACGCACACGCCCCCTAACACGTATCTGTACCCCAATCTCTACCTTAAGCCTCAGCGGGAGCCTAACCCTAACCCTAGCTCCAACCCTGACACTGAAATCTAAGACTCACACACAGCCTGAACCCTGAGGCCTACCCTAATGATCAGACGAGCCCTGCAATGCACACGCGCCCTAAAACGTATCCGTATCCCAATCTCGATCCGAAGAGTCAATGGGAGCCTAAACCTAACCCTAGCTCCAACCCTGACCCTGAATCCTAAGCCTCACCCTCAGCCCGATATCTGAGGCCAAACCTAACGTAGGCCGTGCCCTGCAAGTCACAAGCCCCCTAACACTTATCCGTACCCCAATCTCGACCCAAAGCCTCATGGGGAGCCTAAAGCTACACCTAGCTCCAAACCTGACCCTGAACCGTAAGTCTCACTCGCAGCCTGAACCCTGAGGACTACCCTAACGTTAAGCTGCGCCCTGCAAGGCACACGCCCCTTAACACGTATCCGTACCCCAATCTAGACCAAAAGCCGCACCGGGAGGCTAACCCTAACCCTAGCTCCAACCCTGACCGTGAACAATAAACCTCACCTGCAGCCTGAACCCTGAGGCCTACCCTAACGATAAACCGAGCCCTGCAACAACAACGCCCCCTAACACATATCCGTACCCCAATCTCGACACTAGGCCTCAACGGGAGCCTAACCCTAACCCTAACTCCAACCCTTATCCTGAACATTAAGCCTCACCCGCAGCCACAACCCTGAGCCCTACCCTAACGATAAGCTGTGCCCTGCAACTCACACTCCCACTAACACGTATCCGTACCCGAATCTCAAACCTAGGCCTCAGAGGGAGCCTAAGCCTAACCCTACTTCCAACCCTGACCCTGAAACCTAAACCTCATCCGCAGCCTGAAACCTGAGGCCTACCCTAACGATAAGCTGCACCCTGCAACGCACACGCCCCCTAACAGGAATCCGTACCCCAATCTCGACCCTAAGCCTCACCGGGCGCCAAACGCTAAAGCTAGCTCCAACCCTGACCCTAAACACTAAGCCTCACAGGAAAACTGAACCCTGATACCTACACTAACTATAAGCCACGCCCTGCAACGGACACACCCCCGAACACGTATCCGTACCCCAATCTCGACCCGAAGCCTCACTGGGAGCCTAAACCTAACCCTAGCTTCAACTCTGACCCTGAACCCTAACCGTCACCCACAGCCTGAACCCTGAGGCCTCCCCTAAGGATAAGTCAGGCCCTGCAACGCAAACGCCCCCTAACACGTATCCGCACCCCATTCTCGAACCTAGGCCTCACCAGGAGCCAAATCCTAAGCCTAGCTCCAACCTTGACCCTGAACCCTAAGCCTCATCCGCAGCCTTAACCCTGAGGCCAACCCTAATGATAATATGTGCCCTGCAACGCACACACCCCCTAACACTTACCCGTACCCCAATCTCGACCCTAGGCCTCACCGGGAGCCTAACACTAACCCTAGCTGCAACCCAGACCCTGAACCCTAAGCCTCACCTGCAGCCTGAAGCCTGAGGCCTACGCTAAGGATAAGCCACGCCCTGCAACGACAACACCCCCTAACACATATCCGTACCCCAATCTCAAACCTAGGCCTCACTGGGAGACTAACCCATACCCTAAGTCAAACCGTTACCCTGAAAACTAAGCCTCACTCGCAGCCTGAAACCTGAGGCCTACCCGAACGATAAGCCGCGCCCTCCAACGCAAACGCCCCCTAACACGTATCCGTACCCCAGTCTCGACCGTAAGCCTCACTGGGAAGCTAACCCTAACCGTAGCTCCAACCGTGACCCTGAAACGTAAGCCTCACCAGCAGCCTGAACCCTGAGGCCTACCCTAACAATAAGCCGCGCCCTGCAACTCACACGCCCCAAACACGTATCTGTACCCCAATCTCGACCCTAGGCCTCACCGGGAACCGAACGCTAACGCTACCTCCAACCCTGACCCTGAACCCTAAGCCTCACAGGAAGACTGAACCCTGAGGCCTACCCTAACGATTATCCGCGCCCTGCAACGCACACGCCCCCTAACACGTATCTGTACCCCAAACTCTACCTTAAGCCTCAGTGGGATCTTAACCCTAACCCTAGCTCCAACCCTGACCCTGAAATGTAAGACTCACACACAGCCTGAACCCTGAGGCGTACCCTAATGATCAGACGAGCCCTGCAATGCACACGCGCCCTAAAACGTATCCGTATCCCAATCTCGATCCGAAGAGTCAACGGGAGCCTAAACCTAACCCTAGCTCCAACCCTGACCCTGAATCCTAAGCCTCACCTGCAGCCCGATACCTGAGGCCTAACCTAACGTAGGCCGTGCCCTGCAACTCACACGCCCCCTAACACTTATCCGTACCCCAATCTCGACCCAAAGCCTGATGGGGAGCCTAAAGCTACACCTAGCTCCAAACCTGACCCTGAACCGTAAGTCTCACTCGCAGCCTGAACCCTGAGGACTACCCTAACGTTAAGCCGCGCCCTGCAAGGCACACGCCCCTTAACTCGTATCCGTACCCCAATCTCGACCGAAAGCCTCACCGGGAGGCTAACCCTAACCCTAGCTCCAACCCTGACCGTGAACAATAAACCTCACCTGCAGCCTGAACCCTGAGGCCTACCCTAACGATAAACCGCGCCCTGCAACAACAACGCACCCTAACACATATCCGTACCCCAATCTCGACACTAGGCCTCAACGGGAGCCTAACCCTAACCCTAACTCCAAACCTTATCCTGAACATTAAGCCTCACCCGCAGCCACAACCCTGAGCCCTACCCTAACGATAAGCTGTGCCCTGCAACTCACACTCCCACTAACACGTATCCGTACCCGAATCTCAAACCTAGGCCTCAGAGGGAGCCTAAGCCTAACCCTACTTCCAACCCTGACCCTGAAACCTAAACCTCATCCGCAGCCTGAAACCTGAGGCCTACCCTAACGATAAGCTGCGCCCTGCAACGCACACGCCCCCTAACAGGAATCCGTACCCCAATCTCGACCCTAAGCCTCACCGGGCGCCAAACGCTAAAGCTAGCTCCAACCCTGACCCTAAACACTAAGCCTCACAGGAAAACTGAACCCTGAGACCTACACTAACTATAAGCCACACCCTGCAACGGACACACCCCCGAACACGTATCCGTACCCCAATCTCGACCCGAAGCCTCACTGGGAGCCTAAACCTAACCCTAGCTTCAACTCTGACCCTGAACCCTAACCGTCACCCACAGCCTGAACCCTGAGGCCTCCCCTAAGGATAAGTCAGGCCCTGCAACGCAAACGCCCCCTAACACGTATCCGCACCCCATTCTCGAACCTAGGCCTCACCAGGAGCCAAATCCTAAGCCTAGCTCCAACCTTGACCCTGAACCCTAAGCCTCATCCGCAGCCTTAACCCTGAGGCCAACCCTAATGATAATATGTGCCCTGCAACGCACACACCCCCTAACACTTACCCGTACCCCAATCTCGACCCTAGGCCTCACCGGGAGCCTAACAATAACCCTAGCTGCAACCCAGACCCTGAACGCTAAGCCTCACCTGCAGCCTGAAGCCTGAGGCCTACGCTAAGGATAAGCCACGCCCTGCAACGACAACACCCCCTAACACATATCCGTACCCCAATCTCAAACCTAGGCCTCACTGGGAGACTAACCCATACCCTAAGTCAAACCGTTACCCTGAAAACTAAGCCTCACTCGCAGCCTGAAACCTGAGGCCTACCCGAACGATAAGCCGCGCCCTCCAACGCAAACGCCCGCTAACACGTATCCGTACCCCAGTCTCGACCGTAAGCCTCACTGGGAAGCTAACCCTAACCGTAGCTCCAACCCTGACCCTGAAACGTAAGCCTCACCAGCAGCCTGAACCCTGAGGCCTACCCTAACAATAAGCCGCGCCCTGCAACTCACACGCCCCAAACACGTATCTGTACCCCAATCTCGACCCTAGGCCTCACCGGGAACCGGACGCTAACGCTAGCTCCAACCCTGACCCTGAACCCTAAGCCTCACAGGAAGACTGAACCCTGAGGCCTACACTAACGATAAGCCGCGCCCTGCAATGCACACGCCCCCGAACATGTATCCGTACCCCAATATCGACCCTAAGCCTCACCCAGAGCCTAACCATAACCCTAGCTCCAACCCTGACCCTGAACCCTAAGCCTCACCCGCAGCCTGAACCCTGAGGCCTACCCTAACGATTATCCGCGCCCTGCAACGCACACGCCCCCTAACACGTATCTGTACCCCAATCTCTACCTTAAGCCTCAGCGGGAGCCTAACCCTAACCCTAGCTCCAACCCTGACACTGAAATCTAAGACTCACACACAGCCTGAACCCTGAGGCCTACCCTAATGATCAGACGAGCCCTGCAATGCACACGCGCCCTAAAACGTATCCGTATCCCAATCTCGATCCGAAGAGTCAATGGGAGCCTAAACCTAACCCTAGCTCCAACCCTGACCCTGAATCCTAAGCCTCACCCTCAGCCCGATATCTGAGGCCAAACCTAACGTAGGCCGTGCCCTGCAAGTCACAAGCCCCCTAACACTTATCCGTACCCCAATCTCGACCCAAAGCCTCATGGGGAGCCTAAAGCTACACCTAGCTCCAAACCTGACCCTGAACCGTAAGTCTCACTCGCAGCCTGAACCCTGAGGACTACCCTAACGTTAAGCTGCGCCCTGCAAGGCACACGCCCCTTAACACGTATCCGTACCCCAATCTAGACCAAAAGCCGCACCGGGAGGCTAACCCTAACCCTAGCTCCAACCCTGACCGTGAACAATAAACCTCACCTGCAGCCTGAACCCTGAGGCCTACCCTAACGATAAACCGAGCCCTGCAACAACAACGCCCCCTAACACATATCCGTACCCCAATCTCGACACTAGGCCTCAACGGGAGCCTAACCCTAACCCTAACTCCAACCCTTATCCTGAACATTAAGCCTCACCCGCAGCCACAACCCTGAGCCCTACCCTAACGATAAGCTGCGCCCTGCAACGCACACGCCCCCTAACACGAATCAGTACCCCAATCTCGACCCTAAGCCTCACCGGGCGCCGAACGCTAAAGCTAGCTCCAACCCTGACCCTAAACACTAAGCCTCACAGGAAAACTGAACCCTGAGACCTACACTAACTATAAGCCACGCCCTGCTACGCACACGCCCCCTAACACGTATCCGTACCCCAATCTCGACCCGAAGCCTCACCGGGAGCCTCAACCTAACCCTAGCTTCAACTCTGACCCTGAACCCTAACCGTCACCCACAGCCTAACCCTGAGGCCTCCCCTAAGGATAAGTCGCGCCCTGCAACGCAAACGCCCCCTAACACGTATCCGCACCCCATTCTCGAACCTAGGCCTCACCGGGAGCCAAATCCCAAGCCTAGCTCCCACCATGACCCTGAACACTAAGCCTCATCCGCAGCCTTAACCCTGAGGCCAACCCTAACGATAATACGTGCCCTGCAACGCACACGCCCCCTAACACTTACCCGTACCCCGATCTCGACCCTAGGCCTCACCGGGAGCCTAACACTAACCCTAGCTGCAACCCAGACCCTGAACGCTAAGCCTCACCTGCAGCCTGAACCCTGAGTCCTACGCTAAGGATAAGCCACGCCCTGCAACGACAACGCCCCCTAACACATATCCGTACACCAATCTCAAACCTAGGCCTCACTGGGAGCCTAACCCATAGCCTAAGTCAAACCGATACCCTGAAAACTAAGCCTCACCCGCAGCCTGAAACCTGAATCCTACCCGAACGATAAGCCGCGCCCTCCAACGCACACGCCCCCTAACACGTATCCGTACCTCAGTCTCGACCATAAGCCTCACCGGGAAGCTAACCCTAACCGTAGCTCCAACCCTGACCCTGAAACGTAAGCCTCACCAGCAGCCTGAACCCTGAGGCCTACCCTAATGATCAGACGAGCCCTGCAATGCACACGCGCCCTAAAACGTATCTGTATCCCAATCTCGATCCGAAGAGTCAATGGGAGCCTAAACCTAACCCTAGCTCCAACCCTGACCCTGAATCCTAAGCCTCACCCGCAGCCCGATACCTGAGGCCTAACCTATCGTAGGCCGTGCCCTGCAACTCACACGCCCCCTAACACTTATCCGTACCCCAATCTTGACCCAAAGCCTCATGGGGAGCCTAAAGCTACACCTAGCTCCAAACCTGACCCTGAACCCTAAGTCTCACTCACAGCCTGAACCCTGAGGACTACCCTAACGTTAAGCCGCGCCCTGCAAGGCACACGCCCCTTAACACGTATCCGTACCCCAATCTCGACCAAAAGCCGCACCGGGAGGCTAACCCTAACCCTAGCTCCAAACCTGACCGTGAACAATAAACCTCACCTGCAGCCTGAACCCTGAGGCCTACCCTAACGATAAACCGCGCCCTGCAACAACAACGCCCCCTAACACACATGCGTACCCCAATCTCAACACTAGGCCTCAACGGGAGCCTAACCCTAATCCTAACTCCAACCCTTATCCTGAACATTAAGCCTCACCTGCAGCCACAACCCTGAGCCCTACCCTAACGATAAGCTGTGCCCTGAAACTCACACTCCCACTAACACGTATCCGTACCCCAATCTCGAACCTAGGCCTCAGAGGGAGACTAAGCCTAACCCTAGTTCCAAACCTGACCCTGAAACCTAAATCTCATCCGCAGCCTGAACCCTGAGGCCTACCCTAACGATAATCTGCGCCATGCTACGCACACGCCCCCTAACACGAATCAGTACCCCAATCTCGACCCTAAGCCTCACCGGGCGCCGAACGCTAAAGCTAGCTCCAACCCTGACCCTAAACACTAAGCCTCACAGGAAAACTGAACCCTGAGACCTACACTAACTTTAAGCCACGCCCTGCAACGCACATGCCCCCTAACACGTATCCGTACCCCAATCTCGACCCGAAGCCTCACCGGGAGCCTAAACCTAACCCTAGCTTCAACTCTGACACTGAACCCTAACCGTCACCCACAGCCTGAACACTAAGGCCTCCCCTAAGGATAAGTCGCGCCCTGCAATGCAGACGCCCCCTAACACGTATCCGCACCCCATTCTCGAACCTAGGCCTCACCGGGAGGCAAATCCCAAGCCTAGCTCCCACCATGACCCTGAAACCTAAGCCTCATCCGCAGCCTGAAAACTGAGGCCTACCCGAACGATAAGCCGCGCCCTCCAACGCACATGCCCCCTAACAGGTATCCGTACCCCAGTCTCGACCGTAAGCCTCACCGGGAAGCTAACCCTAACCGTAGCTCCAACCATGACCCTGAAACGTAAGCCTCACCAGCAGCCTGAACCCTGAGGCCTACCCTAACAATAAGCCGCGCCCTGCAACTCACACGCCCCCAAACACGTATCTGTACCCCAATCTCGACCCTAGGCCTCACCGGTAACCGAACGCTAGCTCCAACCCTGACCCTGAACCCTAAGCCTCACAGGAAGACTGAACCCTGAGTCCTACACTAACCATAAGATGCGCCCTGCAATGCACACGCCCCCGAACACGTATCCGTACCCCAATCTCGACCCTAGGCCTCACTGGGAGCCTAACCCTAATCCGAGATCCAACCCTGACCTTGAAACCTAAGCCTCATCCGCAGCCTGAACCCTGAGGCCTACTCTAACGATAAGATGCACCATGCAACTCACACGCCCCCTTACACGTATGCATAACCCAATCTCGACCCTACGCCTCACCGGGAGCCTAACGCTAACCCTAGCTCCAACACTGACCCTGAACCCTAAGCCTAACCGGAAGACTGAACCCTGAGGCCTACCCTAACTATAAGCCGCGCCCTGCAACGCACACGCCCCCCTAACACGTATCCGTACCCCAATCTCGACCAAAAGCCTCACCCGGAGCCTAAACATAACCCTAGCTCCCACCCTGACCCTGAACCCTAAGCCTCACCCGCAGCCTGAACCCTGAGGCCTACCCTATCGATAAACAGCGCCCTGCAACAACAACGCACCCTAACACATATCCGTACCCCAATCTCGACACTAGGCCTCAACGGGAGCCTAACCCTAACCCTAACTCCAAACCTTATCCTGAACATTAAGCCTCACCCGCAGCCACAACCCTGATCCCTACCCTAACGATAAGCTGTGCCCTGCAACTCACACTCCCACTAACACGTATCCGTACCCGAATCTCAAACCTAGGCCTCAGAGGGAGCCTAAGCCTAACCCTACTTCCAACCCTGACCCTGAAACCTAAACCTCATCCGCAGCCTGAAACCTGAGGCCTACCCTAACGATAAGCTGCGCCCTGCAACGCACACGCCCCCTAACAGGAATCCGTACCCCAATCTCGACCCGAAGCCTCACCGGGCGCCAAACGCTAAAGCTAGCTCCAACCCTGACCCTAAACACTAAGCCTCACAGGAAAACTGAACCCTGAGACCTACACTAACTATAAGCCACGCCCTGCAACGGACACACCCCCGAACACGTATCCGTACCTCAATCTCGACCCGAAGCCTCACTGGTAGCCTAAACCTAACCCTAGCTTCAACTCTGACCCTGAACCCTAACCGTCAACCACAGCCTGAACCCTGAGGCCTCCCCTAAGGATAAGTCGCGCCCTGCAACGCAAACGCCCCCTAACACGTATCCGCACCCCATTCTCGAACCTAGGCCTCACCAGGAGCCAAATCCTAAGCCTAGCTCCAACCTTGACCCTGAACCCTAAGCCTCATCCGCAGCCTTAACCCTGAGGCCAACCCTAATGATAATATGTGCCCTGTAACGCACACACCCCCTAACACTTACCCGTACCCCAATCTCGACCCTAGGCCTCACCGGGAGCCTAACACTAACCCTAGCTGCAACCCAGACCCTGAACGCTAAGCCTCACCTGCAGCCTGAAGCCTGAGGCCTACGCTAAGGATAAGCCACGCCCTGCAACGACAACACCCCCTAACACATATCCGTACCCCAATCTCAAACCTAGGCCGCACTGGGAGACTAACCCATACACTAAGTCAAACCGTTACCCTGAAAACTAAGCCTCACTCGCAGCCTGAAACCTGAGGCCTACCCGAACGATAAGCCGCGCCCTCCAACGCAAACGCCCCCTAACACGTATCCGTACCCCAGTCTCGACCGTAAGCCTCACTGGGAAGCTAACCCTAACCGTAGCTCCAACCCTGACCCTGAAACGTAAGCCTCACCAGCAGCCTGAACCCTGAGGCCTACCCTAACAATAAGCCGCGCCCTGCAACTCACACGCCCCAAACACTTATCTGTACCCCAATCTCGACCCTAGGCCTCACCGGGAACCGGACGCTAACGCTAGCTCCAACCCTGACCCTGAACCCTAAGCCTCACAGGAAGACTGAACCCTGAGGCCTACACTAACGATAAGCCGCGCCCTGCAATGCACACGCCCCCGAACATGTATCCGTACCCCAATCTCGACCCTAAGCCTCACCCAGAGCCTAACCATAACCCTAGCTCCACCCCTGACCCTGAACCCTAAGCCTCACCCGCAGCCTGAACCCTGAGCCCTACCCTAACGATTATCCGCGCCCTGCAACGCACACGCCCCCTAACACGTATCTGTACCCCAATCTCTACCTTAAGCCTCAGCGGGAGCCTAACCCTAACCCTATCTCCAACCCTGACCCTGAAATCTAAGACTCACACACAGCCTGAACCCTGAGGCCTACCCTAATGATCAGACGAGCCCTGCAATGCACACGCGCCCTAAAACGTATCCCTATCCCAATCTCGATCCGAAGAGTCAACGGGAGCCTAAACCTAACCCTAGCTCCAACCCTGACCCTGAATCCTAAGCCTCACCCTCAGCCCGATATCTGAGGCCAAACCTAACGTAGGCCGTGCCCTGCAAGTCACAAGCCCCCTAACACTTATCCGTACCCCAATCTCGACCGAAAGCCTCATGGGGAGCCTAAAGCTACACCTAGCTCCAAACCTGACCCTGAACCCTAAGTCTCACTCGCAGCCTGAACCCTGAGGACTACCCTAACGTTAAGCCGCGCCCTGCAAGGCACACGCCCCTTAACACGTATCCGTACCCCAATCTCGACCAAAAGCCGCACCGGGAGGCTAACCCTAACCCTAGCTCCAACCCTGACCGTGAACAATAAACCTCACCTGCAGCCTGAAACCTGAGGCCTACCCTAACGATAAACCGCGCCCTGCAACAACAACGCCCCCTAACACATATCCGTACCCCAATCTCGACACTAGGCCTCAACGGGAGCCTAACCCTAACCCTAACTCCAACCCTTATCCTGAACATTAAGCCTCACCCGCAGCCACAACCCTGAGCCCTACCCTAACGATAAGCTGCGCCCTGCAACGCACACGCCCCCTAACACGAATCAGTACCCCAATCTCGACCCTAAGCCTCACCGGGCGCCGAACGCTAAAGCTAGCTCCAACCCTGACCCTAAACACTAAGCCTCACAGGAAAACTGAACCCTGAGACCTACACTAACTATAAGCCACGCCCTGCAACGCACACGCCCCCTAACACGTATCCGTACCCCAATCTCGACCCGAAGCCTCACCGGGAGCCTAAACCTAACCCTAGCTTCAACTCTGACCCTGAACCCTAACCGTCACCCACAGCCTGAACCCTGAGGCCTCCCCTAAGGATAAGTCGCGCCCTGCAACGCAAACGCCCCCTAACACGTATCCGCACCCCATTCTCGAACCTAGGCCTCACCGGGTGCCAAATCCCAAGCCTAGCTCCCACCATGACCCTGAACACTAAGCCTCATCCGCAGCCTTAACCCTGAGGCCAACCCTAAGGATAATACGTGCCCTGCAACACACACGCCCCCTAACACTTACCCGTACCCCGATCTCGACCCTAGGCCTCACCGGAAGCCTAACACTAACCCTAGCTGCAACCCAGACCTGAAGGCTAAGCATCACCTGCAGCCTGCAGCCTGAGTCCTACGCTAAGGATAAGCCACGCCCTGCAACGACAAGCCCCCTAACACATATCCGTACACCAATCTCAAACCTAGGCCTCACTGGGAGCCTAACCCATAGCCTAAGTCAAACCGATACCCTGAAAACTAAGCCTCACCCGCAGCCTGAAACCTGAGGCCTACCCGAACGATAAGCCGCGCCCTCCAACGCACACGCCCCCTAACACGTATCCGTACCCCAGTCTCGACCATAAGCCTCACCGGGAAGCTAACCCTAACCGTAGCTCCAACCCTGACCCTGAATCCTAATCCTCACCTGCAGCCTGATACCTGAGGCCTAACCTAACGTAGGCCATGCCCTGCAACTCACACGCCCCCTAACACTTATCCGTACCCCAATCTCGACCCAAAGCCTCATGGGGAGCCTAAAGCTACACCTAGCTCCAAACCTGACCCTGAACCCTAAGTCTCACTTGCAGCCTGAACCCTGAGGACTACCCTAACGTTAAGCCGCGCCCTGCAAGGCACACGCCCCTTAACACGTATCCGTACCCCAATCTCGACCAAAAGCCGCACCGGGAGGCTAACCCTAACCCTAGCTCCAAACCTGACCGTGAACAATAAACCTCACCTGCAGCCTGAACCCTGAGGCCTACCCTAACGATAAACCGCGCCCTGCAACAACAACGCCTCCTAACACATATCCGTACCCCTATCTCGACACTACGCCTCAACGGGAGCCTAACCCTAACCCTAACTCCAACCCTTATCCTGAACATTAAGCCGCAACCGCAGCCACAACCCTGAGCCCTACCCTAATGATAAGCTGTGCCCTGCAACTCACACTCCCACTAACACGTATCCGTACCCCAGTCTCGAACCTAGGCCTCAGAGGGAGCCTAAGCCTAACCCTAGTTCCAACCCTGACCCTGAAACTTAAACCTCATCCGCAGCCTGAACCCTGAGGCCTACCCTAACGATAAGCTGCGCCCTGCAACGCACACGCCCCCTAACACGAATCCGTACCCCAATCTCGACCCTAAGCCTCACCGGGCGCCGAACGCTAAAGCTAGCTCCAACCCTGACCCTAAACACTAAGCTTCACAGGAAAACTGAACCCTGAGACCTACACTAACTATAAGCCACGCAGTGCAACGCACACGCCCCCTAACAAGTATCTGTACCCCAATCTCGACCCGAAGCCTCACCGGGAGCCTAAACTTGACCCTAGGTTCAACTCTGACCCTGAACCCTAACCGTCACCCACAGCCTGAACCCTGAGGCCTCCCCTAAGGATAAGTGGCGCCCTGCAACGCAAACGCTCCCTAACACGTATCCGCACCCCATTCTCGAACCTAGGCCTCACCGGGAGCCAAATCCGAAGCCTAGCTCCCACCATGACCCTGAACCCTAAGCCTCATCCGCAGCCTGAAACCTGAGGCCTACCCGAACGATATGCCGCGCCCTCCAATGCACACGCCCCCTAACACGTATCCGTACCCCAGTCTCGACCGTAAGCCTCGCCGGGAAGCTAACCCTAACCGTAGCTCCAACCCTGACCCTGAAACGTAAGCCTCACCAGCAGCCAGAACCCTGAGGCCTACCCTAACAATAAGCCGCGCCCTGCAACTCACACGCCCCCTTACACATACGCGTACCCGAATCTCGACCCTACGCCTCACCGGGAGCCAAACGCTAACCCTAGCTCCAACACTGACCCTGAACCCTAAGCCTAACCGGAAGAGTGAACCCGGAGGCCTACCCTAACTATAAGCCGCGCCCTGCAATGCAAACGCCCCCCTAACACGTATCTGTACCCCAATCTCGACCCTAAGCCTCACCCGGAGCCTAACCATAACCCTACCTCCAACCCTGACCCTGAACCCTAAGCCTCACCCGCAGCCTGAACTCTGTGGCCTACCCTAACGATTATCCGCGCCCTGCAACGCACACGACCCCTAACACGTATCTGTACCCCAATATCTACCTTAAGCCTCAGCGGGAGCCCAACCCTAACCCTAGCTCCAACCCTGACCCTGAAATCTAAGACTCACACACAGCCTGAACCCTAAGGCTTACCCTAATGATCAGACGAGCCCTGCAATGCACACGCGCCCTAAAACGTATCCGTATCCCAATCTCGATCTGAAGAGTCAACGGGAGCCTAAACCTATCCCTAGCTCCAACCCTGACCCTGAATCCTAAGCCTCACCCGCAGCCCGATAACTGAGGCCTAACCTAACGTAGGCCGTGCCCTTCAAGTCACAAGCCCCCTAACACTTATCCGTACCCCAATCTCGACCCAAAGCCTCATGGGGAGCCTAAAGCTACACGTAGCTCCAAACCTGACCCTGAACCCTAAGTCTCACTCGCAGCCTGAACCCTGAGGCCTACCCTAACGATAAACCGCGCCCTGCCACAACAACGCCCCCTAACACATATCCGTACCCCAATCTCGACACTAGGCCTCAACGGGAGCCTAACCCTAACCCTAACTCCAACTCTTATCCTGTACATTAAGCCTCACCCGCAGCCACAACCCTGAGCCCTACCCTAACGATAAGCTGTGCCCTGCAACTGACACTCCCACTAACACGTATCCGTACCCCAGTCTCGAACCTAGGCCTCAGATGGAGCCTAAGCCTAACCCTAGTTCCAACCCTGACCCTGAAACCTAAACCTCATCCGCAGCCTGAACCCTGAGGCCTACCCTAATGATAAGCTGCGCCCTGCAACGCACACGCCCCCTAACACGAATCCGTACCCCAATCTCGACCCTAAGCCTCACCGGTTGCCGAACGCTAAAGCTAGCTCCAACCCTGACCCTAAACACTAAGCCTCACAGGAAAACTGAACCCTGAGGCCTACACTAATGATAAGCCGCGCCCTGCAATGCACACGCCCCCGAACATGTATCCTTGTCGCAATCTCGACCCTAGGCCTCACTGGGAGCCTAACCCTAATCTGAGATCCAACCCTGACCTTGAAACCTAAGCCTCATCCGCAACCTGAACCCTGAGGCCTACTCTAACGATAAGACGCACCATGCAACTCACACGCCCCCTTACATGTATGCGTACCCCAATCTCGACCCTACGCCTCACCGGGAGCCTAACGCTAACCCTAGCTCCAACACTGACCCTGAACATTAAGCCTAAACAGAAGACTGAACCCTGAGGCCTACCCTAACTATAAGCCGCGCCCTGCAATGCACACGCCCCCCTAACACGTATCCGTACCCCAATCTCGACCCTAAGCCTCACCCGGAGCCTAACCATAACCCTAGCTCCCACCCTGACCCTGAACCCTAACCCTCATCCGCAGCCTTAACCCTGAGGCCAACCCTAACGATAATACGTGCCCTGCAACGCACACGTCCCCTAACACTTACCAGTACCCCAATCTCGACCCTAGGCCTGACCGGGAGCCTAACCCTAACCCTAGCTGCAACCCAGACCCTGAACGCTAAGCCTCACCTGCAGCCTGAATCCTGAGGCCTACGCTAAGGATAAGCCACGCCCTGCAACGACAACGCCCCCTAACACATATCCGTACCCCAATCTCAAACCTAGGCCTCACTGGGAGCCTAATCCATACCCTAAGTCAAACCGTTACCCTGAAAACTAAGCCTCACCCGCAGCCTGAAACCTGAGGCCTACCCGAACGATAAGCCGCGCCCTCCAACGCACACGCCCCCTAACACGTATCCGTACCCCAGTCTCGACCATAAGCCTCACCGGGAAGCTAACCCTAACCGTAGCTCCAACCCTGACCCTGAATCCTAATCCTCACCTGCAGCCTGATACCTGAGGCCTAACCTAACGTAGGCCATGCCCTGCAACTCACACGCCCCCTAACACTTATCCGTACCCCAATCTCGACCCAAAGCCTCATGGGGAGCCTAAAGCTACACCTAGCTCCAAACCTGACCCTGAACCCTAAGTCTCACTTGCAGCCTGAACCCTGAGGACTACCCTAACGTTAAGCCGCGCCCTGCAAGGCACACGCCCCTTAACACGTATCCGTACCCCAATCTCGACCAAAAGCCGCACCGGGAGGCTAACCCTAACCCTAGCTCCAAACCTGACCGTGAACAATAAACCTCACCTGCAGCCTGAACCCTGAGGCCTACCCTAACGATAAACCGCGCCCTGCAACAACAACGCCTCCTAACACATATCCGTACCCCTATCTCGACACTACGCCTCAACGGGAGCCTAACCCTAACCCTAACTCCAACCCTTATCCTGAACATTAAGCCGCAACCGCAGCCACAACCCTGAGCCCTACCCTAATGATAAGCTGTGCCCTGCAACTCACACTCCCACTAACACGTATCCGTACCCCAGTCTCGAACCTAGGCCTCAGAGGGAGCCTAAGCCTAACCCTAGTTCCAACCCTGACCCTGAAACTTAAACCTCATCCGCAGCCTGAACCCTGAGGCCTACCCTAACGATAAGCTGCGCCCTGCAACGCACACGCCCCCTAACACGAATCCGTACCCCAATCTCGACCCTAAGCCTCACCGGGCGCCGAACGCTAAAGCTAGCTCCAACCCTGACCCTAAACACTAAGCTTCACAGGAAAACTGAACCCTGAGACCTACACTAACTATAAGCCACGCAGTGCAACGCACACGCCCCCTAACAAGTATCTGTACCCCAATCTCGACCCGAAGCCTCACCGGGAGCCTAAACTTGACCCTCGGTTCAACTCTGACCCTGAACCCTAACCGTCACCCACAGCCTGAACCCTGAGGCCTCCCCTAAGGATAAGTGGCGCCCTGCAACGCAAACGCTCCCTAACACGTATCCGCACCCCATTCTCGAACCTAGGCCTCACCGGGAGCCAAATCCGAAGCCTAGCTCCCACCATGACCCTGAACCCTAAGCCTCATCCGCAGCCTGAAACCTGAGGCCTACCCGAACGATATGCCGCGCCCTCCAATGCACACGCCCCCTAACACGTATCCGTACCCCAGTCTCGACCGTAAGCCTCGCCGGGAAGCTAACCCTAACCGTAGCTCCAACCCTGACCCTGAAACGTAAGCCTCACCAGCAGCCAGAACCCTGAGGCCTACCCTAACAATAAGCCGCGCCCTGCAACTCACACGCCCCCTTACACATACGCGTACCCGAATCTCGACCCTACGCCTCACCGGGAGCCAAACGCTAACCCTAGCTCCAACACTGACCCTGAACCCTAAGCCTAACCGGAAGAGTGAACCCGGAGGCCTACCCTAACTATAAGCCGCGCCCTGCAATGCAAACGCCCCCCTAACACGTATCTGTACCCCAATCTCGACCCTAAGCCTCACCCGGAGCCTAACCATAACCCTACCTCCAACCCTGACCCTGAACCCTAAGCCTCACCCGCAGCCTGAACTCTGTGGCCTACCCTAACGATTATCCGCGCCCTGCAACGCACACGACCCCTAACACGTATCTGTACCCCAATATCTACCTTAAGCCTCAGCGGGAGCCCAACCCTAACCCTAGCTCCAACCCTGACCCTGAAATCTAAGACTCACACACAGCCTGAACCCTAAGGCTTACCCTAATGATCAGACGAGCCCTGCAATGCACACGCGCCCTAAAACGTATCCGTATCCCAATCTCGATCTGAAGAGTCAACGGGAGCCTAAACCTATCCCTAGCTCCAACCCTGACCCTGAATCCTAAGCCTCACCCGCAGCCCGATAACTGAGGCCTAACCTAACGTAGGCCGTGCCCTTCAAGTCACAAGCCCCCTAACACTTATCCGTACCCCAATCTCGACCCAAAGCCTCATGGGGAGCCTAAAGCTACACGTAGCTCCAAACCTGACCCTGAACCCTAAGTCTCACTCGCAGCCTGAACCCTGAGGCCTACCCTAACGATAAACCGCGCCCTGCCACAACAACGCCCCCTAACACATATCCGTACCCCAATCTCGACACTAGGCCTCAACGGGAGCCTAACCCTAACCCTAACTCCAACTCTTATCCTGTACATTAAGCCTCACCCGCAGCCACAACCCTGAGCCCTACCCTAACGATAAGCTGTGCCCTGCAACTGACACTCCCACTAACACGTATCCGTACCCCAGTCTCGAACCTAGGCCTCAGATGGAGCCTAAGCCTAACCCTAGTTCCAACCCTGACCCTGAAACCTAAACCTCATCCGCAGCCTGAACCCTGAGGCCTACCCTAATGATAAGCTGCGCCCTGCAACGCACACGCCCCCTAACACGAATCCGTACCCCAATCTCGACCCTAAGCCTCACCGGTTGCCGAACGCTAAAGCTAGCTCCAACCCTGACCCTAAACACTAAGCCTCACAGGAAAACTGAACCCTGAGGCCTACACTAATGATAAGCCGCGCCCTGCAATGCACACGCCCCCGAACATGTATCCTTGTCGCAATCTCGACCCTAGGCCTCACTGGGAGCCTAACCCTAATCTGAGATCCAACCCTGACCTTGAAACCTAAGCCTCATCCGCAACCTGAACCCTGAGGCCTACTCTAACGATAAGACGCACCATGCAACTCACACGCCCCCTTACATGTATGCGTACCCCAATCTCGACCCTACGCCTCACCGGGAGCCTAACGCTAACCCTAGCTCCAACACTGACCCTGAACATTAAGCCTAAACAGAAGACTGAACCCTGAGGCCTACCCTAACTATAAGCCGCGCCCTGCAATGCACACGCCCCCCTAACATGTATCCGTACCCCAATGTCGACCCAAAGCCTAACCCGGAGCCTAACCATAACCCTAGCTCCCACCCTGACCCTGAACCCTAACCCTCATCCGCAGCCTTAACCCTGAGGCCAACCCTAACGATAATACGTGCCCTGCAACGCACACGTCCCCTAACACTTACCAGTACCCCAATCTCGACCCTAGGCCTGACCGGGAGCCTAACCCTAACCCTAGCTGCAACCCAGACCCTGAACGCTAAGCCTCACCTGCAGCCTGAATCCTGAGGCCTACGCTAAGGATAAGCCACGCCCTGCAACGACAACGCCCCCTAACACATATCCGTACCCCAATCTCAAACCTAGGCCTCACTGGGAGCCTAATCCATACCCTAAGTCAAACCGTTACCCTGAAAACTAAGCCTCACCCGCAGCCTGAAACCTGAGGCCTACCCGAACGATAAGCCGCGCCCTCCAACGCACACGCCCCCTAACACGTATCCGTACCCCAATCTCGACCATAGGCCTCACCGGGAACCGAACGCTAACGCTAGCTCCAACCCTGACCCTGAACCCTAAGCCTCACCCGCAGCCTGAACCCTGCGGCCTACCCTAACGATTATCCGCGCCCTGCAACGCACACGCCCCCTAACACGTATCTGTACCCCAATCTCTTCCTTAAGCCTCAGCGGGAGCCTAACCCTAACCCTAGCTCCAACCCTGACCCTGAAATCTAAGACTCACACACAGCCTGAACCCTGAGGCCTACCCTAATGATCAGACGAGCCCTGCAATGCACACGCGCCCTAAAACGTATCCGTATCCCAATCTCGATCCGAAGAGTCAACGGGAGCCTAAACCTAACCCTAGCTCCAACCCTGACCCTGAATCCTAAGCCTCACCCGCAGCCCGATACCTGAGGCCTAACCTAACGTAGGCCGTGCCCTGCAACTCACACGCCCCCTAACACTTATCCGTACCCCAATCTCGACCCAAAGCCTGATGGGGAGCCTTAAGCTACACCTAGCTCCAAACCTGACCCTGAACCCTAAGTCTCACTCGGAGACTGAACCCTGAGGACTACCCTAACGTTAAGCCGCGCCCTGCAAGGCACACGCCCCTTAACACGTATCCGTACCCCAATCTCGACCAAAAGCCTCACCGGGGGGCTAACCCTAACCCTAGCTCCAACCCTGACCGTGAACAATAAACCTCACCTGCAGCCTGAACCCTGAGGCCTACCCTAACGATAAACCGCGCCGTGCAACAACAACGCCCCCTAACAAATATCCGTACCCCCATCTCGACACTAGGCCTCAGTGGGAGCCTAACCCTAACCCTAACTCCAACCCTTATCCTGAACATTAAGCCTCAACCGCAGCCCCAAACCTGAGCCCTACCCTAACGATAAGCTGTGCCCTGCAACTGACACTCCCACTAATACGTATCCGTACCCCAGTCTCGAACCTAGGCCTCAGAGGGAGCCTAAGCCTAACCCTAGTTCCAACCCTGACCCTGAAACCTAAACCTCATCCGCAGCCTGAAACCTGAGGCCTACCCTAACGATAAGCTGCGCCCTGCAACGCACACACCCCCTAACACGAATCCGTACCCCAATCTCGACCCTAAGCCTCACCGGGCGCCGAACGCCAAAGCTAGCTCCAACCCTTACCCTAAACACTAAGCCTCACAGGAAAACTGAACCCTGAGACCTACAATAACTATAAGCCACGCCCTGCAACGCACACGCCCCCTAACACGTATCCGTACCCCAATCTCGACCCGAAGCCTCACCGGGAGCCTAAACCTAACCCTAGCTTCAACTCTGACCCTGAAGCCTAACCGTCACCCACAGCCTGAACCCTGAGGCCTCCCCTAAGGATAAGTCGCGCCCTGCAACGCAAACGCCCCCTAACACGTATCCGCACCCCATTCTCGAACCTAGGCCTCACCGGGTGCCAAATCCCAAGCCTAGCTCCCACCATGACCCTGAACTCTAAGCCTCATCCGCAGCCTGAAACCTGAGGCCTACCCGAACGATAAGCCGCGCCCTCCAACGCACATGCCCCCTAACACGTATCCGTACCCCAGTCTCGACTGTAAGCCTCACCGGGAAGCTAACCCTAACCGTAGCTCCAACCCTGACCCTGAAACTTAAGCCTCACCAGCAGCCTGAACCCTGAGGACTACCCTAACAATAAGCCGCGCCCTGCAACTCACACGCCCCCAAACACGTATCTGTACCCCAATCTCGACCCTAGGCCTCACCGGGAACCGAACGCTAACGCTAGCTCCAACCCTGACCCTGAACCCTAAGCCTCACAGGAAGACTGCACCCTGAGGCCTACACTAACGATAAGCCACGCCCTGCAATGCACACGCCCCCGAACATGTATCCGTACCCCAATCTCGACCCTAGGCCTCACCGGGAGCCTAACCCTAATCCGAGATCCAACCCTGACCTTGAAACCTAAGCCTCATCCGCAGCCTGAACCCTGAGGCCTACTCTAATGATAAGATGCACCATGCAACTCACACGCCCCCTTACACGTATGCGTACCCCAATATCGACCCTACGCCTCACCGGGAGCCTAACGCTAACCCTAGCTCCAACACTGACCCTGAACCCTAAGCCTAACCGGAAGACTGAACCCTGAGGCCTACCCTAACTATAAGCCGCCCCCTGCAACGCACACGCCCCCCTAACACGTATCCGTACCCCAATCTCGACCCTAAGCCTCACCCGGAGCCTAACCATAAGCCTAGCTCCAACCCTGACCCTGAACCCTAAGCCTCACCCGCAGCCTGAACCCTGAGGCCTACCCTAATGATTATCCGCGCCCTGCAACGCACACGCCCCCTAACACGTATCTGTACCGCAATCTCTACCTTAAGCCTCAGCGGGAGCCTAACCCTAACCCTAGCTCCAACCCTGACCCTGAAAACTAAGACTCACACACAGCCTGAACCCTGAGGCCTACCCTAATGATCAGACGAGCCCTGCAATGCACACGCGCCCTAAAACGTATCCGTATCCCAATCTCGATCCGAAGAGTCAACGGGAGCCTAAACCTAATCCTAGCTCCAAACCTGACCCTGAATCCTAAGCCTCACCCGCCTTCCGATACCTGAGGCCTAACCTAACGTAGGCCTTGCCCTGCAACTCACACGCCCCCTAACACTTATCCGTACCCCAATCTCGACCCAAAGCCTCATGGGGAGCCTAAAGCTACACCTAGCTCCAAACCTGACCCTGAACCCTAAGTCTCACTCGCAGCCTGAACCCTGAGGACTACGCTAACGTTAAGCCGCGCCCTGCAAGGCACACGCCCCTTAACACGTATCCGTACCCAAATCTCTACCAAAAGCCTCACTGGGAGGCTAACCCTAACCCTAGCTCCAACCCTGACCGTGAACAATAAACCTCACCTGCAGCCTGAACCCTGAGGCCTACCCTAACGATAAACCGCGCCCTGCAACAACAACGCCCCCTAACACATATCCGTACCCCAATCTCGACACTAGGCCTCAACGGGAGCCTAACACTAACCCTAACTCCAACCCTTATCCTGAACATTAAGCCTCACCCGCAGCCACAACCCTGAGCCCTACCCTAACGATAAGCTGTGCCCTGCAACTCACACTCCCACTAACACGTATCCATACCCCAATCTCGAACCTAGGCCTCAGAGGGAGCCTAAGCCTAACACTAGTTCCAACCCTGACCCTGAAACCTAAACCTCATCCGCAGCCTGAACCCTGAGGCCTACCCTAACGATAAGCTGCGCCCTGCAACGCACACGCACCCTAACACGAATCCGTACCCCTATCTCGACCATAAGCCTCACCGGGCGCCGAACGCTAAAGCTAGCTCCAACCCTGACCCTAAACACTAAGCCTCACAGGAAAACTGAACCCTGATACCTACACTAACTATAAGCCAAGCCCTGCAACGCACACGCCCCCTAACACGTATCCGTACCCCAATCTCCACCCGAAGCCTCACCGGGAGCCTAAACCTAACCCTAGCTTCAACTCTGACCCTGAACCCTAACCGTCACCCACAGCCTGAACCCTGAGGCCTCCCCTAAGGATAAGTCGCGCCCTGCAACGCAAACGCCCCCTAACACGTATCCGCACCCCATTCTCGAACCTAGGCCTCACCGGGAGCCAAATCCCAAGCCTAGCTCCAACCTTGACCCTGAACCCTAAGCCTCATCCACAGCCTTAACCCTGAGTCCAACCCTAACGATAATACGTGCCCTGCAATGCACACGCCCCCTAACACTTACTCGTACCCCAATCTCGACCCTAGGCCTCACCGGGAGCCTATCACTAACCCTAGCTGCAACCCAGACCCTGAACGCTAAGCCTCACCTGCAGCCTGAACCCTGAGGCCTATGCTAAGGATAATCCACGCCCTGCAACGACAATGCCCTCTAACACATATCCGTACCCCAATCTCAAACCTAGGCCTCACTGGGAGCCTAACCCATACCCTAAGTCAAACCGTTACCCTGAAAACTAAGTCTCACCCGCAGACTGACACCTGAGGCCTACCCGAATGTTTAGCCACGCCCTCCAACGCACACGCCCCCTAACACGTATCCGTACCCCAGTCTCGACCGTAAGCCTCACCGGGAAGCTAACCCTAACCGTAGCTCCAACTCTGACCGTGAAACGTAAGCCTCACCAGCAGCCTGAACCCTGAGGCCTACCCTAACAATAAGCCGCGCCGTGCACCTCACACGCCCCCAAACACGTATCTGTACCCCAATCTCGACCCTAGGCCTCATTGGGAACCGAACGCTAACGCTAGCTCCAACCCTGACCCTGAACCCTAAGACTCACAGGAAGACTCCCCCTTGAGGCCTACACTAACGATAAGCCGCGCCCTGCAATGCACACGCCCCCGAACACGTATCCGTACCCCAATCTCGACCCTAGGCCTCACCGGGAGCCTAACCCTAATCCGAGATCCAACCCTGACCTTGAAACCTAAGCCTCATCCGCAGCCTGAACCCTGAGGCCTACTCTAACGATAAGACGCACCATGCAACTCACACACCCCCTTACACGTATGCGTACCCCAATCTCGACCCTACGCCTCACCGGGAGCCTAACGCTAACCCTAGCTCCAAAACAGACCCTGAACCCTAAGCCTAACCGGAAGACTGATCCCTGAGGCCTACCCTAAGTATAAGCCGCGCCCTGCAACGCACATGCCCCCCTAACACGTATCCGTACCCCAATCTCGACCCGAAGCCTCACCCGGAGCCTAACCATAACCCTAGCTCCAACCCTGACCCTGAGCCCTAAGCCTCACCCGCAGCCTGAACCCTGAGGCCTACCCTAACGATTATCCGCGCCCTGAAACGCACACGCCCCCTAACACGTATCTGTACCCCAATCTCTACCTTAAGCCTCAGCGGGAGCCTAACCCTAACCCTAGCTCCAACCCTGACCCTGAAATCTAAGACTCACACACAGCCTGAACCCTGAGGCCTACCCTAATGATCAGACGAGCCCTGCAATGCACACGCGCCCTAAAACGTATCCGTATGCCAATCTCGATCCGAAGAGTCAACGGGAGCCTAAACCTAACCCTAGCTCCAAAACTGACCCTGAATCCTAAGCCTCACCCGCAGCCCGATACCTGAGGCCTAACCTAACGTAGGCCGTGCCCTGCAGCTCACATGCCCCCTAACACGTATCCGTACCCCAATCTCGACCCAAAGCCTCATGGGGAGCCTAAAGCTACACCTAGCTCCAAACCTGACCCTGAACCCTAAGTCTCACTCGCAGCCTGAACCCTGAGGACTACCCTAACGTTAAGCCACGCCCTGCAAGGCACACGCCCTTTAACACGTATCCGTACCCCAATCTCGAACAAAAGCCTCACCGGGAGGCTAACCCTAACCCTAGCTCCAACCCTGACCGTGAACAATAAACCTCACCTGCAGCCTGAACCCTGAGGCCTACCCTAACGATAAACCGCGCCCTGCAACAACAACGCCCCCTAACACATATCCGTACCCCAATCTCGACACTAGGCCTCAACGGGAGTCTAACCCTAACCATAACTCCAACCCTTACCCTGAACATTAAGCCTCACCCGCAGCCACAACCCTGAGCCCTACCCTAACGATAAGCTGTGCCCTGCAACTCACACTCCCACTAACACGTATCCGTACCCCAATCTCGAACCTAGGCCTCAGAGGGAGCCTAAGCCTAACCCTAGTTCCAACCCTGACCCTGAAACCTAAACCTCATCCGCAGCCTGAACCCTGAGGCCTACCCTAACGATAAGCTGCGCCCTGCAACGCACACGCCCCCTAACACGAATCCGTACCCCAATCTCGACCCGAAGCCTCACCGGGAGCCTAACCATAACCCTAGCTCCCACCCTGACCCTGAACCGTACGCCTCACCCACAACCTGAAACCTGAAACCTACCCTAAGAGTAAGTCATGAAATGCAACGCAAACGTCCCCTAACTCGTATCCGTACAACATTCTCGAACCAAAGCCTCACCGGGAGCCTAACCCTAACCCTAGCTCCAACCCTGACCCTGAACAATAAACCTCACCTGCAGCCTGAACCCTGAGGCCTACCCTAACGATAACCCACGCCCTGCAACGAACACGCCCCCTAACACGTATCTGTACCCCAATCTCGGCCCAAAGCCTCACCGGAAGCCTAACCATAACCCTAGCTCCAACTCTCACCCTGAACACTAATCCTCACCCACAGCCTGAACCCTGAGGACTATCCTAACGATAAACCACGGCCTGCAGCAACAACGCCCCCTAACACATATCCGTACCCCAATCTCGACCCTAGGCCTCACCGGTAGCCGAACGCTAACGCTATCTCCAACCCTGACCCTGAACCCTAAGCGTCACAGGAAGACTGAACCCTGAAGCCTACGCTAACGATAAGATGCGCACTGCAATGCACACGACCCCTAACACGTATCTGTACCCTTATCTCGACCCAATGCCTCACCGGGAGCCTAACCCTAACCCTAGCTCCAACCCTGACCCTGAACAATAAACCTAACCTGCAGCCTGAACCCTGAGGCCTACCCTAATGATAAACCGCGCCCTGCAACAACAACGCCCCCTAACACATATCCGTACCCCAATCTCGACCCTAGACCTCGCCGGGAGCCTAACACTAACCCTAGTTCCAACCCTGACCCTGAACCCTAAGCCTAACCGGAAGACTGAACCCTGAGGCCTACCCAAACTATAAGCAGCGCCCTGCAACCCACACGCCCCCTAACACGTATCCGTACCCCAATCTCGACCCTAAGCCTCACCGGGAGCCTAACCATAACCCGAACTCCAACCCTGACCCTGAACACTAAGCCTCACCCGCAGCCTGAACCCTGAGGCCTACCCTAAGGATAAGTCGCGCCCTGCAATGCAAACGCCCCCTAACACGTATCCGAAACCCATTCTCGAACCTAGGCCTCACCGGGAGCCTAAACCTAAACGTAGCTCCAACCCTGACCCTGCACCATAAGCCTCATCCGCAGTCTTAACCCTGAGGCCTACCCTAACGGTTATACGCGCCCTGCAACTCACACGCCCCCTAACACGTATCTGTACCCAAATCTCGACCGTAAGCCTCAGCGGGAGCCTAACCCTAACCCTAGCTCCAACTCTTTTTTTTTTAACATCTTTATTTGAGTATAACTGTTTTACAATAGTGTGTTAGTTTCTCTTTTACAACATAGTGAATCAGTTATACATATACATATGTTCCCATAACTCTTCCCTCTTTTGTCACCCTCCCTCCCACCCTCCCTATCCCACCCCTCTAGGAGGTCACTAAGTACAGAGTTGCACTCCCTGTGCTATGCTGTAGCTTCCCACTAGCTATCTAATTTACATTTGGTATTATGTATATGTCCCTGCCACTCTCTCACATCGTCACAGCTTACCCTTCCCCCTCCCCATATCCTCAAGTCCATGCTCTAGTAGGTCTGTGTTTTATTCCCATCCTACCCCTAATCTCTTCATGACTTTTTTTTTTTTTAGATTCCATATATATGTGTTAGCATATGGTATTTGTTTTTATCCTTCTGACTTACTTCACTCTTTATGACAGATTCCAGGTCTATCCACCTCATTACAAATAACTCAGTTTCATTTCTTTTTATGGCTGAGTAATATTCCATTGTATATATGTGCCACATCTTCCTTATCCATTCATCTGTTGATGGACACTTAGGTTGCTTCCATGTCCTGGTTATCGTAAATAGAGCTGCAATTAACATTTTGGTACATGACTCTTTTTGAATTATGGTTTTCTCAGGGTATATGCCCAGTAGTGGGATTGCTGGGTCATATGGTAGTTCTATTTGTAGTTTTTTAAGGAACCTCCATACTGTTCTCCATAGTGGCTGTATCATTTTACATTCCCACCAGCAGTGCAAGAGTGTTCCCTTTTCTCCACACCCTCTCCAGCATTTATTGTTTCTAGAGTTTTTGATGATGGCCAATCTGGCCGGTGTGAGATGATATCTCATTGTAGTTTTGATTTGCATTTCTCTAATGATTAATGATGTTGAGCATTCTTTCATGTGTTTGTTGGCTATCTGTATATCTTCTTTGGAGAAATGTCTATTTAGTTCTTCTGCCCATTTTTGGATTGGGCTGTTTGTTTTTTTGTTATTGAGCTGCATGAGTTGCTTATAAATTTTGGATATTAATCCTTTGTCAGTTGCTTCATTTGCAAATATTTTCTCCCATTCTGAGGGTTGCCTTTTGGTCTTGTTTATGGTATCCTTTGCTGTGCAAAAGCTTTTAAGTTTCATTAGATCCCATTTGTTTATTTTTTTTTTTATTTCCATTTCTCTAGGAGATGGGTCAAAAAGGATCTTGCTGTAATTGATGTCATAGAGTGTTCTGCCTATGTTTTCCTCTAAGAGTTTGATAGTGTCTGGCCTTACATTTAGGTCTTTAACCCATTTTGAGTTTATTTTTGTGTATGGTGTTAGGGAGTGTTCTAATTTCATACTTCTACAGGTAGCTGTCCAGTTTTCCCAGCACCACTTATTGAAGAGGCTGTCTTTTCTCCAATGTATATTCTTGCCTCCTTTATCAAAGATAAGATGACCATATGTGTGTGGGTTTATCTCTGGGCTTTCTATCCTGTTCCATTGATCTATATTTCTGTTTTTGTGCCAGTACCATACTGTCTTGATTACTGTGGCCTTGTAGTATAGTCTGAAGTCAGGGAGCCTGATTCCTCCAGCTCCATTTTTCGTTCTCAAGATTGCTTTGGCTATTCGGGGTCTTTTGTGTTTCCATACAAATTGTGAAATTCTTTTTTCTAGTTCTGTAAAAAATGCCAGTGGTAATTTGATAGGGATTGCATTGAATCTGTAGATTGCTTTGGGTAATACAGTCATTTTCACTATGTTGATTCTTCCAATCCAAGAACATGGTATATTTCTCCACCTATTTGTATCATCTTTAATTTCTTTCATCAGTGTCTTATAGTTTTCTGCATACAAGTCTTTTGTCTCCTTAGGTAGGTTTATTCCTAGATATTTTATTCTTTTTGTTGCGATGGTAAATGGGAGTGTTTTCTTAATTTCATTCTCAGATTTTTCATCATTAGTGTATAAGAATGCCAGAGATTTCTGTGCATTAACTTTGTATCCTGCTACTTTACCAAATTCATTGATTAGTTCTAGTAGTTTTCTGGTAGCATCCTTAGTATTCTCTATGTATAGTATCATGTCATCTGCAAACAGTGACAGCTTTACTTCTTCTTTTCCTATTTGGATTCCTTTTATTTCTTTATTTTCTCTAATTGCTGTGGCTAGAACTTCCAAAACTAGGTTGAATAAGAGTGGTGAGAGTGGGCAACCTTGTCTTGTTCCTGATCTTAGTGGAAATGGTTTCAGTTTTTCACCATTGAGAACAATGCTGGCTGTGGGTTTGTCGTATATTGCCTTTATTATATTGAGGAAAGTTCCCTCTATGCCTACTTTCTGCAGGGTTTTTATCATAAATGGGTGTTGAATTTTGTCAAAAGCTTTCTCTGCATCTATTGAGATGATCATATGGTTTTTCTCCTTCAGTTTGTTGATATGGTGTATCACGTTGATTGATTTGCGTATATTGAAGAATCCTTGCATTCCTGGAATAAACCCCACTTGATCATGGTGTATGATCCTTTTAATGTGCTGTTGGATTCTGTTTGCTAGTATTTTGTTGAGGATTTTTGCATCTATGTTCATCAGTGATATTGGCCTATAGTTTTCTTTCTTTGTGACGTCTTTGTCTGGTTTTGGTATCAGGGTGATGGTGGCCTCATAGAATGAGTTTGGGAGTGTTCCTTCCTCTGCTATCTGTTGGAAGAGTTTGAGAAGGATAGGAGTTAGCTCTTCTCTAAATGTTTGATAGAATTCACCTGTGAAGCCATCTGGTCCTGGGCTTTTGTTTGTTGGAAGATTTTTAATCACAGTTTCAATTTCAGTGCTTGTGATTGGTCTGTTCATGTTTTCTATTTCTTCCTGGTTCAGTCTTGGCAGGTTGTGCATTTCTAAGAATTTGTCCATTTCTTCCAGGTTGTCCATTTTATTGGCATAGAGTTGCTTGTAGTAGTCTCTTAGGATGCTTTGTATTTCTGTGGTGTCCGTTGTAACTTCTCCTTTTTCATTTCGAATTTTATTGATTTGAGTCCTCTCCCTCTTTTTCTTGATGAGTCTGGCTAATGGTTTATCAATTTTATTTATCTTCTCAAAGAACCAACTTTTACTTTTATTGATCTTTGCTATTGTTTCCTTCATTTCTTTTTCATTAATTTCTGATCTGATCTTTATGATTTCTTTCCTTCTGCTAAATTTGGGGTTTTTTTGTTCTTCCTTCTCTAATTGCTTTAGGTGCAAAGTTAAGTTGTTTATTCGAGATGCTTCCTGTTTCTTAAGGTATGATTGTATTGCTATAAACTTCCCTCTTAGAACTGCTTTTGCTGTATCCCATAGGTTTTGGGTCGTTGTGTCTCCATTGTCATTTGTTTCTAAGTACTTTTTGATTTCCTCTTTGATTTCTTCAGTGATCACTTCGTTATTAAGTAGTGTATTGTTTAGCCTCCATGTGTTTGTATTTTTTACAGGTCTTTTCCTGTAATTGATATCTAGTCTCATAGCGTTGTGGTCAGAAAAGATACTTGATACGATTTCAATTTTCTTAAATTTACCAAGGCTAGATTTGTGACCCAAGATATGATCTATCCTGGAGAATGTTCCATGGGCACTTGAGAAAAATGTGTATTCTGTTGTTTTTGGATGGAATGTCCTATAAATATCAAGTAAATCCATCTTGTATAATGTTTCATTTAAAGCTTGTGTTTCCTTATTTATTTTCATTTTGGATGATCTGTCCATTGGTGACAGGGGGTTGTTAAAGTCCCCTGCTATGATTGTGTTACTGTCGATTTCCCCTTTTATGGCTGTTAGTATTTGCCTTATGTATTGAGGTGCGCCTATGTTGGGTGCATAAATATTTACAATTGTTATATCTTCTTCATGGATCGATCCCTTGATCATTATATAGTGTCCCTCTTTGTCTCTTGTAATAGTTTTTATTTTAAAGTCTATTTTGTCTGATATGAGAATTGCTACTCCAGCTTTCTTCTGATTTCCATTTGCATGGAATATCTTTTCCCATCCCCTCACTTTCAGCCTGTAAGTGTCCCTAGGTCTGAAGTGGGTCTCTTGTAGACAGCATATATATGGGTCCTGTTTTTGTATTCATTCAGCCAGTCTGTGTCTTTTGGTGGGAGCATTTAATCCATTTACATTTAAGGTAATTATTGATATGTGCGTTCCTATTACCATTTACTTAATTGTTTCAGGTTGTTCTTGTAGGTCTTTTCCTTCTCTTATGTTTCTTGCTTAGAGAAGTTCCTTTAGCATTTGTTGTAAAGCTGGTTTGGTGGTGCTGTACTCTCTCAGCTTTTGCTTGTCTGTAAAGGTTTTAATCTCTCCATCAAATCTGAATGAGATCCTTGCTGGGTAGAGTAGTCTTGGTTGTAGGTTTTTTTCCTTCATCACTTTAAATATGTCCTGCCACTCCCTTCTGGCTTGTAGAGTTTCTGCTGAAAGATCAGATGTTAGCCTTATGGGGATTCCCTTGTGTGTTATTTGTTGTTTTTCCCTTGCTACTTTTAATATGTTTTCTTTGTATTTAATTTTTGACAGTTTGATTATTATGTGTCTTGGCATGTTTATCCTTGGGTTTATCCTGTATGGGACTCTCTGTGCTTCCTGGACTTGGTTGACTATTTCCTTTCCTATATTAGGGAAGTTTTCAACTATAATCTCTTCAAATATTTTCTCAGTCCCTTTCTTTTTCTCTTCTTCTTCTGGGACCCCTATGATTCGAATGTTGGTGCGTTTAATGTTGTCCCAGAGATCTCTGAGACTGTCCTCAGTTCTTTTCATTCTTTTATCTTTCTTCTGCTCTGCAGTAGTTATTTCCACTATTTTATCTTCCAGGTCACTTATCCGTCCTTCTGCCTCAGTTATTCTGCTACTGATCCCGTCTAGAGTATTTTTCATTTCATTTATTGTGTTGCTCATCGTTACTTGCTTCCTCTTTATTTCTTCTAGGTCCTTGTTAACTGTTTCTTGCAATTTGTCTATTCTATTTCCAAGATTTTGCATCATCTTCACCATCATTATTCTAAATTCTCTTTCAGGTAGATTGGCTATTACCTCTTCATCTGTTAGGTCTGGTGTGTTTTTATCTTGTTCCTTCATCTGCTGTGTGTTTTTCTGTCTTCTCATTTTGCTTATCTTACTGTGTTTGGGGTCTCCCTTTTGCAGGCTGCAGGTTCGTATTTCTATCTATTTTTGGTGGCTGTCCCCAGTGGCTGGGGTTGGTTCAGTGGGTTGAGCAGGTTTCCTGGTTGGGGGGACCAGTTCCCCTGTTCTGGTGGATGAGGCTGGATCCCGTCTCCCTGGTGGGTAGGTCCACGTCTGGGGGCGTGTATGGGGATGTCGGTAGCCTTACTGTGATTCTAGGCAGCCTCTCTGCTAATGGATGGGGACGTAGACCTGTCTCGCTCTTTGTTGGGTATAGGGTGTCCAGCACTGTTCGTTGCTGGTCCTTGAGTGAATCTGGGTCTTGGTGTTGAGATGGAGATCTCTGGGAGATTTTTGCCGTTTGATATTACGTGGAGCTGAGAGGTCTCTTGTGGACCAGTGTCCTGAGGTTAGTTCTCCCACCTCAGAGACACAGCCTTGACACCTGGCTGGAGTGCCAAGAGCCTTTAATCCACACGGCTCAAAACAAAAGGGAGAAAAAAGTAGAAAGTCAAGAAAGGAGGAAGGGAGGGAAGGAAGGAAGAAAGGAAGGGAGGGAGGAAGAAAGGAAGGGAGGAAGGAAGGAGGGAATAAAGAAAGGAAGGGAGGGAGGAAGAAAGGAAGGGAGGAAGGAAGGAGGGAATAAAAGGAAGGGAGGGAGGAAGAAAGGAAGGGAGGAAGGAAGGAGGGAATAAAGAAAGGAAGGGAGGGAGGAAGAAAGGAAGGGAGGAAGGAAGGAGGGAATAAAGAATGGAAGGGAGGGAGGAAGAAAGGAAGAGAGGGAGAAAGAAAGGAAGGGAGGAAGGAAGGAGGGAATAAAGAAAGGAAGGGAGGGAGGAAGGAAGGAGGGAATAAAGAAAGGAAGGGAGGGAGGAAGAAAGGAAGGGAGGAAGGAAGGAGGGAATAAAGGAAGGAAGGGAGGGAGGAAGAAAGGAAGGGAGGAAGGAAGGAGGGAATAAAGAAAGGAAGGGAGGGAGGAAGAAAGGAAGGGAGGAAGGAAGGAGGGAATAAAGAATGGAAGGGAGGGAGGAAGAAAGGAAGAGAGGGAGAAAGAAAGGAAGGGAGGAAGGAAGGAGGGAATAAAGAAAGGAAGGGAGGGAGGAAGGAAGGAGGGAATAAAGAAAGGAAGGGAGGGAGGAAGAAAGGAAGGGAGGAAGGAAGGAGGGAATAAAGGAAGGAAGGGAGGGAGGAAGAAAGGAAGGGAGGAAGGAAGGAGGGAATAAAGAATGGAAGGGAGGGAGGAAGAAAGGAAGAGAGGGAGGAAGAAAGGAAGGGAGGAAGGAAGGAGGGAATAAAGAAAGGAAGGGAGGGAGGAAGGAAGGAGGGAATAAAGAAAGGAAGGGAGGGAGGAAGAAAGGAAGGGAGGAAGGAAGGAGGGAATAAAGGAAGGAAGGGAGGGAGGAAGAAAGGAAGGGAGGAAGGAAGGAGGGAATAAAGAATGGAAGGGAGGGAGGAAGAAAGGAAGAGAGGGAGGAAGAAAGGAAGGGAGGAAGGAAGGAGGGAATAAAGAAAGGAAGGGAGGGAGGAAGAAAGGAAGGGAGGAAGGAAGGAGGGAATAAAGAAAGGAAGGGAGGGAGGAAGAAAGGAAGGGAGGAAGGAAAGAAGGAATAAAGAAAGGAAGGGAGGGAGGAAGAAAGGAAGGGAAGAAGGAAGGAGGGAATAAAGGAAGGAAGGGAGGGAGGAAGAAAGGAAGAGAGGGAGGAAGAAAGGAAGGGAGGGAGGAAGAAAGGAAGGTAGGAAGGAAGGAGGGAATAAAGGAAGGAAGGGAGGAAGGAAGGAAGGAGGGAAATAGGAAAGAAAGGAGGGAAGAGAGGAAGAAAGAAAGGGGAGAAGACAAAATAAAGTAGGGTAAAATACAGTTATTAAAATAACAAAATAATTATTAAGAAGAAAAATTTCTATTAAAGAAAAAAAAAAGACCAAAAAAAAAAGGTCGGTCTAACCCCAGGACAAATGGTGAAAACAAAGCTACACAGACAAAATCTCACACAGCAGCACCCACATACACACTCACAAAAAGAAAAAAGGGGAAAATAATAGTATATCTTGCTCCCAAAGTCCACTTCCTCAACCTGGGATATTTCGCTGTCTATTCAGGTTTTCCACAGATGCAGGGCACTTCAAGCTGACTGTGGAGCTTTAACCCGCTGTTTCTGAGGCTGCTGGGAGGGACCACCCCCTCTGTTTGTTCGCACAGCTCCTGGGGCTCAGCCCTGGACCTGGCCCCGCCTCTGTGCGCAGGTCATCCGAGGGCGTCTGCCCTTCGCTCAGAGAGGGCGGGGTCAAAGGAGCAGCATTAACGGGGCAGCTGATTCGTGGTCTCTGGCTCACTCAGGCGGTGGGTGGGGGGGCACGGATGTGGGGCAAGTCCGCGGCAGCAGAGGCCGGCGTGACGCTGCACCGGCCCGAGGCGCGCCACGCGTTTTCCCGGGGAAGCAGTCCCAGGATCCCAGGACCCCAGCACTGGTGGGCTGCACAGGCTCCCGGGAGGGGCGGTGTGGGGAGTGACCTGCGCTCGCACACAGGCCTCTTGGTGGCGGCAGTAGCAACCCTAGCGTCCCACACCCGTCTCTGTTGTCCGTGCCCGTTTCTGGAGCTCCTTTATGTGGTGCCCTTAATTCCCTTTCCTCGCGCCCCAGGAAGCGAAGAGGCAAGAAAAAGTCTCTTGTCTCTTCGGCAGCTCCGCGCCCCTTTCTGGAGCTCCTTTAAGCGGCGCGCTTAAACCCCTCTCCTCGCGCAGCAGGAGGTAAAGAGGGAAGAAAAGGTCTCTTGCCTCTTTGGCAGCTCCAGACTTCTCCTGAACTCCCTCCCGGCCAGCCTTGGTGCGCTAACCCCTTCAGGCTGTTTTCGCTCTGCCAACTCCAGACCTTTCCCTGGGATCCGCCCGAGGCTCAGTTCCCAGCCCCGCCCGCCGCGGCGGGTGAGCAGACAAGCCTCTCGGGCTGGTGAGTGCTGATCGGCACCGATCCTCCGTGCGGGAATCTCTCCGCTTTGCCCTCCGCACCCTGTTGGCTGAGGTCTCCTCCGCGGCTCTGAAGCTTCCCCCTCCGCCACCCACAGTCTCCGCCCGCGAAGGGGCTTCTAGTGTGTGGGAACCTTTCCTCCCCCTCGGCTCCCTCCCACTGGTGCAGATCCCATCCCTATTCTTTTGTCTCTGTTTATTCTTTTTTCTTTTGCCCTACCCAGGTACGTGGGGGGGTTTCTTGCCTGAGATCTGAAGTCTGAGGTCTTCTGCCAGCGTTCGGTGGGTGTTCTATAGGAGAAGTTCCACGTGTAGATGTATTTCTGATGTATCTGTGAAGAGGAAGAGTGATCCCCGCGTCTTACTCTTCCGCCATCTTCTCGCTCCCGCCCCCAGCTTCAACTCTTATCCTGAACACTAAGCCTCACCCGCAGCCACAACCCTGAGCCCTAACTTAACGATAAGCCGCGCCGTGCAACGGACACACCCCCTAACATGTATCAGTACTCCAATATCGAACCTATGCCTCAGAGGGAGCCTAACCCTAACCCTAGCTCCAACCATGACCCTGATACCTAAGCATCACCCGCAGCCTGAACCCTGAAGCCTACCCTAACAATAAGCCACGCCCTCCAACGCACACGCCCCCAAACACGTATCTGCACCCCAATCTCGAACCTAGGCCTCACCGGGAGCCGAACGCTAACGCTAGCTCCAACCCTGACCCTGAACCCTAAGCCTCACAGGAAGACTGAACCCTGAGGCCTACACTAACGATAAGCCGCGCCCTGCAATGCACACGCCCGTTATCACGTATCCGTACCCCAATCTCAACCAAAAGCCTCAACGGGAGCCTAACCATAACCCGAACTCCAACCCTGACCCTGAACACTAAGCCTCACCCGCAACCTGAACGCTGAGGACTACCCTAACGATAAACCACGCCCTGCAGCAACAACGCCCCCTAACATATATCCGTACCCAAATCTCGACCCTAGGCCTCACCGGGAGCCGAACGCTAACGCTAGCTCCAACCCTGACCCTGAACCCTAAGCGTCACAGGAAGACTGAACCCTGAGGCCTACGCTAATGATAAGCCACGCCCTGCAATGCACACGCCATCTAACACGCATCCGTACCCTACTGTCGACCCAATGCCTCACCGGGAGCCTAACCCTAACCCTACCTCCAACCCTGACCCTGAACAATAAACCTAACCTGCAGCCTGAACCCTGAGGCCTAGCCTAACGATAAATCGCGCCCTGCAACAACAACGCCCCCGAACACATATCCGTACCCCAATCTCGACCCTAGGCCTCACCAGGAGCCTAACACTAACCCTAGCTCCAACCCTGACCCTGAACCCTAAGCCTAACTGGAAGACTGAACCCTGAGGCCTACGCTAACTATAAGCACCGCCCTGCAACCCACACGCCCCCTAACATGTATCCGTACCGCAATCTCGACCCGAAGCCTCACCGGGAACCTAAACCTAAACCTAGCTCCAACTCTGACCATGAACCCTAAGCCTCACACACAGCCTGAACACTGAGGCCTACCCTAACGATTATCTGCGCCCTGCAACGCACACGACCCCTAACACGTATCTGTACCACAATCTCGACCGTAAGCCTCAGCGAGAGCCTAACCCTACCCCTAGCCCCAAACCTGACCCTGAACACTAATTCTCACCTGCAGCCTGAACCCTGAGGCCTAAGCTAACGATAAGTGGCGCCCTGCAACGCACACACCCCCTAACAAGTGTCCGTACCCCAATTTCGACCCTAGGCCTCACCGAGAACCTAATCCTAACCCTAACTCCAACCCTTATCCTGAAACCTAAGCCTCTCACGCAGCCAAAACCCTGAGCCATACCCCAACGATAAGCCACGTCCTGCAATGCACACTCCCCCTAACACGTATCCGTAACCCAATCTCGAACCTAGGCCTCAGAGGGAGCCTAAGTCTAACCCTAGCTCCAACCATGACCCTGAAGCCTAATCCTCACCCACAGCCTGAACCGTGAGGCCTACCGTAACGATAAGCAGCACCCGGCAACGCACACGCCCCCTAAAACGTATCCGTACCCCAATCTCGACCCTAAACCTCACCGGGAGCCGAACGCTAAAGCTAGCTCCAACCCTGACCCTAAACACTAAGCCTCACAGGAAGACTGAACCCTGAGGCCTACACTAACTATAAGCCATGCCCTGCAACGCACACGCCCCCTAACACGTATCCATACCCCAATCTCGACCCGAAGTCTCACCGGGAGCCTAAACCGAACCCTAGCTTCAACTCTGACCCTGAACGCTAAGCCTCACCCACAGGCTGAACCCTGAGGCCCACCCTAACGATAACCCACGCCCTGAAACGAACACGCCCCCTAACTCGTGTCCGTAACCCAATCTCGATCCAAAGCCTCACCAGAAGCCTAACCCTAATCCTAGCTCCAACTCTCACCCTGAACCCTAAGCCTCACCCGCAGCCTGAACCCTGAGGCCTACCCTAACGATTATCCGCGCCCTGCAATGCACACACCCCCTAACACGTATCTGTAACCCAATCTCGACCGTGAGGCTCAGCGGGAGCCTAACCCTAACCCTAGCTCCAACCCTGACCCTGAAACCTAAGCCTCACCCTCAGCATGAACCCCGAGGCCTACCCTAACAATAAGCCATGCACTGCAAAGCACACGTCCCCTAACAGGTATCTGTACCCCAATCTCGACCCTAGGAATCATCAGGAGCCTAACCCTAAGTCCAAACGTTACCCTGAAGCCTAAACCTCACCCACAGCCTGAAACCTGAGTCCTACCCTAACGATAAGCCGCGCCCTGCAAAAACAACGCCCCCTAACACATATCCGTTCCCCAATCTCGACCCTAGGCCTCACCGGGGGCCTAAACCTTACCGTAACCCCAACCTTTATCCTGAAACCTAAGCCTCAGGCGCAGCCTGAACCCTGAGGCCTACCCTAACAATAAGCCGCGCCCTGCAATGCACATGCCCCCTAACACGTATCTGTATGCCAGTCTCGACCTTAGTCCTCAACGGGAGCCGAACGCTAACGCTAGCTCCAACCCTGACCCTGAATTCTAAGCCTCACAGGAAGACTGATCCCTGATGCCTATACTAACGATAAGCCGCGCCGTGCAACGCACACGCCCCCTAACACGTATACGTACCCCAATCGCGACCTGAAGCCTCACTGGGAACCTAAACCTAACCCTAGCTCCAAACCTGACCCTGAACACTAAGCCTCACCCGCAGCCTGAACCCTGAGGCCTGCCCTAACGATAACACACGCCCTGAAATGAAAACGTGCCCTAACACGTATCCATACCCCAATCTCGGGCCTAAGCCTCACCAGAAGCCTAACCCTAACCCTACCTCCACCACAGAGGCCAACCCTAACCATTATCCGCGCCATGCAATGCACACGACCCCTAACACGTATGTGTACCCCAATCTCGACCGTAAGCCTCAGCCGGAGCCTAACCCTAACCCTAGCTCCAACCCTGACCCGGAAACCTGAGAGTCACCCCACAGCCTGAACTCTGAGGCATACCCTAATGATCAGCCGCGCCATGCAATGCACAAACCCCCTAACACGTATCCATACCCCAATCTCGAACCTAGTCCTCAGAGGGAGCCTAACCCTAACCCTAGTTCCAACCCTGACCCTGAACCCTAAGCCTCACACTCAGCCTGATCCCTGAGGCCTACCCTAACGATTATCCGCGCCCTGAAACGCACACGCCCCCTAACACGTATCTGTAACCCAATCTCGACCGTATGCCTCAGCAGGAGCCTAACCCTAACCCTAGCTCCAACCCTGACCCGGAAACCTGAGACTCACCCACAGACTGAACCCTGAGACCTACCCTAATGATCAGCCGCGCCCTGCAATGCACACGCGCCCTAAAACGTATCCGTACCGCTATCTGGACCCGAAGCCTCAACGGGAGCCTAAACCTAAGCCTAGCTCCAACACTGACCCTGAATCCTAAGCCTCACCCGCAGCCCGATACCTGAGGCCTACCCTAACGTCAGCCGTGCCCTGCAACTCACACGCCCCCTAACAGGTTTCCATACCCCAATCTCGACCCAAAGCCTTACGGGGAGCCTAAACCTACACCTAGTTCCAAACCTGACCGTGATCCCTACGTCTCACTCGCAGCCTGAACCCTGAGGCCTACCCTAACGTTAAGCCGCGCCTTGCAAGGCACACGCCCCTTAACACGTATCCATACCCCAATCTCAAGCCGAAGCCTCACCGGGAGCCTAACCCTAACCCTAGCAAAAATCCCTGACCCTGAACAATAAACCTCACCTGCAGCCTGAACGCTGAGGCCTAACCTAACGATAAAACGTGCCCTGCAACAACAACGCCCCGTAACACATATCCCTACTGCAATCTCGACCCTAGTCCTCAACGGGAGCCTAACCCTAACCCTAACTCCAACGCTTATGCTGAACTCTAAGCCTCACCTGCAGCCTGAACCCTGAGGTCTAGGCTAACGATAAGCCGCGCCCTGCAACTCACATGCCCCATCACACGTATCCGTACCCCAATCGCGACCCTAGGCCTCACCGGGAGCCGAACGCTAACGCTAGCTCCAACCCTGACCCTGAACACTAAGCCTACCGGACGACTGAACCCTGAGGCCTACCCTAACTATAAGCAGCGCTCTGCAATGCACACGCACCCTAACACGTATCCGTACCCCAATTTCAACCCTAAGCCTCACCGGGAGCCTAACCCTAACCCGAACTCCAACCCTGACCCTGAACACTAAGCCTCACCCGCAGCCTGAACCCTGAGGCCTACCCTAAGGATAAGTCGCGCCCTGCAACGCAAACGCCCCCTAACATGTATCCGTACCCCATTCTCGAACCTAGGCCTCACCGGGAGCCAAATCCTAAGCCTAGCTCCAACCTTGACCCTGAACCCTAAGCCTCATCCGCAGCCGTAACCCTGAGGCCAACCCTAACGATAATACGTGCCCTGTAACGCACACGCCCCCTAACACGTATCTGTACCCCAATCTCGACCATAGACCTCAGCTGGAGCCGAACGCTAAAGGCTAGCTCCAACCCTGACCCTGAACCCTAAGCCTCACAGTCAGACTGAACCCTGAGGCCTACACTAACGATAAGCTGCGCCTTGCAACTAACACGCCCCCTAACACGTATCCGTACCCCAATCTCGACCTGAAGCCTCACCGGGAACCTAAACCTAACCCTAGCTCCAACTCTGACCATGAACACTAAGCCTCACCCGCAGCCTGAACCCTGAGGCCTACACTAACGATAACGCACGCCCTGCAACGAACACACCCCCTAACACATATCCGTACCACAATCTCGGCCCTAAGCCTCACCGGAAGCCTAAACCTAACCCTAGCTCCAACTTTCACCCTGAACACTAATCCGCCCCGGCAGCCTGAACCGTGAGGACTACCCTAACGATTATCCGCGCCCTGCAACACAGACGCCCCGTAACACGTATCTGTACCCCAATCTCGACCATAAGCCTCAGCGCGAGCCTAACCCTAACCCTAGCTCCAAACCTTACCCTGAAACCTAAGACTCACACACAGCCTGAACCCTGAGCCCTACCCTAATGATCAGCCGCGCCCTGCAATGCACACGCGCCCTAACACGTATACGTACCCCAATCTCGACCCGAAGCCTCAACGGGAGCCTAAACCTAACCCTAGCTCCAACACTGACCCTGATCCTAAGCCTCACCTGCAGCCCGATACCTGAGGCCTACCCTAACGTCAGCTGTGCCCTGCAACTCACACGCCCCCTAACACGTATCTGTACCCCTATCTCGACCCAAAACCTCACGGGGAGCCTAAACCTACCCCTAGCTCCAAACCTGACCCTGAACACTAAGTTTCACCCGCAGCCTGAACCCTGAGGCCTACCCTAACATCAAGCCGCGCCCTGCAAGCCACACGCCCCTTAACACGTATCCGTACCCCAATCTCGACCCAAAGCCTCACCGGGAGCCTAACCCTAACCTTAGCTCCAACCCTGACCCTGAACAATAAACCTCACCTGCAGCCTGAACCGTGACGCCTACACGAACGATAAACGGCACACTGCAACAACAAAGCCCCCGAACACATATCCCTACCCCAATCTTGACCCTAGGCCTCACTGGGAGCCAAACTCTAACCCTAACTCCAACAATTATCCGGAACACTAAGCCTCACCCACAGCCACAACCCTGAGCCCTACCCTAACCATAAGCCGCCCCCTGCAACGCACACTCGCGCTACAACGTATCCGTACCCCAATCTCGAACCTAGGCCTCAGAGGGAGCCGAAACCTAAACCTAGTTCCAACCCTGACACTGATCTCTAAGCCTCACCCGCAGCCTGAACCCTGAGGCCTACCCTAACCGTAAGCTGCGCCCTGCAAAGAAAACGCCCCGTAACACATGTCCTTACCCGAATCTCGACCCTAGGTCTCATCGGGAGCCTAAACCTAAGTCGACCCGTTACCCTGAAAACTAAGCCTCACCAACAGCCTGAACCCTGACGCCTAACCTAACGATAAGCCGCGCCCTGCAACAACAACGCCCCTTAACGCATATCCGATCCCCAATTTCGACCATAGGCCTCACCGGGAGACTAAACCTAACCGTAACTGCAACCCTTATCCTAAACCCTAAGCCTCACCCGCAGCCACAACCCTGAGCCCTCCCCTAACGATAATCCACGCCCTGAAAGGCCCACTCCGCCTAAAAAGTATCCGTACCCCAATCTCGAACCTAGGCCTCACCGGGAGCCTACACCTAACCTTAACTCCAAACCTGACCCTGAACCCTAAGCCTCAACCACTGTCTGTACCCGGAGGCCTACCCTAACGATTATCTGTGCCCTGCAATGCACACGCCCCCTAACATGTATCTGTACCCCAATCTCGACCGTAAGCCTCAGCGGGAGCCTAACCCTAACCCTAGCTCCAACCCTGACCCTGCAAACTACGACTCACCCACAGCCTGAACCCTGAGGCCTACCCTTATGATCAGCCGCGCTCTGCAATGCACACTCGCCCTAAAATGTATCCGTACCCCAATCTCGACCATAGGCCTCACCGGGAGCCGAACGCTAACGCTAGCTCCAACCCTGACCCTGAAACCTAAGCCTCACAGCAAGACTGAACCCTGAGGCCTACACTAACGAAAAGCCGCGCCCTGCAACGCCCACGCCCCCAAACACGTATCCGTACCCCAATCTCGACCCGAAGCCTCACCGGGAGCCTAAACCTAACCCTAGCTCCAACTCTGAACCTGAAACATAAACCTCAGCCGCAGCCTGAACCCTGAGGCCGAGCCTAACGATAACCCAACCCCCTGCAACGAACAAGGCCCCTAACACGTATCCGTACCCCAATCTCTTCCCTAAACCTCACCAGAAGCCTAACCCTAACCCGAGCTCCAACACTGACCGTGAAACCTAAGCCTCATCCGCAGCCTGAACCCTGTGGCCTACTCTAACGATAAGCCACGCCGTGCAACTCACACGCCCCCTTAAACATATCCATACACCAATCTCGACCCTAGGCCTCACCGGAAGCCTAACGCTAACCCTAGCTCCAACTCTCACCATGAACACTAATCCTCACCATCAGCCTGAACCCTGAGGCCCACCCTAAGTATAAGTCACGACCAACAACGCAAACGCCCCCAAACTCGTATCCGTACCCCATTCTCGAACCTAGGCCTCACCGGGAGCCTAACCCTAACCCTACCTCCAACCCTGACCCTGAACACTAAGCCTCACCCGCCGCCTGAACCCTGAGGCCTACCCTAACGATAAGCCGCGCCCTGCAACGCACACTCTCGCTAACACGTATACGTACCCAAATCTCGAACCTAGGACTCAGAGGGAGCCGAACCCGAACCCTAGTTCGAACCCTGACACTGATCCCTAAGCCTCAACCGCAGCCTGAACCCTGAGGCCTACCCTAACGATAAGCCGCGCCCTGATACGCACACGCCCCATAACACGTATCCGTATCCCAATCTGGACGCGAAGCGTCACCGGGAGCCTAAACTAACCCTATCTCCAACTCTGTCCCTGAACACTAACACTAACCCGCAGGCTGAACCCTGACCGCTACTCTAACCATAACCCACGCCTTGCAACGAACACGCCCCCTAACACGTATCCGTACCCCAATCTCGGCCCTAAGCCTCACCGTAAGCATAACCCTAACCCTAGCTCCAACTCTCACCCTGAACACTAATCCTCACCCTCAGCCTGAACCCTGAGGCCTACCCTAACGATTATACACGCCCTGCAACGCACACACCCCCTAACACGTATCTGTATCCCAATCTCGAACATAAGCCTCAGCGGGAGCCTAAACCTAACCCGAGCTCCAACCTTGACCCTGAATCCTAAGCCTCACCCGCAGCCCGATACCTGAGGCCTAACCTAATGTCAGCCGTGCCCTGCAACTCACATGCCCCCTAACACGTATCCGTACCCCAATCTCGACCAAAAGCTTCACGGGGAGCCTAAAGCTACACCTAGCTCCAAACCTAACCCTGAACACTGAGTCTCACTCGCAGCCTGAAACCTGAGGCCTACCCTAACGTTAAGCCGCGCCCTGCAAGGCACGCGCCTTAACCATTATCCGTACCCCAATCTCGACCCAAAGCCTCACCGGGAGCCAAACCCTAACCCTAGCTCCAACCCTGACCCTGAACAATAAACCTCACCTGCAGCCTGAACTCTGAGGCCTACCCTAATGATCAGCCACGCCCTGCAATGCACACTCCCCCTAACACGTATCCATACCCCAATCTCGAACCTAGGCCTCAGAGGGAGCCTAACCCGAAACCCAGCTCCAACCATGATCCTGAGCCCTCAGCCTCACCCGCAGCCTGAACCCTGAGGCCTACCCTAACAATAAGCCACGCCCTGCAACTCACATACCCCCAAACACGTATCTGTACCCCAATCTCGACCCTAGGCCTCACCGGGAGCCGAACGCTAACGCTAGCTCCAACCCTGACCCTGAACACTAAGCCTCACAGGAAGACTGAACCCTGAGGCCTACACTAACGATAATCCACGCCCTGCAAAGCACACGCCCCCTAACACGTATCCGTACCCCAATCTCGACCCGAAGCCTCACCGGAAACCTAAACCTAACGCTAGCTCCAACTCTGACCATGAAACATAAGTCTCACCTGCAGGCTGAACCCTGAGGCCTACCCTAACCATAACCCACGCCCTGCAACGAACACGCCCCCTAACACGTATCAGTACCCTAATCTCAGCCCTAAGCCTTACCGGAAGCCTAACCCTAACCCTAGCTCCAACTCCCAACCTGAACACTAATCCTCACCCACAGTCTGAACCCTGAAGCCTAACCGAATGATAAGCGGCGCACTGCAACGGCCAGGCCCCCTAACAAGTATACATACCCCAATCTCGAACCTAGGCCTCACCGGGAGCCTAACCCTAACCCCAGCTCCAACCCTGACCCTGAAATCTAAGCCTCACCTGCAGCCTGATCCCTGAGGCCTACCCTAATGATTATCCGCGCCCTGCAACCCGCACGCCCCCTAACACGTATCAGTACCCCAATCTCGACCGTAAGCCTCAGCGGGAGCCTAACACTAACCCTAACTCCAACACATACCCTGAACCCGATGCCTCACCCGCAGCCACAACCCTGAGCCCTACCCTAACCATAAGCCGCGCCCTGCAAGGCACACTCCCGCTAACACGTATCCGTACCCCAATCTCGAACCTACACCTCAGAGGGAGCCGAAACCTAACCCTAGTTCCAACCCTGACATTGAACTCTAAGCCTCACCTGCAGCCTGAACCCTGAGGCCTACCCTAACGATAAGCCCCGCCCTGCAACGCACACGCCCCCTAACACGTTTCTGTACCCCAATCTCGACCCGAAGCCTCACCGGGAGCCGAATCCTAACCCTATCTCCAACTCTGACCCTGAAACCTAAGCCTAACTCACAGCCTGAACCATGAGGCCTACCCTAACCATAATCAACGCCCTGTCACGAACACGCCCCCTAACACGTATCCGAACACCAATCTCGGCCCAAAGCCTCACCGTAAGCCTAACCCTACCCGTAGCTCCAACTCTCACCGTGAACACTAATCCTCACCATCAGCCTGAACCCTGAGGCCTAACCTAATGATAAGCGGCGCCCTGCAAAGCACACGCGCCCTAACAAGTATCCCTACCCCAATCTCGACCCGAAGAGTCAACGGGAGCCTAACCCTAACCGTAGCTCCAACCCTGACCGTGAACACTAAGCCTCACCCTCAGCCAGAACCCTGAGGCCTACTTAACGATAAGCCGCGCCGTGGAACTCACACACAACCTTACACGTATCGGTACCCCAATCTCGGCCCTAAGCCTCACTGGAAGCCTAAACCTAGCTCCAACTCTCACCCTGAACACTAATCCTCACCCACAGTAAGAACCCTGAGGCCTAACCTAATGATAAGTGGCACGCTGCAATGACCACGCCCCCTAACAAGTATCCGTACCCCAATCTCGACCCTAGCCCTCACCGGAATAATAACCCTAACCCTAGCTCCAACCCTGACCCTGAACACTAAGCTTCACCCGCAGCCTGAACCCTGTGGCCTACCCTAACGATTATCCACGCCCTGCAACGCACACGCCCCCTAACACGTATCTGTACCCCAATCTCGACCGTAAGCCTCAGCGGGAGCCTAAACCTAACCCTAGCTCCAACCGTTACCCTGAATCCTAAGCCTCACCCGCAGCCCGATACCTGAGGCCTACCCTAACGTCAGCCGTTCCCTGCAACTCACACGCCCCCTAACACGTATCCATACCCCAATCTCGACCAAAAGCCTCACGGGGACCCTAAAGCTACACCTAGCTCCAAACCTGACCCTGAACCCTAAGTTTGACTCGCTACCTGAACCCTGAGGCCTACCCTAACGTTAAGCCGCGCCCTGCAAGCCACACTCCTTAACACGTATCCACACCCCAATCTCGACCCAAAGCCTCACCAGGAGCCTAACCCTAACCCTAGCTCCAACTCTGACCATGAACACTAAGCCTCACCCGCAGCCTGAAACCTGAGGCCTAACCTAACGATAACCCACGCCCTGCAACCAACACGCCCCTTAACACGTATCCGTACCCCAATCTCGGCCCTGATCCTCACCGGAAGCGTAACCCTAACCCTAGCTCCAACTCTCACCCTGAACACGAATCCTCACCCACAGTCTGAAACCTGAGGCCTAACCTAATGATAAGCGGAGCGCTACAACGCCCACACCCCATAACAAGTATCCGTACCCCAATCTGGACCCTAGGCCTCACCGGGATCCTAACCCTAACCCGAGCTCCAACCCTGACCCTAAATCCTAAGCCTCATCCGCAGCCTGAACCCTGAGGCCTACTTGAACGATAAGCCACGCCGTGCAACTCACACGCCCCCTTACATGTATCCGTACCCCAATCTCGACCCTAGGCCTCACCGGTAGCCTAACCCTAACCCTAGCTCCAACACTGATCCTAAACCCTAAGCCTAACCGGAAGACTGAACCCTGAGGCCTACCCTAACTATAAGACGTGCCCTGCAACGCACACGACCCCTAACACGTATCCGTACACCAATCTCGACCCTAAGCCTCACCCGGAGTCTAACCATAACCCTAGCTCCAACCATGACACTGAACCCTAAGCCTCACCCGCAGCCTGAATCCTGAGGCCAACCCTAAGGATAAGTCGCGCCCTGCAACGCAAAAGCCCCCTAACACGTATGCGTACCCCATTCTCGAACTTAGGCCTCACTGGGAGCCTAACCCTAACCCTAGCTCCATCCCTGTCCCTGAACTCTAAGCATCACCCGCAGCCTGAACCCTGAGGCCTACCCTAACCGTAAGCCGCGCCCTGCAAAAAAACTCCCCGTAACACATGTCCTTACCCGAATCTCGACCCTAGGCCTCATCGGGAGCCTAAACCTAAGTCGACCCGTTTCCCTGAAGACTAAGCCTCACCAACAGCCTGAACCCTGACGCCTAACCTAACGATAAGCCGCGCCCTGCAACAACAACGCCCCTGAACGCATATCCGATCCCCAATTTCGACCCTAGACCTCACCGGGAGCCTAAACCTAACCGTAACTGCAACCCTTATCCTAAACCCTAAGCCTCACCCGCAGCCACAACCCTGAGCCCTCCCCTAACGATAAGCTGCGCCCTGAAAGGCCCACTCCGCCTAACAAGTATCCGTACCCCAATCTCGAACCTAGGCCTCACCGGGAGCCTACACCTAACCTTATCTCCAAACCTGACCCTGAACACTAAGCCTCAACCACAGTCTGTACCCGGAGGCCTACCCTAATGATTATCTGTGCCCAGCAACGCACACGCCCCCTAACATGTATCTGTACCCCAATCTCGACCGTAAGCCTCAGCGGGAGCCTAACCCTAACCCTAGCTACAACCCTGACCCTGAAAACTACGACTCACACACAGCCTGAACCCTGAGGCCTACCCTTATGATCAGCCGCGCTCTGCAATGCACACTCGCCCTAAAATGTATCCGTACCCCAATCTCGACCATAGGCCTCACCGGGAGCCGAACGCTAACGCAAGCTCCAACCCTGACCCTGAAACCTAAGCCTCACAGCAAGACTGAACCCTGAGGCCTACACTAACGAAAAGCCGCGCCCTGCAACGCACACGCCACCAAACACGTATCCGTACCCCAATCTCGAACCGAAGCCTCACCGGGAGCCTAAACCTAACCCTAGCTCCAACTCTGACCCTGAAACCTAAACCTCACCCGCAGCCTGAACCCTGAGGCCGACCCTAACGATAAGCCAACGCCCTGCAACGAACAAGCCCCCTAACACGTATCCGTACCCCAATCTCTTCCCTAAACCTCACCAGATGCCTAACACTAACACGAGCTCCAACCCTGACCCTGAAAACTAAGCCTCATCCGCAGCCTGAACCCTGTGGCCTACTCTAACGATAAGCTACGCCATGCAACTCACACGCCCCCTTAAACATATCCATACACCAATCTCGACCCTAGGCCTCACCGGAAGCCTAACGCTAACCCTAGCTCCAACTCTCACCGTGAACACTAATCCTCACCATCAGCCTGAACCCTGAGGCCCACCCTAAGTATAAGTCACGACCAACAACGCAAACGCCCCCAAACTCGTATCCGTACCCCATTCTCGAACCTAGGCCTCACCGGGAGCCTAACCCTAACCCTACCTCCAACCCTGACCCTGAACACTAAGCCTCACCCGCCGCCTGAACCCTGAGGCCTACCCTAACGATAAGCCGCGCCCTGCTAAGAAAACTCCCTGTAACACATATACGTACCCCAATCTCGACCCTAGGCCACATCGGGAGCCTAAACCTAAGTCCAACCGTTACCCTGAACCCTAAGCCTCACCCGCAGCCTGAACACTGAGGCCTACCCTAACGATAAGCTGTGTCCTGCAACAACAACGCTCCCTAACACATATCCGATCCCCAATCTCGACCCTAGGCCTCACCGGGAGCCTAACCCTAACCGTAACTCCAACCCTTATCCTGAACCCTAAGCCTCACTGGCAGCCTGAACCCTGGGACCTACCCTAACGATAAGTCGCGCCCTGCAACCCAAACGCCCCCTAACACGTTTCCGTACCCCAATCTCGACCATAGGCCTCACCGGGAGCCTAACCCTAACCCTAGATCCAACCCTGACCGTGAACGCTAAGCCTCACGTGCAGCCTGAACCTTGAGGCCTAGGCTAAGGATAAGCCACGCCATGCAACTCACACGCCCCCTTACACATATCTGTACCCCAATCTCGAACCTAGGACTCACCAGGAGCCCAACACTAACCCTAGCTCCAACCCTGACCCTGAAACCTAAGCCTAACCGGAAGACTGAACCCTGAGGCCTACCCGAACTAGAAGCCACACCCTGCAATGCACACGGCCCCTAACACGTATCCGTACCCCAATCTCGAAACGAAGCCTCACCGGTAGTCTAAATCTAACCGTAGCTCCAACCCTGACCCTGAACACTAAGCCTCACCCGCAGCCTGAACCCTGAGGCCTACAATAACGATAACCCGAGCCCCGCAACGCAAAAGCACCCTAACAAGTATCCGAACCCCAATCTCGAACCTAAGCCTCACCGGGAACCTAACCATAACCCTAGCTCCAACCCTGACCCTGAACCCTAAGCCTCACCCACAGCGTGAACCCTGAGGCCTACCCTAAGGATAAGTCGCGCCCTGCAACGCAAAGCCCCCTAACACGTATCCGTACCCCTATTTCAACCCGAAGCCTCACCGGGAGCCTAACCCTAAACTAAGTTCCAACCCTGACCCTGAACACTATGTCTAACGGGAAGACTGAACCTTGAGGCCTACCCTAACTATAAGCCGCGCCCTGCAACGCACACGGCCCCTACCAGGTATCCGTACCCCAATCTCGACCCTAAGCCTCACCGGGTGCCTAACCATAACCCTAGCTCCAACCCTGACCCTGAACCCTAAGCCTCACCCGCAGCCTGAACTCTGATGCCTACCGTAACGATAAGCTACGCCCTGCAACGAACACGCCACCTAACAGGTGTCCGTACCCCAATCTCGACCCTAAGCCTCACCGGAAGCCTAACCCTAACCCTAGCTCCAATCCTGACCCTGAACACTAAGCCTCACCCGCAGCCTGAACCCTGAGGCCTACCCAAACGATAAGTCGCGCCCTGAAACGAAAACGCGCCCTAACACGATTCTGTACCCCAATCTCGACCCTAGGCCTCACCGGGAGCCTCACACTAACCCTAGATCCAACCCTGACCCTGAAAGCTAAGCCTCATCCGCAGCCTGAACCCTGAGGCCTACCCTAACGATTATCGGCACGCTGCAACGCACACTCCCCGTAACACGTATCTCCACCCCAATCTCGACCGTAAGCCTCAGCGGGAACCGAACCCTAATCCTAACTCCAACTCTTCTCCTGAACACTAAGCCTCACCCATAGCCACAACCCTGAGCCCTACCCTAACAATAAGCCGCGCCCTGCAACGCTCACACCCCCTAACACGTATCCATACACGAATCGCGAACCTAGGCCTCAGAGGGAACCTAACCCTAACCCTACCTCCAAGCATGACCTTGAACCATAAGCCTCACCCGGAGCCTGAACCCTGAGGCCTACCGTAACAATAAGTCGCGCCCTGCAACGCACACGCCCTCAAACACGTATCTGTACCCCAATCTCGACCCTAGGTCTCACCGGGAGCCGAACGCTAACGCTGGCTCCAACCCTGACGCTGAACCCTAAGCCTCACAGGAAGACTGAACCCTGAAGCCTACACTAACGATAAGCCGCGCCCTGCAACGCACACGCCCCCTAACCCGTATCCGTACCCCAATCACGACCCGAAGCCTCACCGGGAACCTAAACCTTGCCCTAGCTCCAACTCTGACCATGAACACTAAGCCTCACCCACAGCCTGAACCCTGAGGCATACCCTAACGATAACCTATGCCCTGCAACAAACACGCCCCCTAACACGTATCCGTACCCCATTCTCGGCCCTAAGCCTCACCGGAAGCCTAACCCTAACCCTAGCTCCAACTCGCACCCTGAACACTAATCCTCACCCGCAGTCTTAACCCTGAGGCCTAACCTAACGATTAGCGGAGCGCTGCAACGCACACGCCCCTAACAAGTATCCGTACCCCAATCTCGACCCTAGGCCTCACCGGGAGTCGAACGCTAACACTACCTCCAAACCTGACCATGAAACCTAAGCCTCAATCACAGTGTGAACCCTGAGGCCTATCCTAACGATCAGCCGTGCCCTGCAATGCACACGCCACCTAACACGTATCCTTATCACAATCTCGAACCTAGGCCTCACCGGGAGCCTAAACCTATCCTTAGCTCCAAACCTGACCCTGAAGCCTAAGCCTCAACCGCAGCCTGAACCCTGAGGTCTACACTAACGATCAGCCGTGCCCTGCAATGCACACGCCCCTAACACGTATCCATACCCCAATCTCAGCCATAGGCCTCAGCGATAGCCTAACCCAAACCAGAGCTCCAACCCTGACCCTGAACACTAAGCCTCACCCACAGCCTGAACCAAGGGGCCCCTAACGATAAGTCGCGCCCTGCATCGCAAATGCTCCCTAACATGTTTCCGTAACCCAATCTCGACCATAGGCCTCACCGCGTGCCTAACCCTAACCCTAGCTCCAACCCTGACCCTGAACGCTAAGCCTCACCTGCAGCCTGAACGCTGAGGCCTGGCTAAGGATAAGCCGCGCCGTGCAACTCACACGCCCCCTTACACGTATCCGTACCCCAATCTCGACCCTAGGCCTCACCGGGTGCCTAACGCTAACCATAGCTCCAACACTGACTCTGAACCCTAAGCCTTACCGGAAGACTGAATCCTGAGGCCCACCCTAACCATAGGCCGCGCCCTGCAAACCACACGCCCCCTAACACGTATGCGTACCCCAATCTCGACCCTAGGCATCACCGGGAGCCTAAACCTAACCTTAGCTCCAAACCTGACCCTGAAACCTAAACCTCAGCTGCAGCCTGATCCCTGAGGCCTACCCTAACGATCAGCCGTGCTCTGCAATGCACAAGCCCCCTAACACATATCCGGAATGCAATCTCGGCCGTAGGGCTCAGCGAGAGCCTAAACCTAACCCTAGCTCGAACCCTGACCCTGAACGCTAACCCTCACCTGCAGCCTGAACCCTGAGGCCTACCCAAACGATAAGTTGCACCATGAAACGAAAACGCGCCCTAACAGATTTCCGTACTCCAATCTCGACCCTAGGCCTCACCGGGAGCCGAACACTAACCCTAAGTCCAACCGTTACCCTGAACCCTAAGCCTTACCCGCAGCCTGAACGCGGAGGCCTACCCTAACGATAAGCCGCGCCCTCCAACGCACACGCCCCCTAACACTTATCCATACCCCAATCTCGACCCGAAGCCTCACCGGGATCCTAAACCTAACCCTAGCTCCAACTCTGACCCTGAAACCTAAGCCTCACCTGCAGCCTGAACCCTGAGTCCTACCATAACGATAACTCACGCCCTGCAACGAACTCGCCCCCAAACAAGTATCCGTACCCCAATCTCGGCCCTAAGCCTCACCGTAAGCCTAACCCTAACCCTAGCTCCAACTCTCACCGTGAACACTAATCCTCACCCTCAGCCTGAACCCTGGCGCCTAACCTAACGATAAGCGGCGCCCTGCAAAGCACACGCGCCCTAACAAGTATCCGTACCGCAAACTCGACCCGAAGAGTCAACGGGAGCCTAACCCTACCCGTAGCTCCAACCCTGACCCTGAACAATAAACCTCACCTGCAGCCTGAACCCTGAGGCTTAACCTAACGATAAACCGCGCCCTGCAACAACAACGCCCCCTAACACATATCCGTACCCCAATCTCGACCCTTCGCCTCACCGGGAGCCTAACACTAACCCTAACTCCTACCCTTATTCTGAACACTAAGCCTCACTCGCAGCCACAACCCTGAGCCCTACCCTAACGATAAGCCGCGCCCTGCAACGCACACTCCCGCTAACACGTATACGTACCCCAATCTCGAACCTAGGACTCAGAGGGAGCCGAACCCGAAACCTAGTTCGAACCCTGACACTGATCCCTAAGCCTCAAGCGCAGCCTGAACCCTGAGGCCTACCCTAACGATAAGCCACGCCCTGATACGCACACGCCCCCTAACACGTATCCGTACCCCAATCTGGACGCGAAGCCTCACCGGGAGCCTAAACTAACCCTATCTCCAACTCTGACCCTGAACACTAACACTAACCCGCAGGCTGAACCCTGAGCGCTATTCTAACCATAACCCACGCCTTGCAACGAACACGCCCCCTAACACGTATCCGTACCCCAATCTCGGCCCTAAGCCTCACCGTAAGCATAACCCTAACCCTAGCTCCAACTCTCACCCTGAACACTAATCCTCACCCTCAGCCTGAACCCTGCGGCCTACCCTAACGATTATACACGCCCTGCAACGCACACACCCCCTAACACGTATCTGTATCCCAAACTCGAACGTAAGCCTCAGCGGGAGCCTAACCCTAACCCGAGCTCCAACCTTGACCCTGAATCCTAAGCCTCACCCGCAGCCCGATACCTGAGGCCTACCCTAACGTCAGCCGTGCCCTGCAACTCACATGCCCCCTAACACGTATCCGTACCCCAATCTCGACCAAAAGCTTCACGGGGAGCCTAAAGCTACACCTAGCTCCAAACCTAACCCTGAACACTGAGTCTCACTCGCAGCCTGAAACCTGAGGCCTACCCTAACGTTAAGCCGCGCCCTGCAAGGCACGCGCCTTAACAATTATCCGTACCCCAATCTCGACCCAAAGCCTCACCGGGAGCCAAACCCTAACCCTAGCTCCAACCCTGACCCTGAACAATAAACCTCACCTGCAGCCTGAACTCTGAGGCCTACCCTAATGATCAGCCACGCCCTGCAACCCACACGCCCCCTAACACGTATCTGTACCCCATTCTCGACCGTAAGCCTCAGCGGGAGCCTAACCCTCACCCTAACTCCAACACATACCCTGAACCCGATGCCTCACCCGCAGCCACAACCCTGAGCCCTACCCTAACCATAAGCCGCGCCCTGCAACGCACACTCCCGCTAACACGTATCCGTACCCCAATCTCGAACCTACGCCTCAGAGGGAGCCGAAACCTATCCCTAGTTCCAAGCCTGACATTGAACTCTAAGCCTCACCTGCAGCCTGAACCCTGAGGCCTACCCTAACGATAAGCCGCGCCCTGCAACGCACACGCCCCCTAACATGTTTCCGTACCCCAATCTCGACCCGAAGCCTCACCGGGAGCCGAATCCTAACCCTATCTCCAACTCTGACCCTGAAACCTAAGCCTAACTCACAGCCTGAACCCTGAGGCCTACCCTAACCATAATCAACGCCCTGCCACGAACACGCCCCCTAACACGTATCCGTACACCAATCTCGGCCCAAAGCCTCACCGTAAGCCTAAACCTACCCGTAGCTCCAACTCTCACTGTGAACACTAATCCTCACCATCAGCCTGAACCCTGAGGCCTAACCTAACCATAAGCGGCGCCCTGCAAAGCACAGGCGCCCTAACAAGTATCCCTACCCCAATCTCGACCCGAAGAGTCAACGGGAGCCTAACCCTAACCGTAGCTCCAACCCTGACCGTGAACACTAAGCCTCACACTCAGCCTGAACCCTGAGGCCTACTTAACGATAAGCTGCGCCGTGGAACTCACACACACCCTTACACGTATCCATACCCCAATCTCGGCCCTAAGCCTCACTGGAAACCTAACCCTAGCTCCAACTCTCACCCTGAACACTAATCCTCACCCACAGTAAGAACCCTGAGGCCTAACCTAATGATAAGTGGCGCGCTGCAACGCCCACGACCCCTAACAAGTATCCGTACCCCAATCTCAACCCTAGACCTCACCGGAATAATAACCCTAACCCTAGCTCCAACCCTGACCCTGAACACTAAGCTTCACCCGCAGCCTGAACCCTGAGGCCTACCCTAACGATTATCCACTCCCTGCAAGGCACACGCCACCTAACACGTATCTGTACCCCAATCTCGACCGTAAGCCTCAGCGGGAGGCTAAAACTAACCCTAGCTCCAACCGTTACCCCGAATCCTAAGCCTCACCCGCAGCCCGATACCTGAGGCCTACCCTAACGTCAGCCGTTCCCTGCAACTCACACGCCCCCTAACACGTATCCGTACCCCAATCTCGACCAAAAGCCTCACGGGGACCCTAAAGCTACACCTAGCTCCAAACCTGACCCTGAACCCTAAGTTTGACTCGCAACCTGAACCCTGAGGCCTACCCTAACGTTAAGCCGCGCCCTGCAAGGCACACTCCTTAACACGTATCCATACCCCAATCTCGACCCAAAGCCTCACCAGGAGCCTAACCATAACCCTAGTTCCAACTCTGACAATGAACACTAAGCCTCACCCGCAGCCTGAACCCTGAGGCCTAACCTAACGATAACCCACGCCCTGCAACGAACACACCCCTTAACACGTATCCGTACCCCAATCTCGGCCCTGATCCTCACCGGAAGCGTAACCCTAACCCTAGCTCCAACTCTCACCCTGAACACGAATCCTCACCCACAGTCTGAACCCTGAGGCCTAACCTAATGATAAGCGGAGCACTACAACGCCCACGCCCCATAACAAGTATCTGTACCCCAATCTGGACCCTAGGCCTCACCGGGATCCTAACACTAACCCGAGCTCCAACCCTGACCCTGAATCCTAAGCCTCATCCGCAGCCTGAACCCTGAGGCCTACTGGAACGATAAGCCACGCCGTGCAACTCACACGCCCCCTTACATGTATCCGTACCCCAATCTCGACCTTAGGCCTCACGGGTAGCCTAACCCTAACCCTAGCTCCAACACTGATCCTAAACCCTAAGCCTAACCAGAAGACTGAACCCTGCGCCTACCCTAACTATAAGACGTGCCCTGCAACGCACACGACCCCTAACACGTATCCGTACACCAATCTCGACCCTAAGCCTCACCCAGAGTCTAACCATAACCCTAGCTCCAACCCTGACCCTGAACAATAAGCCTCACCCGCAGCCTGAATCCTGAGGCCTACCCTAAGGATAAGTCGCGTCCTGCAACGCAAACGCCCCCTAACACGTATGCGTACCCCATTCTCGAACCTAGGCCTCACTGGGAGCCTAACCCTAGCCCTAGCTCCAACCGTGACCCTGAAATCTAAGCCTCACCCACAGCCTGAACCCTGAGTCCTACCCTAACGAAAAGCCGCGCCCTGCAAAGAAAACGCCCCGTAACACATGTCCGTACCCCAATCTCGACCCCAGGCCTCATCGGGATCCTAACCCTAAGTCCAACCGTTACCCTGAAGCCTAAGACTCACCCACAGCCTGAACCCTGAGGCCTAACCTAACGATAAGTGGCGCCCTGCAATGCACACGCGCCCTAAAAAGTATCCGTATGCCAATCTCGACCCTAGGCCTCACCGGGAGCCTAACCCTAACCCGAGCTCCAACCCTGACACTGAAACCGACCCCTTATCCGCAGCCTGAACCCTGAGGACTACTCTAACGATAAGCTGCGCGGTGCAACTCACACGCCCCTTTACACGTATCCGTACCCCAATCTCGACCCTAGGCCTCACCGGGAGCCTAACACTAACCCTAGATCCAACACTGACCCTGAACCCTAAGCCTAATCGGAAGACTGAACCCTGAGTCCTACCCTAACTATAAGCTGCGCCCTGCAATTCACACGCCCCCTAACACGTATCCGTACCCCAATCTCGACCCGAAGCCTCACTGGGAGCCTAAACCTAACCCTAGCTCCAACTCTGACACTGAACCTTAAGCCTCACCTGCAGCCTGAACCCCGAGGCCTACCATAACTTTAACTCACGCCGCGCAACGCACACGCACCGTAACACGTATCCGTACCCCAATCTCGAACCTAAGCCTCACCGGGAGCCTAACCCTAACCCTAGCTCCATCCCTGTCCCTGAACTCTAAGCATCACCCGCAGCCTGAACCCTGAGGCCTACCCTAACCATTATCCGTGCCCAGCAACGCACACGCCCCCTAACATGTATCTGTACCCCAATCTCGACCGTAAGCCTCAGCGGGAGCCTAACCCTAACCCTAGCTCCAACCCTGACCCTGAAACCTACGACTCACACACAGCCTGAACCCTGAGGCCTACCCTTATGATCAGCCGCGCTCTGCAATGCACACTCGCCCTAAAATGTATCCGTACCCCAATCTCGACCATAGGCCTCACCGGGAGCCGAACGCTAACGCTAGCTCCAACCCTGACCCTGAAACCTAAGCCTCACAGCAAGACTGAACCCTGAGGCCTACACTAACGAAATGCCGCGCCCTGCAACGCACACGCCCCCAAACACGTATCCGTACCCCAATCTCGACCCGAAGCCTCACCGGGAGCCTAAACCTAACCCTAGCTCCAACTCTGACACTGAAACCTAAGCCTCATCCGCAGCCTGAACCCTGTGGCCTACTCTACCGATAAGCCACGCCGTGCAACTCACACGCCCCCTTAAACATATCCATACACCAATCTCGACCCTAAGCCTCACCAGAAGCCTAACGCTAACCCTAGCTCCAACTCTCACCGTGAACACTAATCCTCACCATCAGCCTGAACCCTGAGGCCCACCCTAAGTATAAGTCACGACCAACAACGCAAATGCCCCCGAACTCGTATCCATACCCCATTCTCGAACCTAGGCCTCACCGGGAGCCTAACCCTAACCCTACCTCCAACCCTGACCCTGAACCCTAAGCCTCACCCGCCACCTGAACCCTGAGGCCTACCCTAACGATAAGCCGCGCCCTGCAAAGAAAACTCCCTGTAACACATATACGTACCCCAATCTCGACCCTAGGTCACATCGGGAGCCTAAACCTAAGTCCAACCGTTACCCTGAACCCAAAGCCTCACCCGCAGCCTGAACACTGAGGCCTACCCTAACGATAAGCTGTCTCCTGCAACAACAACGCTCCCTAACACATATCCGATCCCCAATCTCGACCCTAGGCCTCACCGGGAGCCTAACCCTAACCGTAACTCCAACCCTTATCCTGAACCCTAAGCCTCACCGGCAGCCTGAACCCTGGGGCCTACCCTAACGATAAGTCGCGCCATGCAACCCAAACGCCCCCTAACACGTTTCCGTACCCCAATCTCGACCATAGGCCTCACCGGGAGACTAACCCTAATCCTAGATCCAACCCTGACCGTGAACGCTAAGCCTCACGTGCAGCCTGAACCCTGAGGCCTAGGCTAAGGATAAGCCACGCCATGCAACTCACACGCCCCCTTACACATATCTGTACCCCAATCTCGAACCTAGGACTCACCAGGAGCCTAACACTAACCCTAGCTCCAACCCTGACCCTGAAACCTAAGCCTAACCGGAAGACTGAACCCTGAGGCCTACCCGAACTAAAAGCCACACCCTGCAATGCACACGGCCCCTAACACGTATCCGTACCCCAATCTCGAAACGAAGCCTCACCGGTAGTCTAAATCTAACCGTAGCTCCAACCCTGACCCTGAACACTAAGCCTCACGTGCAGCCTGAACCCTGAGGCCTACAATAACGATAACCCGAGCCCCGCAACGCACAAGCACCCTTACAAGTATCCGAACCCCAATTTCGAACCTAAGCCTCACCGGGAACCTAACCATAACCCTAGCTCCAACCCTGACCCTGAACCCTAAGCCTCACCCACAGCCTGAACACTGAGGCCTACCCTAAGGATAAGTCGCGCCCTGCAACGCAAAGCCCCCTAACACGTATCCGTACCCCTATTTCAACCCGAAGCCTCACCGGGAGCCTAACCCTAAACCAAGTTCCAAACCTGACCCTGAACACTAAGTCTAACGGGAAGACTGAACCTTGAGGCCTACCCTAACTATAAGCCGCCCCCTGCAATGCACACGGCCCCTACCAGGTATCCGTACCCCAATCTCGACCCGAAGCCTCACCGGGTGCCTAACCATAACCCTAGCTCCAACACTGACCCTGAACAATAAGCCTCACCCGCAGCCTGAATCCTGAGGCCTACCCTAAGGATAAGTCACGCCCTGCAACGCAAACGCCCCCTAACACGTATCCGTACCCCATTCTCGAACCTAGGCCTCACTGGGAACCTAACCCTAACCCTAGCTCCAACCGTGACCCTGAAATCTAAGCCTCACCCACAGCCTGAACCCTGAGTCCTACCCTAACGATAAGCCGCGCCCTGCAAAGAAAACGCCCCGTAACACATGTCCGTACCCCAATCTCGACCCCAGGCATCATCGGGAGCCTAAACCTAAGTCCAACCGTTACCCTGAAGCCTAAGACTCACCCACAGCCTAAACCCTGAGGCCTAACCTAACGATAAGCGGCGCCCTGCAACGCACACGCGCCTTAAAAAGTATCCGTACGCCAATCTCGACCCTAGGCCTCACCGGGAGCCTAACGCTAACCCGAGCTCCAACCCTGACACTGAAACCGAAGCCTCATCTGCAGCCTGAACCCTGAGGCCTACTCTAATGATAAGCCTCGCGGTGCAACTCACACGCCCCTTTACACGTATCCGTACCCCAATCTCGACCCTAGGCCTCACCGGGAGCCTAACACTAACCCTAGCTCCAACACTGACCCTGAATCCTAAGCCTAATCGGAAGACTGAACCCTGAGTCCTACCCTAACTATAAGCTGCGCCCTGCAATTCACACGCCCCCTAACACGTATCCGTACCCCAATCTCGACCCGAAGCCTCACTGGGAGCCTAAACCTAACCCTAGCTCCAACTCTGACACTGAACCTTAAGCCTCACCCGCAGCCTGAACCCCGAGGCCTACCATAACGTTAACCCGTGCCGCGCAACGCACACGCACCGTAACACGTATCCGTACCCCAATCTCGAACCTAAGCCTCACCGGGAGCCTAACCCTATCCCTAGCTCCATCCCTGTCCCTGAACTCTATGCATCAACCGCAGCCTGAACCCTGAGGCCTACCCTAACCGTAAGCCGCGCCCTGCAAAGAAAACGCCCCGTAACACATGTCCTTACACGAATCTCGACCCTAGGCCTCATCGGGAGCCTAAACCTAAGTCGACCCGTTACCCTGAAGACTAAGCCTCACCAACAGCCTGAACCCTGACGCCTAACCTAACGATAAGCCGCGCCCTGCAACAACAACGCCCCTGAACGCATATCCGATCCCCAATTTCGACCCTAGACCTCACCGGGAGCCTAAACCTAACCGTAACTGCAACCCTTATCCTAAACCCAAAGCCTCACCCACAGCCACAACCCTGAGACCTCCCCTAACGATAAGCCGCGCCCTGAAAGGCCCACTCCGCCTAACAAGTATCCGTACCCCAATCTCGAACCTAGGCCTCACCGGGAGCCTACACCTAACCTTATCTCCAAACCTGACCCTGAACGCTAAGCCTCAACCACAGTCTGTACCAGGAGGCCTACCCTAACCATTATCCGTACCCAGCAACGCACACGCCCCCTAACATGTATCTGTACCCCAATCTCGACGGTAAGCCTCAGCGGGAGCCTAACCCTAACCCTAGCTCCAACCCTGTCCCTGAAACCTACGACTCACACACAGCCTGAACCCTGAGGCCTACCCTTATGATCAGCCGCGCTCTGCAATGCACACTCGCCCTAAAATGTATCCGTACCCCAATCTCGACCATAGGCCTCACTGGGAGCCGAACGCTAACGCTAGCTCCAACCCTGACCCTGAAACCTAAGCCTCACAGCAAGACTGAACCCTGAGGCCTACACTAACGAAAAGCCGTGCCCTGCAACGCTCACGACCCCAAACACGTATCCGTACCCCAATCTCGACCCAAAGCCTCACCGGGAGCCTAAACCTAACCCTAGCTCCAACTCTGACCCTGAAACCTAAACCTCACCCGCAGCCTGAACCCTGAGGCCGACCCTAACGATAACCCAACGCCCTGCAACGAACAAGCCCCCTAACACGTATCCGTACCCCAATCTCTTCCCTAAACCTCACCAAAAGCCTAACCCTAACCCGAGCTCCAACCCTGACCCTGAAACCTAAGCCTCATCCGCAGCCTGAACCCTGTGGCCTACTCTAACGATAAGCCACGCCATGCAACTCACACGCCCCCTTAAACATATCCATACACCAATCTCGACCCTAGGCCTCACCGGAAGCCTAACGCTAACCCTAGCTCCAACTCTCACCGTGAACACTAATCCTCACCATCAGCCTGAACCCTGAGGCCCACCCTAAGTATAAGTCACGACCAACAACGCAAACGCCCCCGAACTCGTATCCGTACCCCATTCTCGAACCTAGGCCTCACCGGGAGCCTAACCCTAACCCTACCTCCATCCCTGACCCTGAACCCTAAGCCTCACCCGCCGCCTGAACCCTGAGGCCTACCCTAACAATAAGCCGCGCCCTGCAAAGAAAACTCCCTGTAACACATATACGTACCCCAATCTCGAACCTAGGCCACATCGGGAGCCTAAACCTAAGTCCAACCGTTACCCTGAACCCTAAGCCTCACCCGCAGCCTGAACACTGAGGCCTACCCTAACGATACGCCGTGTCCTGCAACAACAACGCTCCCTAACACATATCCGATCCCCAATCTCGACCCTAGGCCTCACCAGGAGCCTAACCCTAACCGTAACTCCAACCCTTATCCTGAACCCTAAGCCTCACCGTCAGCCTGAACCCTGGGGCCTACCCTAACGATAAGTCGCGCCCTGCAACCCAAACGCCCCCTAACACGTTTCCGTACCCCAATCTCGACCATAGGCCTCACCGGGAGCCTAACCCTAACCCTAGATCCAACACTGACCCTGAAACCTAAGCCTAACCGGAAGACTGAACCCTGAGGCCTACCCGAACTAGAAGCCACACCCTGCAATGCACACGGCCCCTAACACGTATCCGTACCCCAATCTCCAAACGAAGCCTCACCGGTAGTCTAAATCTAACCGTAGCTCCAACCCTGAACCTGAACACTAAGCCTCACCCGCAGCCTGAACCCTGAGGCCTACAATAACGATAACCGGAGCCCCGCAACGGACAAGCACCCTAACAAGTATCCGAACCCCAATCTCGAACCTAAGCCTCACCGGGAACCTAACCATAACCCTAGCTCCAACCCTGACCCTGAACCCTAAGCCTCACCCACAGACTGAACCCTGAGGCCTACCCTAAGTATAAGTCGCGCCCTGCAACGCAAAGCCCCCTAACACGTATCCGTACCCCTATTTCAACCCGAAGCCTCACCGGGAGCCTAACCCTAAACCAAGTTCCAACCCTGACCCTGAACACTAAGCCTCACCCGCAGCCTGAACCCTGAGGCCTACCCAAACGATAAGTCGCGCCCTGAAACGAAAACGCGCCCTAACACGATTCCGTACCCCAAACTCGACCCTAGGCCTCACCAGGAGCCTCACACTAACCCTAGATCCAACCCTGACCCTGAACGCTAAGCCTCAACCGCAGACTGAACCCTGAGGCCTACACTAACGATCAGCCGTGCCCTGCAATGCACACGAACCCTAACACGTATCCCTACCCCAATCTCGGCCATAGGCCTTAGCAAGAACCTAACCCAAACCATAGCTCCATCCCTAACGCTAAACACTAAGCCTCACCGACAGCCTGAACCCTGGGGCCTACCCTAAAGATAAGTCGCGCCCTGCAACGCAAACGCCCCCTAACACGTTTCCGTAACCCAATCTCGACCATAGGCCTCACTGAGTGCCTAAACCTAACCCTAGCTCCAACCCTGACCCTGAACGCTAACCCCCACCTGGAGCCTAAACGCCGAGGCCTAGGCTAAGTATTAGCCCCGCCGTGAAACTCACACGACCCCTTACACGTATCCGTACCCCAATATCGACCCTAGGCCTCACCGGGTGCCTAACCCTACCCCTAGCTCCAACACTGACCCTGAACACTAAGCCTTACCGGGAGACAGAACCCTGAGCCCTACCCTAACTATAGGCCACGCCCTGCAAAGCACACGTCCCCTAACAAGTATCCGTACCCCAATCTCGACCCTAGGCATCACCGGGAGGGTAAACCTAACCTTAGCTCCAAACCTGACCCTGAAGCCTAAGCCTCAACTGCAGCCTGAACCATGAGGCCTACCCTAACGATAAACCGCGCCCTGAAAAGCACACGCACCCTAACATGTATCCGTACCCCAATCTCGACACAAAGCCTCATGGGGAACCTAAAGCTACACCTAGCTCCAAACCTGACCCTGAACCCTTAGTCTCACTTGCAGCCTGAACTCTGAGGACTACCCTAACGTTAAGCCGCGCCCTGCAAGGCACACGCCCGTTAACACGTATCCGTACCCCAATCTCGACCAAAAGCCGCACCGGTAGGCTAACCCTAACCCTAGCTCCAACCCTGACCGTGAACAATAAACCTCACCTGCAGCCTGAACCCTGAGGCCTACCCTAACGATAAACCGCGCCCTGCAACAACAACGCCCCCTAACACATATCCTTACCCCAGTCTCGACACTAGGCCTCAACGGGAGCCTAACCCTAACCCTAACTCCAACCCTTATCCTGAACATTAAGCCTCACCCGCAGCCACAACCCTGAGCCCTACCCTAAGGATAGGCTGTGCCCTGCAACTCACACTCCCACTAACACGTATCCGTACCCCAATCTCGAACCTAGGCCTCAGAGGGAGCCTAAGCCTAACCCTAGTTCCAACCCTGACCCTGAAACCTAAACCTCATCCGCAGCCTGAACCCTGAGGCCTACACTAACGATAATCCGCGCCCTGCAATGCACACGCCCCCGAACACGTATCCGTACCCCAATCTCGACCCTACGCCTCACCGGGAGCCTAACGCTAACCCTAGCTCCAACACTGACCCTGAACCCTAAGTCTAACCGGAAGACTTAACCCTGAGGCCTACCCTAACTATAAGCCGCGCCCTGCAACGCACACGTCCCATTAACACATATCCGTACCCCAATCTCGACCCTAAGCCTCACTCGGAGCCTAACCATAACCCTAGCTCCCACCCTGACCCTGAATCCTAAGCCTCACCCGCAGCCTGAAACCTGAGGCCTACCCTAACGATAAGCTGCGCCCTGCAAAGCACAAGCCCCCTAACACGTATCTGTACCCCAATCTCGACCCGAAGCCTCACCGGGCGCCAAACGCTAAAGCTAGCTCCAACCCTGACCCTAAACACTAAGCCTCACACGAAAACTGAACCCTGTGACCTACACTAACTATAAGCTACGCCCTGCAACGGACACACCCCCGAACACGTATCCGTACCCCAATCTCGACCCGAAGCCTCACTGGGAGCCTAAACCTAACCCTAGCTTCAACTCTGACCCTGAACCCTAACCGTCACCCACAGCCTGAACCCTGAGGCCTCCCCTAAGGATAAGTCAGGCCCTGCAACGCAAAGGCCCCCTAACACGTATCCGCACCCCATTCTCGAACCTAGGCCTCACCAGGAGCCAAATCCTAAGCCTAGCTCCAACCTTGACCCTGAACCCTAAGCCTCATCCGCAGCCTTAACCCTGAGGCCAACCCTAATGATAATATGTGCCCTGTAACGCACACACCCCCTAACACTTACCCGTACCCCAATCTCGACCCTAGGCCTCACCGGGAGCCTAACACTAACCCTAGCTGCAACCCAGACCCTGAACGCTAAGCCTCACCTGCAGCCTGAAGCCTGAGGCCTACGCTAAGGATAAGCCACGCCCTGCAACGACAACACCCCCTAACACATATCTGTACCCCAATCTCAAACCTAGGCCGCACTGGGAGACTAACCCATACCCTAAGTCAAACCGTTACCCTGAAAACTAAGCCTCACTCGCAGCCTGAAACCTGAGGCCTACCCGAACGATAAGCCGCGCCCTCCAACGCAAACGCCCCCTAACACGTATCCGTACCCCAGTCTCGACCGTAAGCCTCACTGGGAAGCTAACCCTAACCGTAGCTCCAACCCTGACCCTGAAACGTAAGCCTCACCAGCAGCCTGAACCCTGAGGCCTACCCTAACAATAAGCCGCGCCCTGCAACTCACACGCCCCAAACACGTATCTGTACCCCAATCTCGACCCTAGGCCTCACCGGGAACCGAACGCTAACGCTAGCTCCAACCCTGACCCTGAACCCTAAGCCTCACAGGAAGACTGAACCCTGAGGCCTACCCTAACGATTATCCGCGCCCTGCAACGCACACGCCCCCTAACACGTATCTGTACCCCAATCTCTACCTTAAGCCTCAGTTGGAGCTTAACCCTAACCCTAGCTCCAACCCTGATCCTCAAATCTAAGACTCACACACAGCCTGAACCCTGAGGCCTACCCTAATGATCAGACGAGCCCTGCAATGCACACGCGCCCTAAAACGTATCCGTATCCCAATCTCGATCCGAAGAGTCAACGGGAGCCTAAACCTAACCCTAGCTCCAACCCTGACCCTGAATCCTAAGCCTCACCTGCAGCCCGATACCTGAGGCCTAACCTAACGTAGGCCGTGCCCTGCAACTCACACGCCCCCTAACACTTATCCGTACCCCAATCTCGACCCAAAGCCTGATGGGGAGCCTAAAGCTACACCTAGCTCCAAACCTGACCCTGAACCGTAAGTCTCACTCGCAGCCTGAACCCTGAGGACTACCCTAACGTTAAGCCGCGCCCTGCAAGGCATACGCCCCTTAACTCGTATCCGTACCCGAATCTCGACCGAAAGCCTCACCGGGAGGCTAACCCTAACCCTAGCTCCAACCCTGACCGTGAACAATAAACCTCACCTGCAGCCTGAATCCTGAGGCCTACCCTAACTATAAACCGCGCCCTGCAACAACAACGCACCCTAACACATATCCGTACCCCAATCTCGACACTAGGCCTCAACGGGAGCCTAACCCTAACCCTAACTCCAAACCTTATCCTGAACATTAAGCCTCACCCGCAGCCACAACCCTGAGCCCTACCCTAACGATAAGCTGTGCCCTGCAACTCACACTCCCACTAACACGTATCCGTACCCGAATCTCAAACCTAGGCCTCAGAGGGAGCCTAAGCCTAACCCTACTTCCAACCCTGACCCTGAAACCTAAACCTCATCCGCAGCCTGAAACCTGAGGCCTACCCTAACGATAAGCTGCGCCCTGCAACGCACACGCCCCCTAACAGGAATCCGTACCCCAATCTCGACCCGAAGCCTCACCGGGCGCCAAACGCTAAAGCTAGCTCCAACCCTGACCCTAAACACTAAGCCTCACAGGAAAACTGAACCCTGAGACCTACACTAACTATAAGCCACGCCCTGCAACGGACACACCCCCGAACACGTATCCGTACCCCAATCTCGACCCGAAGCCTCACTGGGAGCCTAAACCTAACCCTAGCTTCAACTCTGACCCTGAACCCTAACCGTCACCCACAGCCTGAACCCGGAGGCCTCCCCTAAGGATAAGTCAGGCCCTGCAACGCAAACCCCCCCTAACACGTATCCGCACCCCATTCTCGAACCTAGGCCTCACCAGGAGCCAAATCCTAAGCCTAGCTCCAACCTTGACCCTGAACCCTAAGCCTCATCCGCAGCCTTAACCCTGAGGCCAACCCTAATGATAATATGTGCCCTGTAACGCACACACCCCCTAACACTTACCCGTACCCCAATCTCGACCCTAGGCCTAACCGGGAGCCTAACACTAACCCTAGCTGCAACCCAGACCCTGAACGCTAAGCCTCACCTGCAGCCTGAAGCCTGAGGCCTACGCTAAGGATAAGCCACGCCCTGCAACGACAACACCCCCTAACACATATCCGTACCCCAATCTCAAACCTAGGCCGCACTGGGAGACTAACCCATACCCTAAGTCAAACCGTTACCCTGAAAACTAAGCCTCACTCGCAGCCTGAAACCTGAGGCCTACCCAAACGATAAGCCGCGCCCTCAACGCAAACGCCCCCTAACACGTATCCGTACCCCAGTCTCGACCGTAAGCCTCACTGGGAAGCTAACCCTAACCGTAGCTCCAACCCTGACCCTGAAACGTAAGCCTCACCAGCAGCCTGAACCCTGAGGCCTACCCTAACAATAAGCCGCGCCCTGCAACTCACACGCCCCAAACACGTATCTGTACCCCAATCTCGACCCTAGGCCTCACCGGGAACCGAACGCCAACGCTAGCTCCAACCCTGACCCTGAACCCTAAGCCTCACAGGAAGACTGAACCCTGAGGCCTACCCTAACGATTATCCGCGCCCTGCAACGCACACGCCCCCTAACACGTATCTGTACCCCAATCTCTACCTTAAGCCTCAGTGGGAGCTTAACCCTAACCCTAGCTCCAACCCTGACCCTGAAATCTAAGACTCACACACAGCCTGAACCCTGAGGCCTACCCTAATGATCAGACGAGCCCTGCAATGCACACGCGCCCTAAAACGTATCCGTATCCCAATCTCGATCCGAAGAGTCAACGGGAGCCTAAACCTAACCCTAGCTCCAACCCTGACCCTGAATCCTAAGCCTCACCTGCAGCCCGATACCTGAGGCCTAACCTAACGTAGGCCGTGCCCTGCAACTCACACGCCCCCTAACACTTATCCGTACCCCAATCTCGACCCAAAGCCTGATGGGGAGCCTAAAGCTACACCTAGCTCCAAACCTGACCCTGAACCGTAAGTCTCACTCGCAGCCTGAACCCTGAGGACTACCCTAACGTTAAGCCGCGCCCTGCAAGGCACACGCCCCTTAACTCGTATCCGTACCCCAATCTCGACCGAAAGCCTCACCGGGAGGCTAACCCTAACCCTAGCTCCAACCCTGACCGTGAACAATAAACCTCACCTGCAGCCTGAACCCTGAGGCCTACCCTAACGATAAACCGCGCCCTGCAACAACAACGCACCCTAACACATATCCGTACCCCAATCTCGACACTAGGCCTCAACGGGAGCCTAACCCTAACCCTAACTCCAAACCTTATCCTGAACATTAAGCCTCACCCGCAGCCACAACCCTGAGACCTACCCTAACGATAAGCTGTGCCCTGCAACTCACACTCCCACTAACACGTATCCGTACCCGAATCTCAAACCTAGGCCTCAGAGGGAGCCTAAGCCTAACCCTACTTCCAACCCTGACCCTGAAACCTAAACCTCATCCGCAGCCTGAAACCTGAGGCCTACCCTAACGATAAGCTGCGCCCTGCAACGCACACGCCCCCTAACAGGAATCCGTACCCCAATCTCGACCCGAAGCCTCACCGGGCGCCAAACGCTAAAGCTAGCTCCAACCCTGACCCTAAACACTAAGCCTCACAGGAAAACTGAACCCTGAGACCTACACTAACTATAAGCCACGCCCTGCAACGGACACACCCCCGAACACGTATCCGTACCCCAATCTCGACCCGAAGCCTCACTGGGAGCCTAAACCTAACCCTAGCTTCAACTCTGACCCTGAACCCTAACCGTCACCCACAGCCTGAACCCTGAGGCCTCCCCTAAGGATAAGTCAGGCCCTGCAACGCAAACGCCCCCTAACACGTATCCGCACCCCATTCTCGAACCTAGGCCTCACCAGGAGCCAAATCCTAAGCCTAGCTCCAACCTTGACCCTGAACCCTAAGCCTCATCCGCAGCCTTAACCCTGAGGCCAACCCTAATGATAATATGTGCCCTGTAACGCACACACCCCCTAACACTTACCCGTACCCCAATCTCGACCCTAGGCCTCACCGGGAGCCTAACACTAACCCTAGCTGCAACCCAGACCCTGAACGCTAAGCCTCACCTGCAGCCTGAAGCCTGAGGCCTACGCTAAGGATAAGCCACGGCCTGCAACGACAACACCCCCTAACACATATCCGTACCCCAATCTCAAACCTAGGCCGCACTGGGAGACTAACCCATACCCTAAGTCAAACCGTTACCCTGAAAACTAAGCCTCACTCGCAGCCTGAAACCTGAGGCCTACCCGAACGATAAGCCGCGCCCTCCAACGCAAACGCCCCCTAACACGTATCCGTACCCCAGTCTCGACCGTAAGCCTCACTGGAAGCTAACCCTAACCGTAGCTCCAACCCTGACCCTGAAACGTAAGCCTCACCAGCAGCCTGAACCCTGAGGCCTACCCTAACAATAAGCCGCGCCCTGCAACTCACACACCCCAAACACGTATCTGTACCCCAATCTCGACCCTAGGCCTCACCGGGAACCGAACGCTAACGCTAGCTCCAACCCTGACCCTGAACCCTAAGCCTCACAGGAAGACTGAACCCTGAGGCCTACCCTAACGATTATCCGCGCCCTGCAACGCACACGCCCCCTAACACGTATCTGTACCCCAATCTCTACCTTAAGCCTCAGTGGGAGCTTAACCCTAACCCTAGCTCCAACCCTGACCCTGAAATCTAAGACTCACACACAGCCTGAACCCTGAGGCCTACCCTAATGATCAGACGAGCCCTGCAATGCACACGCGCCCTAAAACGTATCCGTATCCCAATCTCGATCCGAAGAGTCAACGGGAGCCTAAACCTAACCCTAGCTCCAACCCTGACCCTGAATCCTAAGCCTCACCTGCAGCCCGATACCTGAGGCCTAACCTAACGTAGGCCGTGCCCTGCAACTCACACGCCCCCTAACACTTATCCGTACCCCAATCTCGACCCAAAGCCTCATGGGGAGCCTAAAGCTACACCTAGCTCCAAACCTGACCCTGAACCGTAAGTCTCACTCGCAGCCTGAACCCTGAGGACTACCCTAACGTTAAGCCGCGCCCTGCAAGGCACACGCCCCTTAACTCGTATCCGTACCCCAATCTCGACCGAAAGCCTCACCGGGAGGCTAACCCTAACCCTAGCTCCAACCCTGACCGTGAACAATAAACCTCACCTGCAGCCTGAACCCTGAGGCCTACCCTAACGATAAACCGCGCCCTGCAACAACAACGCACCCTAACACATATCCGTACCCCAATCTCGACACTAGGCCTCAACGGGAGCCTAACCCTAACCCTAACTCCAAACCTTATCCTGAACATTAAGCCTCACCCGCAGCCACAACCCTGAGCCCTACCCTAACGATAAGCTGTGCCCTGCAACTCACACTCCCACTAACATGTATCCGTACCCGAATCTCAAACCTAGGCCTCAGAGGGAGCCTAAGCCTAACCCTACTTCCAACCCTGACCCTGAAACCTAAACCTCATCCGCAGCCTGAAACCTGAGGCCTACCCTAACGATAAGCTGCGCCCTGCAACGCACACGCCCCCTAACACGAATCCCTACCCCAATCTCGACCCTAAGCCTCACCGGGCGCCAAACGCTAAAGCTAGCTCCAACCCTGACCCTAAACACTAAGCCTCACAGGAAAACTGAACCCTGAGACCTACACTAACTATAAGCCACGCCCTGCAACGGACACACCCCCGAACACGTATCCGTACCCCAATCTCGACCCGAAGCCTCACTGGGAGCCTAAACCTAACCCTAGCTTCAACTCTGACCCTGAACCCTAACCGTCACCCACAGCCTGAACCCTGAGGCCTCCCCTAAGGATAAGTCAGGCCCTGCAACGCAAACGCCCCCTAACACGTATCCGCACCCCATTCTCGAACCTAGGCCTCACCAGGAGCCAAATCCTAAGCCTAGCTCCAACCTTGACCCTGAACCCTAAGCCTCATCCGCAGCCTTAACCCTGAGGCCAACCCTAATGATAATATGTGCCCTGCAACGCACACACCCCCTAACACTTACCCGTACCCCAATCTCGACCCTAGGCCTCACCGGGAGCCTAACAATAACCCTAGCTGCAACCCAGACCCTGAACGCTAAGCCTCACCTGCAGCCTGAAGCCTGAGGCCTACGCTAAGGATAAGCCACGCCCTGCAACGACAACACCCCCTAACACATATCCGTACCCCAATCTCAAACCTAGGCCGCACTGGGAGACTAACCCATACCCTAAGTCAAACCGTTACCCTGAAAACTAAGCCTCACTCGCAGCCTGAAACCTGAGGCCTACCCGAACGATAAGCCGCGCCCTCCAATGCAAATGCCCCCTAACACGTATCCGTACCCCAGTCTCGACCGTAAGCCTCACTGGGAAGCTAACCCTAACCGTAGCTCCAACCCTGACCCTGAAACGTAAGCCTCACCAGCAGCCTGAACCCTGAGGCCTACCCTAACAATAAGCCGCGCCCTGCAACTCACACGCCCCAAACACGTATCTGTACCCCAATCTCGACCCTAGGCCTCACCGGGAACCGAACGCTAACGCTAGCTCCAACCCTGACCCTGAACCCTAAGCCTCACAAGAAGACTGAACCCTGAGGCCTACCCTAACGATTATCCGCGCCCTGCAACGCACACGCCCCCTAACACGTATCTGTACCCCAATCTCTACCTTAAGCCTCAGTGGGAGCTTAACCCTAACCCTAGCTCCAACCCTGACCCTGAAATCTAAGACTCACACACAGGCTGAACCCTGAGGCCTACCCTAATGATCAGACGAGCCCTGCAATGCACACGCGCCCTAAAACGTATCCGTATCCCAATCTCGATCCGAAGAGTCAACGGGAGCCTAAACCTAACCCTAGCTCCAACCCTGACCCTGAATCCTAAGCCTCACCTGCAGCCCGATACCTGAGGCCTAACCTAACGTAGGCCGTGCCCTGCAACTCACACGCCCCCTAACACTTATCCGTACCCCAATCTCGACCCAAAGCCTCATGGGGAGCCTAAAGCTACACCTAGCTCCAAACCTGACCCTGAACCGTAAGTCTCACTCGCAGCCTGAACCCTGAGGACTACCCTAACGTTAAGCCGCGCCCTGCAAGGCACACGCCCCTTAACTCGTATCCGTACCCCAATCTCGACCGAAAGCCTCACCGGGAGGCTAACCCTAACCCTAGCTCCAACCCTGACCGTGAACAATAAACCTCACCTGCAGCCTGAACCCTGAGGCCTACCCTAACGATAAACCGCGCCCTGCAACAACAACGCACCCTAACACATATCCGTACCCCAATCTCGACACTAGGCCTCAACGGGAGCCTATCCCTAACCCTAACTCCAAACCTTATCCTGAACATTAAGCCTCACCCGCAGCCACAACCCTGAGACCTACCCTAACGATAAGCTGTGCCCTGCAACTCACACTCCCACTAACACGTATCCGTACCCGAATCTCAAACCTAGGCCTCAGAGGGAGCCTAAGCCTAACCCTACTTCCAACCCTGACCCTGAAACCTAAACCTCATCCGCAGCCTGAAACCTGAGGCCTACCCTAACGATAAGCTGCGCCCTGCAACGCACACGCCCCCTAACAGGAATCCGTACCCCAATCTCGACCCGAAGCCTCACCGGGCGCCAAACGCTAAAGCTAGCTCCAACCCTGACCCTAAACACTAAGCCTCACAGGAAAACTGAACCCTGAGACCTACACTAACTATAAGCCACGCCCTGCAACGGACACACCCCCGAACACGTATCCGTACCCCAATCTCGACCCGAAGCCTCACTGGGAGCCTAAACCTAACCCTAGCTTCAACTCTGACCCTGAACCCTAACCGTCACCCACAGCCTGAACCCTGAGGCCTCCCCTAAGGATAAGTCAGGCCCTGCAACGCAAACGCCCCCTAACACGTATCCGCACCCCATTCTCGAACCTAGGCCTCACCAGGAGCCAAATCCTAAGCCTAGCTCCAACGTTGACCCTGAACCCTAAGCCTCATCCGCAGCCTTAACCCTGAGGCCAACCCTAATGATAATATGTGCCCTGCAAGGCACACACCCCCTAACACTTACCCGTACCCCAATCTCGACCCTAGGCCTCACCGGGAGCCTAACAATAACCCTAGCTGCAACCCAGACCCTGAACGCTAAGCCTCACCTGCAGCCTGAAGCCTGAGGCCTACGCCAAGGATAAGCCACGCCCTGCAACGACAACACCCCCTAACACATATCCGTACCCCAATCTCAAACCTAGGCCGCACTGGGAGACTAACCCATACCCTAAGTCAAACCGTTACCCTGAAAACTAAGCCTCACTCGCAGCCTGAAACCTGAGGCCTACCCGAACGATAAGCCGCGCCCTCCAACGCAAACGCCCCCTAACACGTATCCGTACCCCAGTCTCGACCGTAAGCCTCACTGGGAAACTAACCCTAACCGTAGCTCCAACCCTGACCCTGAAACGTAAGCCTCACCAGCAGCCTGAACCCTGAGGCCTACCCTAACAATAAGCCGCGCCCTGCAACTCACACGCCCCAAACACGTATCTGTACCCCAATCTCGACCCTAGGCCTCACCGGGAACCGAACGCTAACGCTAGCTCCAACCCTGACCCTGAACCCTAAGCCTCACAGGAAGACTGAACCCTGAGGCCTACCCTAACGATTATCCGCGCCCTGCAACGCACACGCCCCCTAACACGTATCTGTACCCCAATCTCTACCTTAAGCCTCAGTGGGAGCTTAACCCTAACCCTAGCTCCAACCCTGACCCTGAAATCTAAGACTCACACACAGCCTGAACCCTGAGGCCTACCCTAATGATCAGAGGAGCCCTGCAATGCACACGCGCCCTAAAACGTATCCGTATCCCAATCTCGATCCGAAGAGTCAACGGGAGCCTAAACCTAACCCTAGCTCCAACCCTGACCCTGAATCCTAAGCCTCACCTGCAGCCCGATACCTGAGGCCTAACCTAACGTAGGCCGTGCCCTGCAACTCACACGCCCCGTAACACTTATCCGTACCCCAATCTCGACCCAAAGCCTGATGGGGAGCCTAAAGCTACACCTAGCTCCAAACCTGACCCTGAACCGTAAGTCTCACTCGCAGCCTGAACCCTGAGGACTACCCTAACGTTAAGCCGCGCCCTGCAAGGCACACGCCCCTTAACTCGTATCCATACCCCAATCTCGACCGAAAGCCTCACCGGGAGGCTAACCCTAACCCTAGCTCCAACCCTGACCGTGAACAATAAACCTCACCTGCAGCCTGAACCCTGAGGCCTACCCTAACGATAAACCGCGCCCTGCAACAACAACACACCCTAACACATATCCGTACCCCAATCTCGACACTAGGCCTCAACGGGAGCCTATCCCTAACCCTAACTCCAAACCTTATCCTGAACATTAAGCCTCACCCGCAGCCACAACCCTGAGACCTACCCTAACGATAAGCTGTGCCCTGCAACTCACACTCCCACTAACACGTATCCGTACCCGAATCTCAAACCTAGGCCTCAGAGGGAGCCTAAGCCTAACCCTACTTCCAACCCTGACCCTGAAACCTAAACCTCATCCGCAGCCTGAAACCTGAGGCCTACCCTAACGATAAGCTGCGCCCTGCAACGCACATGCCCCTAACAGGAATCCGTACCCCAATCTCGACCCTAAGCCTCACCGGGCGCCAAACGCTAAAGCTAGCTCCAACACTGACCCTGAACACTAAGCCTCACAGGAAAACTGAACCCTGAGACCTACACTAACTATAAGCCACGCCCTGCAACGGACACACCCCCGAACACGTATCCGTACCCCAATCTCGACCCGAAGCCTCACTGGGAGCCTAAACCTTACCATAGCTTCAACTCTGACCCTGAACCCTAACCGTCACCCACAGCCTGAACCCTGAGGCCTCCCCTAAGGATAAGTCAGGCCCTGCAACGCAAACGCCCCCTAACACGTATCCGCACCCCATTCTCGAACCTAGGCCTCACCAGGAGCCAAATCCTAAGCCTAGCTCCAACCTTGACCCTGAACCCTAAGCCTCATCCGCAGCCTTAACCCTGAGGCCAACCATAATGATAATATGTGCCCTGCAACGCACACACCCCCTAACACTTACCCGTACCCCAATCTCGACCCTAGGCCTCACCGGGAGCCTAACACTAACCCTAGCTGCAACCCAGACCCTGAACGCTAAGCCTCACCTGCAGCCTGAAGCCTGAGGCCTACGCTAAGGATAAGCCACGCCCTGCAACGACAACACCCCCTAACACATATCCGTACCCCAATCTCAAACCTAGGCCTCACTGGGAGACTAACCCATACCCTAAGTCAAACCGTTACCCTGAAAACTAAGCCTCACTCGCAGCCTGAAACCTGAGGCCTACCCGAACGATAAGCCGCGCCCTCCAACGCAAACGCCCCCTAACACGTATCCGTACCCCAGTCTCGAGCGTAAGCCTCACTGGGAAGCTAACCCTAACCGTAGCTCCAACCCTGACCCTGAAACGTAAGCCTCACCAGCAGCCTGAACCCTGAGGCCTACCCTAACAATAAGCCGCGCCCTTCAACTCACACGCCCCAAACACGTATCTGTACCCCAATCTCGACCCTAGGCCTCACCGGGAACCGAACGCTAACGCTAGCTCCAACCCTGACCCTGAACCCTAAGCCTCACAGGAAGACTGAACCCTGAGGCCTACCCTAACGATTATCCGCGCCCTGCAACGCACAAGCCCCCTAACACGTATCTGTACCCCAAACTCTACCTTAAGCCTCAGTGGGATCTTAACCCTAACCCTAGCTCCAACCCTGACCCTGAAATGTAAGACTCACACACAGCCTGAACCCTGAGGCCTACCCTAATGATCAGACGAGCCCTGCAATGCACACGCGCCCTAAAACGTATCCGTATCCCAATCTCGATCCGAAGAGTCAACGGGAGCCTAAACCTAACCCTAGCTCCAACCCTGACCCTGAATCCTAAGCCTCACCTGCAGCCCGATACCTGAGGCCTAACCTAACGTAGGCCGTGCCCTGCAACTCACACGCCCCCTAACACTTATCCGTACCCCAATCTCGACCCAAAGCCTCATGGGGAGCCTAAAGCTACACCTAGCTCCAAACCTGACCCTGAACCGTAAGTCTCACTCGCAGCCTGAACCCTGAGGACTACCCTAACGTTAAGCCACGCCCTGCAAGGCACACGCCCCTTAACTCGTATCCGTACCCCAATCTCGACCGAAAGCCTCACCGGGAGGCTAACCCTAACCCTAGCTCCAACCCTGACCGTGAACAATAAACCTCACCTGCAGCCTGAACCCTGAGGCCTACCCTAACGATAAACCGCGCCCTGCAACAACAACGCACCCTAACACATATCCGTACCCCAATCTCGACACTAGGCCTCAACGGGAGCCTAACCCTAACCCTAACTCCAAACCTTATCCTGAACATTAAGCCTCACCCGCAGCCACAACCCTGAGCCCTACCCTAACGATAAGCTGTGCCCTGCAACTCACACTCCCACTAACACGTATCCGTACCCGAATCTCAAACCTAGGCCTCAGAGGGAGCCTAAGCCTAACCCTACTTCCAACCCTGACCCTGAAACCTAAACCTCATCCGCAGCCTGAAACCTGAGGCCTACCCTAACGATAAGCTGCGCCCTGCAACGCACACGCCCCCTAACACGAATCCGAACCCCAATCTCGACCGTAAGCCTCACCGGGCACCAAACGCTAAAGCTAGTTCCAACCCTGACCCTAAACACTAAGCCTCACAGGAAAACTGAACCCTGAGACCTACACTAACTATAAGCCACGCCCTGCAACGGACACACCCCCGAACACGTATCCGTACCCAAATCTCGACCCGAAGCCTCACTGGGAGCCTAAACCTAACCCTAGCTTCAACTCTGACCCTGAACACTAACCGTCACCCACAGCCTGAACCCTGAGGCCTCCCCTAAGGATAAGTCAGGCCCTGCAACGCAAACGCCCCCTAACACGTATCCGCACCCCATTCTCGAACCTAGGCCTCACCAGGAGCCAAATCCTAAGCCTAGCTCCAACCTTGACCCTGAACCCTAAGCCTCATCCGCAGCCTTAACCCTGAGGCCAACCCTAATGATAATATGTGCCCTGCAACGCACACACCCCCTAACACTTACCCGTACCCCAATCTCGACCCTAGGCCTCACCGGGAGCCTAACAATAACCCTAGCTGCAACCCAGACCCTGAACGCTAATCCTCACCTGCAGCCTGAAGCCTGAGGCCTACGCTAAGGATAAGCCACGCCCTGCAACGACAACACCCCCTAACACATATCCGTACCCCAATCTCAAACCTAGGCCTCACTGGGAGACTAACCCATACCCTAACTCAAACCGTTACCCTGAAAACTAAGCCTCACTCGCAGCCTGAAACCTGAGGCCTACCCGAACGATAAGCCGCGCCCTCCAACGCAAACGCCCGCTAACACGTATCCGTACCCCAGTCTCGACCGTAAGCCTCACTGGGAAGCTAACCCTAACCGTAGCTCCAAACCTGACCCTGAAACGTAAGCCTCACCAGCAGCCTGAACCCTGAGGCCTACCCTAACAATAAGCCGCGCCCTGCAACTCACACGCCCCAAACACGTATCTGTACCCCAATCTCGACCCTAGGCCTCACCGGGAACCGGACGTTAACGCTAGCTCCAACCCTGACCCTGAACCCTAAGCCTCACAGGAAGACTGAACCCTGAGGCCTACACTAACGATAAGCCGCGCCCTGCAATGCACACGCCCCCGAACATGTATCCGTACCCCAATCTCGACCCTAAGCCTCACCCAGAGCCTAACCATAACCCTAGCTCCAACCCTGACCCTGAACCCTAAGCCTCACCCGCAGCCTGAACCCTGAGGCCTACCCTAACGATTATCCGCGCCCTGCAACGTACACGCCCCCTAACACGTATCTGTACCCCAATCTCTACCTTAAGCCTCAGCGGGAGCCTAACCCTAACCCTAGCTCCAACCCTGACACTGAAATCTAAGACTCACACACAGCCTGAACCCTGAGGCCTACCCTAATGATCAGACGAGCCCTGCAATGCACACGCGCCCTAAAACGTATCCCTATCCCAATCTCGATCCGAAGAGTCAATGGGAGCCTAAACCTAACCCTAGCTCCAACCCTGACCCTGAATCCTAAGCCTCACCCTCAGCCCGATATCTGAGGCCAAACCTAACGTAGGCCGTGCCCTGCAAGTCACAAGCCCCCTAACACTTATCCGTACCCCAATCTCGACCCAAAGCCTCATGGGGAGCCTAAAGCTACACCTAGCTCCAAACCTGACCCTGAACCGTAAGTCTCACTCGCAGCCTGAACCCTGAGGACTACCCTAACGTTAAGCTGCGCCCTGCAAGGCACACGCCCCTTAACACGTATCCGTACCCCAATCTAGACCAAAAGCCGCACCGGGAGGCTAACCCTAACCCTAGCTCCAACCCTGACCGTGAACAATAAACCTCACCTGCAGCCTGAACCCTGAGGCCTACCCTAACGATAAACCGAGCCCTGCAACAACAACGCCCCCTAACATATATCCGTACCCCAATCTCGACACTAGGCCTCAACGGGAGCCTAACCCTAACCCTAACTCCAACCCTTATCCTGAACATTAAGCCTCACCCGCAGCCACAACCCTGAGCCCTACCCTAACGATAAGCTGCGCCCTGCAACGCACACGCCCCCTAACACGAATCAGTACCCCAATCTCGACCCTAAGCCTCACCGGGCGCCGAACGCTAAAGCTAGCTCCAACCCTGACCCTAAACACTAAGCCTCACAGGAAAACTGAACCCTGAGACCTACACTAACTATAAGCCAAGCCCTGCTACGCACACGCCCCCTAACACGTATCCGTACCCCAATCTCGACCCGAAGCCTCACCGGGAGCCTCAACCTAACCCTAGCTTCAACTCTGACCCTGAACCCTAACCGTCACCCACAGCCTGAACCCTGAGGCCTCCCCTAAGGATAAGTCGCGCCCTGCAACGCAAACGCCCCCTAACACGTATCCGCACCCCATTCTCGAACCTAGGCCTCACCGGGAGCCAAATCCCAAGCCTAGCTCCCACCATGACCCTGAACACTAAGCCTCATCCGCAGCCTTAACCCTGAGGCCAACCCTAACGATAATACGTGCCCTGCAACGCACACGCCCCCTAACACTTACCCGTACCCCGATCTCGACCCTAGGCCTCACCGGGAGCCTAACACTAACCCTAGCTGCAACCCAGACCCTGAACGCTAAGCCTCACCTGCAGCCTGAACCCTGAGTCCTACGCTAAGGATAAGCCACGCCCTGCAACGACAACGCCCCCTAACACATATCCGTACACCAATCTCAAACCTAGGCCTCACTGGGAGCCTAACCCATAGCCTAAGTCAAACCGATACCCTGAAAACTAAGCCTCACCCGCAGCCTGAAACCTGAATCCTACCCGAACGATAAGCCGCGCCCTCCAACGCACACGCCCCCTAACACGTATCCGTACCTCAGTCTCGACCATAAGCCTCACCGGGAAGCTAACCCTAACCGTAGCTCCAACCCTGACCCTGAAACGTAAGCCTCACCAGCAGCCTGAACCCTGAGGCCTACCCAAATGATCAGAGGAGCCCTGCAATGCACACGCGCCCTAAAACGTATCTGTATCCCAATCTCGATCCGAAGAGTCAATGGGAGCCTAAACCTAACCCTAGCTCCAACCCTGACCCTGAATCCTAAGCCTCACCCGCAGCCCGATACCTGAGGCCTAACCTAACGTAGGCCATGCCCTGCAACTCACACGCCCCCTAACACTTATCCGTACCCCAATCTTGACCCAAAGCCTCATGGGGAGCCTAAAGCTACACCTAGCTCCAAACCTGACCCTGAACCCTAAGTCTCACTCACAGCCTGAACCCTGAGGACTACCCTAACGTTAAGCCGCGCCCTGCAAGGCACACGCCCCTTAACACGTATCCGTACCCCAATCTCGACCAAAAGCCGCACCGGGAGGCTAACCCTAACCCTAGCTCCAAACCTGACCGTGAACAATAAACCTCACCTGCAGCCTGAACCCTGAGGCCTACCCTAACGGTAAACCGCGCCCTGCAACAACAACGCCCCCTAACACACATGCGTACCCCAATCTCAACACTAGGCCTCAACGGGAGCCTAACCCTAATCCTAACTCCAACCCTTATCCTGAACATTAAGCCTCACCTGCAGCCACAACCCTGAGCCCTACCCTAACGATAAGCTGTGCCCTGAAACTCACACTCCCACTAACACGTATCCGTACCCCAATCTCGAACCTAGGCCTCAGAGGGAGCCTAAGCCTAACCCTAGTTCCAAACCTGACCCTGAAACCTAAATCTCATCCGCAGCCTGAACCCTGAGGCCTACCCTAACGATAATCTGCGCCATGCTACGCACACGCCCCCTAACACGAATCAGTACCCCAATCTCGACCCTAAGCCTCACCGGGCGCCGAACGCTAAAGCTAGCTCCAACCCTGACCCTAAACACTAAGCCTCACAGGAAAACTGAACCCTGAGACCTACACTAACTTTAAGCCACGCCCTGCAACGCACATGCCCCCTAACACGTATCGGTACCCCAATCTCGACCCGAAGCCTCACCGGGAGCCTAAACCTAACCCTAGCTTCAACTCTGACACTGAACCCTAACCGTCACCCACAGCCTGAACACTAAGGCCTCCCCTAAGGATAAGTCGCGCCCTGCAATGCAGACGCCCCCTAACACGTATCCGCACCCCATTCTCGAACCTAGGCCTCACCGGGAGGCATATCCCAAGCCTAGCTCCCACCATGACCCTGAAACCTAAGCCTCATCCGCAGCCTGAAAACTGAGGCCTACCCGAACGATAAGCCGCGCCCTCCAACGCACATGCCCCCTAACACGTATCCGTACCCCAGTCTCGACCGTAAGCCTCACCGGGAAGCTAACCCTAACCGTAGCTCCAACCATGACCCTGAAACGTAAGCCTCACCAGCAGCCTGAACCCTGAGGCCTACCCTAACAATAAGCCGCGCCCTGCAACTCACACGCCCCCAAACACGTATCTGTACCCCAATCTCGACCCTAGGCCTCACCGGTAACCGAACGCTAACGCTAGCTCCAACCCTGACCCTGAACCCTAAGCCTCACAGGAAGACTGAACCCTGAGTCCTACACTAACCATAAGATGCGCCCTGCAATGCACACGCCCCCGAACACGTATCCGTACCCCAATCTCGACCCTAGGCCTCACTGGGAGCCTAACCCTAATCCGAGATCCAACCCTGACCTTGAAACCTAAGCCTCATCCGCAGCCTGAACCCTGAGGCCTACTCTAACGATAAGATGCACCATGCAACTCACACGCACCCTTACACGTATGCATAACCCAATCTCGACCCTACGCCTCACCGGGAGCCTAACGCTAACCCTAGCTCCAACACTGACCCTGAACCCTAAGCCTAACCGGAAGACTGAACCCTGAGGCCTACCCTAACTATAAGCCGCGCCCTGCAACGCACACGCCCCCCTAACACGTATCCGTACCCCAATCTCGACCAAAAGCCTCACCCGGAGCCTAACCATAACCCTAGCTCCCACCCTGACCCTGAACCCTAAGCCTCACCCGCAGCCTGAACCCTGAGGCCTACCCTATCGATAAACAGCGCCCTGCAACAACAACGCACCCTAACACATATCCGTACCCCAATCTCGACACTAGGCCTCAACGGGAGCCTAACCCTAACCCTAACTCCAAACCTTATCCTGAACATTAAGCCTCACCCGCAGCCACAACCCTGAGCCCTACCCTAACGATAAGCTGTGCCCTGCAACTCACACTCCCACTAACACGTATCCGTACCCGAATCTCAAACCTAGGCCTCAGAGGGAGCCTAAGCCTAACCCTACTTCCAACCCTGACCCTGAAACCTAAACCTCATCCGCAGCCTGAAACCTGAGGCCTACCCTAACGATAAGCTGCGCCCTGCAACGCACACGCCCCCTAACAGGAATCCGTACCCCAATCTCGACCCTAAGCCTCACCGGGCGCCAAACGCTAAAGCTAGCTCCAACCCTGACCCTAAACACTAAGCCTCACAGGAAAACTGAACCCTGAGACCTACACTAACTATAAGCCACGCCCTGCAACGGACACACCCCCGAACACGTATCCGTACCTCAATCTCGACCCGAAGCCTCACTGGTAGCCTAAACCTAACCCTAGCTTCAACTCTGACCCTGAACCCTAACCGTCACCCACAGCCTGAACCCTGAGGCCTCCCCTAAGGATAAGTCGCGCCCTGCAACGCAAACGCCCCCTAACACGTATCCGCACCCCATTCTCGAACCTAGGCCTCACCAGGAGCCAAATCCTAAGCCTAGCTCCAACCTTGACCCTGAAACCTAAGCCTCATCCGCAGCCTTAACCCTGAGGCCAACCCTAATGATAATATGTGCCCTGTAACGCACACACCCCCTAACACTTACCCGTACCCCAATCTCGACCCTAGGCCTCACCGGGAGCCTAACACTAACCCTAGCTGCAACCCAGACCCTGAACGCTAAGCCTCACCTGCAGCCTGAAGCCTGAGGCCTACGCTAAGGATAAGCCACGCCCTGCAACGACAACACCCCCTAACACATATCCGTACCCCAATCTCAAACCTAGGCCGCACTGGGAGACTAACCCATACCCTAAGTCAAACCGTTACCCTGAAAACTAAGCCTCACTCGCAGCCTGAAACCTGAGGCCTACCCGAACTATAAGCCGCGCCCTCCAACGCAAACGCCCCCTAACACGTATCCGTACCCCAGTCTCGACCGTAAGCCTCACTGGGAAGCTAACCCTAACCGTAGCTCCAACCCTGACCCTGAAACGTAAGCCTCACCAGCAGCCTGAACCCTGAGGCCTACCCTAACAATAAGCCGCGCCCTGCAACTCACACGCCCCAAACACGTATCTGTACCCCAATCTCGACCCTAGGCCTCACCGGGAACCGGACGCTAACGCTAGCTCCAACCCTGACCCTGAACCCTAAGCCTCACAGGAAGACTGAACCCTGAGGCCTACACTAACGATAAGCCGCGCCCTGCAATGCACACGCCCCCGAACATGTATCCGTACCCCAATCTCGACCCTAAGCCTCACCCAGAGCCTAACCATAACCCTAGCTCCACCCCTGACCCTGAACCCTAAGCCTCACCCGCAGCCTGAACCCTGAGGCCTACCCTAACGATTATCCGCGCCCTGCAACGCACACGCCCCCTAACACGTATCTGTACCCCAATCTCTACCTTAAGCCTCAGCGGGAGCCTAACCCTAACCCTAGCTCCAACCCTGACACTGAAATCTAAGACTCACACACAGCCTGAACCCTGAGGCCTACCCTAATGATCAGACGAGCCCTGCAATGCACACGCGCCCTAAAACGTATCCCTATCCCAATCTCGATCCGAAGAGTCAACGGGAGCCTAAACCTAACCCTAGCTCCAACCCTGACCCTGAATCCTAAGCCTCACCCTCAGCCCGATATCTGAGGCCAAACCTAACGTAGGCCGTGCCCTGCAAGTCACAAGCCCCCTAACACTTATCCGTACCCCAATCTCGACCGAAAGCCTCATGGGGAGCCTAAAGCTACACCTAGCTCCAAACCTGACCCTGAACCCTAAGTCTCACTCGCAGCCTGAACCCTGAGGACTACCCTAACGTTAAGCCGCGCCCTGCAAGGCACACGCCCCTTAACACGTATCCGTACCCCAATCTCGACCAAAAGCCGCACCGGGAGGCTAACCCTAACCCTAGCTCCAACCCTGACCGTGAACAATAAACCTCACCTGCAGCCTGAAACCTGAGGCCTACCCTAACGATAAACCGCGCCCTGCAACAACAACGCCCCCTAACACATATCCGTACCCCAATCTTGACACTAGGCCTCAACGGAAGCGTAACCCTAACCCTAAATCCAACCCTTATCCTGAACATTAAGCCTCACCCGCAGCCACAACCCTGAGCCCTACCCTAACGATAAGCTGCGCCCTGCAACGCACACGCCCCCTAACACGAATCAGTACCCCAATCTCGACCCTAAGCCTCACCGGGCGCCGAACGCTAAAGCTAGCTCCAACCCTGACCCTAAACACTAAGCCTCACAGGAAAACTGAACCCTGAGACCTACATTAACTATAAGCCACGCCCTGCAACGCACACGCCCCCTAACACGTATCCGTACCCCAATCTCGACCCGAAGCCTCACCGGGAGCCTAAACCTAACCCTAGCTTCAACTCTGACCCTGAACCCTAACCGTCACCCACAGCCTGAACCCTGAGGCCTCCCCTAAGGATAAGTCGCGCCCTGCAACGCAAACGCCCCCTAACACGTATCCGCACCCCATTCTCGAACCTAGGCCTCACCGGGTGCCAAATCCCAAGCCTAGCTCCCACCATGACCCTGAACACTAAGCCTCATCCGCAGCCTTAACCCTGAGGCCAACCCTAACGATAATACGTGCCCTGCAACGCACACGCCCCCTAACACTTACCCGTACCCCGATCTCGACCCTAGGCCTCACCGGAAGCCTAACACTAACCCTAGCTGCAACCCAGACCCTGAAGGCTAAGCCTCACCTGCAGCCTGCAGCCTGAGTCCTACGTTAAGGATAAGCCACGCCCTGCAACGACAACGCCCCCTAACACATATCCGTACACCAATCTCAAACCTAGGCCTCACTGGGAGCCTAACCCATAGCCTAAGTCAAACCGTTACCCTGAAAACTAAGCCTCACTCGCAGCCTGAAACCTGAGGCCTACCCGAACGATAAGCCGCGCCCTCCAACGCACACGCCCCCTAACACGTATCCGTACCCCAGTCTCGACCGTAAGCCTCGCCGGGAAGCTAATCCTAACCGTAGCTCCAACCCTGACCCTGAAACGTAAGCCTCACCAGCAGCCAGAACCCTGAGGCCTACCCTAACAATAAGCCGCGCCCTGCAACTCACACGCCCCCTTACACATACGCGTACCCCAATCTCGACCCTACGCCTCACCCGGAGCCAAACGCTAACCCTAGCTCCAACACTGACCCTGAACCCTAAGCCTAACCGGAAGAGTGAACCCGGAGGCCTACCCTAACTATAAGCCGCGCCCTGCAATGCAAACGCCCCCCTAACACGTATCCGTACCCCAATCTCGACCCTAAGCCTCACCCGGAGCCTAACCATAACCCTACCTCCAACCCTGACCCTGAACCCTAAGCCTCACCCGCAGCCTGAACTCTGTGGCCTACCCTAACGATTATCCACGCCCTGCAACGCACACGACCCCTAACACGTATCTGTACCCCAATATCTACCTTAAGCCTCAGCGGGAGCCCAACCCTAACCCTAGCTCCAACCCTGACCCTGAAATCTAAGACTCACACACAGCCTGAACCCTAAGGCTTACCCTAATGATCAGACGAGCCCTGCAATGCACACGCGCCCTAAAACGTATCCGTATCCCAATCTCGATCTGAAGAGTCAACGGGAGCCTAAACCTATCCCTAGTTCCAACCCTGACCCTGAATCCTAAGCCTCACCCGCAGCCCGATAACTGAGGCCTAACCTAACGTAGGCCGTGCCCTGCAAGTCACAAGCCCCCTAACACTTATCCGTACCCCAATCTCGACCCAAAGCCTCATGGGGAGCCTAAAGCTACACGTAGCTCCAAACCTGACCCTGAACCCTAAGTCTCACTCGCAGCCTGAACCCTGAGGCCTACCCTAACGATAAACCGCGCCCTGCCACAACAACGCCCCCTAACACATATCCGTACCCCAATCTCGACACTAGGCCTCAACGGGAGCCTAACCCTAACCCTAACTCCAACTCTTATCCTGTACATTAAGCCTCACCCGCAGCCACAACCCTGAGCCCTACCCTAACGATAAGCTGTGCCCTGCAACTGACACTCCCACTAACACGTATCCGTACCCCAGTCTCGAACCTAGGCCTCAGATGGAGCCTAAGCCTAACCCTAGTTCCAACCCTGACTCTGAAACCTAAACCTCATCCGCAGCCTGAACCCTGAGGCCTACTCTAACGATAAGACGCACCATGCAACTCACACGCCCCCTTACATGTATGCGTACCCCAATCTCGACCCTACGCCTCACCGGGAGCCTAACGCTAACCCTAGCTCCAACACTGACCCTGAACATTAAGCCTAAACAGAAGACTGAACCCTGAGGCCTACCCTAACTATAAGCCGCGCCCTGCAATGCACACGCCCCCCTAACACGTATCCGTACCCCAATCTCGACCCGAAGCCTCACCGGGAGCCTAAACCTAACCCTAGCTTCAACTCTGACCCTGAACCCTAACTGTCACCCACAGCCTGAACCCTGAGGCTTACCCTAATGATCAGTCGAGCCCTGCAATGCACACGTGCCCTAAAACGTATCCGTATCCCAATCTCGATCTGAAGAGTCAACGGGAGCCTAAACCTAACCCTAGCTCCAACCCTGACCCTGAATCCTAAGCCTCACCCGCAGCCCGATACCTGAGGCCTAACCTAACGTAGGCCGTGCCCTGCAACTCACACGCCCCCTAACACTTATCCGTACCCGAATCTCGACCCAAAGCCTGATGGGGAGCGTAAAGCTACACCTAGCTCCAAACCTGACCCGGAACCCTAAGTCTCACTCGCAGCCTGAACCCTGAGGCCTACCCTAACGATAAACCGCGCCCTGCAACAACAACGCCCCCTAACACATATCCGTACCCCAATCTCGACACTAGGCCTCAACGGGAGCCTAACCCTAACCCTAACTCCAACTCTTATGCTGAACATTAAGCCTCACCCGCAGCCACAACCCTGAGCCCTACCCTAACGATAAGCTGTGCCCTGCAACTGACACTCCCACTAACACGTGTCCGTACCCCAATCTCGAACCTAGGCCTCAGATGGAGCCTAAGCCTAACCCTAGTACCAACCCTGACCCTGAAACCTAAACCTCATCCGCAGCCTGAACCCTGAGGCCTACCCTAATGATAAGCTGCGCCCTGCAACGCACACGCCCCCTAACACGAATCCGTACCCCAATCTCGACCCTAAGCCTCACCGGGCGCCGAACGCCAAAGCTAGCTCCAACACTGACCCTAAACACTAAGCCTCACAGGAAAACTGAACCCTGAGACCTACACTAACTATAAGCCACGCCCTGCAACGCACACGCCCCCTAACACGTATCCGTACCCCAATCTCGACCCGAAGCCTCACCGGGAGCCTAAACCTAACCCTAGCTTCAACTCTGACCCTGAACCCTAACCGTCACCCACAGCCTGAACCCTGAGGCCTCCCCTAAGGATAAGTCGCGCCCTGCAACGCAAACGCCCCCTAACACGTATCCGCACCCCATTCTCGAACCTAGGCCTCACCGGGAGCCAAATCCCAGGCCTAGCTCCCACCATGACCCTGAACACTAAGCCTCATCCGCAGCCTGAAACCTGAGGCCTACCCGAACGATAAGCCGCGCCCTCCAACGCACATGCCCCCTAACACGTATCCGTACCCCAGTCTCGACCGAAAGGCTCACCGGGAAGCTAACACTAACCGTAGCTCCAACCCTGACCCTGAACCCTAAGCCTCACAGGAAGACTGCACCATTAGGCCTACACTAACGATAAGCCGCGCCCAGCAATGCACATGCCCCCGAACACGTATCCGTACCCCAATCTCGACACCTAGGCCTCACCGGGAGCCTAACCCTAATCCGATATCCAACCCTAACCTTGAAACCTAAGCCTCATCCGCAGCCTGAACCCTGAGGCCTACTCTAACGATAAGACGCACCATGCAACTCACACGCCCCCTTACACATATGCGTACCCCAATCTCGACCCTACGCCTCACCGGGAGCCTAACGCTAACCCTATCTCCAACACTGACCCTGAACCCTAAGCCTAAACGGAAGACTGAACTCTGAGGCCTACCCTAACGATTATTCGCGCCCTGCAACGCACACACCCCCTAACACGTATCTGTACCACAATCTCAACCCGAAGCCTCACCGGGCGCCGAACGCTAAAAGTAGCTCCAACCCTGACCCTAAACACTAAGCCTCACAGGAAAACTGAACCCTGAGACCTACACTAACTATAAGCCACGCCCTGCAATGCACACGCCCCCTAACACGTATCCGTGCCCCAATCTCGACCCGAAGCCTCACCGGGAGCCTAAACCTAACCCTAGCTTCAACTCTGACCCTGAACCCTAACCGTCACCCACAGCCTGAACCCTGAGGCCTCCCCTAAGGATAAGTCGCGCCCTGCAACGCAAACGCCCCGTAACACGTATCCGCACCCCATTCTCGAACCAAGGCCTCACCGGGAGCCAAATCCTAAGCCTAGCTCCAACCTTGACCCTGAACCCTAAGCCTCATCCGCAGCCTTAACCCTGAGGCCAAACCTAACGATAATACGTGCCCTGCAACGCACACGTCCCCTAACACTTACCAGTACCCCAATATCGACCCTAGGCCTCACCAGGAGCCTAACACTAACCCTAGCTGCAACCCAGACCCTGAACGCTAAGCCTCACCTGCAGCCTGAACCCTGAGGCCTACCCGAACGATAAGCCGCGCCCTCCAACGCACACGCCCCCTAACACGTATCCGTACCCCAGTCTCGACCGTAAGCCTCACCGGGAAGCTAACCCTAACCGTAGCTCCAACCCAGACCCTGAAACATAAGCCTCACCAGCAGCCTGAACCCTGAGGCCTACCCTAATGATCAGACGAGCCCTGCAATGCACACGTGCCCTAAAACGTATCCGTATCCCAATCTCGATCCGAAGAGTCAACGGGAGCCTAAACCTAACCCTAGATCCAACCCTGACCCTGAATCCTAAGCCTCACCCGCAGCCCGATACCTGAGGCCTAACCTAACGTAGGCCGTGCCCTGCAACTCACACGCCCCCTAACACTTATCCGTACCCCAATCTCGACCCAAAGCCTCATGGGGAGCCTAAAGCTACACCTAGCTCCAAACCTGACCCTGAACCCTAAGTCTCACTCGCAGCCTGAACCCTGAGGACTACCCTAACGTTAAGCCGCGCCCTGCAAGGCACACGCCCCTTAACACGTATCCGTACCCCAATCTCGACCAAAAGCCCCACCGGGAGGCTAACCCTAACCCTACCTCCAACCTTGACCGTGAACAATAAACCTCACCTGCAGCCTGAACCCTGAGTCCTACCCTAACGATAAACCGCGCCCTGCAACAACAAGGCGCCCTATCACATATCCGTACCCCTATCTCGACACTAGGCCTCAAGGGAAGCCTAACCCTAACCCTAACTCCAACCCTTATCCTGAACATTAAGCCTCACCCGCAGCCACAACCCTGAGCCCTACCCTAACGATAAGCTGTGCCCTGCAACTCACACTCCCACTAACACGTATCCGTACCCCAATCTCGAACCTAGGCCTCAGAGGGAGCCTAAGCCTAACACTAGTTCCAACCCTGACCCTGAAACCTAAACCTCATCCGCAGCCTGAACCCTAAGGCCTACCCTAATGATAAGCTGCGCCCTGCAACGCACACGCCCCCTAACACGAATCCGTACCCCAATCTCCACCCGAAGCCTCACCGGGTGCCGAACGCTAAAGCTAGCTCGAACCCTGACCCTAAACACTAAGCCTCACAGGAAAACTGAACCCTGAGACCTACACTAACTACAAGCAACGCACACGCCCCCAAACACGTATCCGTACCCCAATCTCGACCCGAAGCCTCACCGGGAGCCTAAACTTGACCCTAGCTTCAACTCTAACCCTGAAGCCTAACCGTCACCCACAGCCTGAACCCTGAGGCCTCCCCTAAGGATAAGTCGCGCCCTGCAACGCAAACGCCCCCTAACACGTATCCGCACCCCATTCTCGAACCTAGGACTCACCGGGAGCCAAATCCCAAGCCTAGCTCCAACCTTGACCCTGAACCCTAAGCCTCATCCGCAGCCTTAACCCTGAGGCCAACCCTAACGATAATACGTGCCCTGCAACGCACACGCCCCATAACACTTACCCGTACCCCAATCTCGACCCTAGGCCTCACCGGGAGCCTAACACTAACCCTAGCTGCAACCCAGACCCTGAACGCTAAGCCTCACCTGCAGCCTGAAGCCTGAGGCCTACGCTAAGCATAAGCCACGCCCTGCAACGACAACGCCCCCTAACACATATCCGTACCCCAATCTCAAACCTAGGCCTCACTGGGAGCCTAACCCATACTCTAAGTCAAACCGTTACCCTGAAAACTAAGCCTCACCCGCAGCCTGAAACCTGAGGCCTACCCGAACGATAAGCCGCGCCCTCCAATGCACACGCCCCCTAACACGTATCCGTACCCCAGTCTCAACCGTAAACCTCACCGGGAAGCTAACACTAACCGTAGCTCCAACCCTGAACCTGAAACGTAAGCCTCACCAGCAGCCTGAACCCTGAGGCCTACCCTAACAATAAGCCACGCCCTGCAACTCACACGCCCCCAAACACGTATCTGTACCACAATCTCGACCCTAGGCCTCACCGGGAACCGAACGCTAACGCTAGCTCCAACCCTGACCCTGAACCCTAAGCCTCACAGGAAGACAGCACCCTGAGGCCTACACTAACGATAAGCTGCGCCCTGCAATGCACACGCACCCGAACACGTATCCGTAACCCAATCTCGACCCTAGGCCTCACTGGGAGCCTAACCCTAATCCGAGATCCAACCATGACCTTGAAACCTAAGCCTCATCCGCAGCCTGAACCCTGAGGCCTACTCTAACGATAAGACGCACCATGCAACTCACACGCACCCTTACACGTATGCGTACCCCAATCTCGACCCTACGCCTCACCGGGAGCCTAAAGCTAACCCTAGCTCCAACACTGACCCTGAACCCTAAGCCTAACCGGAAGACTGAACCCTGAGGCCTACCCTAACGTTTAGCCGTGGCCTGCAACACACACCCCGCCTAACACGTATCCGTACCCCAATCTCGACCCTAAGCCTCACCCGGAGCCTAACCATAACCCTAGCTCCGACCCTGAACCTGAACCCTAAGCGTCACCCGCAGCCTGAACCCTGAGGCCTACCCGAACGATAAGCCGCGCCCTGAAACGCACACGCCCCCTAACACGTATCTGTACCCCAGTCTCTACCTTAAGCCTCAGCGGGAGCCTAACCCTAACCCTAGCTCCAACCCTGACCCTGAAATCTAAGACTCACACACACCCTGAACCCTGAGGCTTACCCTAATGATCAGACGAGCCCTGCAATGAACACGCGCCCTAAAACGTATCCGTATCCCAATCTCGATCCGAAGAGTCAACGGGATCCTAAACCTAACCCTAGCTCCCACCCTGACCCTGAATCCTAAGCTTCACCCGCAGCCCGATACCTGAGGTCTAACCTAACGTAGGCCGTGCCCTGCAACTCACACGCCCCCTAACACTTATCCGTACCCCAATCTCGACCCAAAGCCTCATGGGGAGCCTAAAGCTACACCTAGCTCCAAACATGACCCTGAAACCTAAGTCTCACTCGCAGCCTGAACCCTGAGGACTACCCTAACGTTAAGCCGCGCCCTGCAAGGCACACGCCCCTTAACACGTATCCGTACCCCAATCTCGACCAAAAGCCGCACCGGGAGGCTAACCCTAACCCTAGCTCCAACCCTGAAGGTGAACAATAAACCTCACCTGCAGCCTGAACCCTGAGGCCTACCCTAACGATAAACCGCTCCCTGCAAAAACAACGCCCCCTAACACATATCCGTACCCCAATCTCGACACTAGGCCTCAACGGGAGCCTAACCCTAACCCTAACTCCAACCCTTATCCTGAACAATAAGCCTCACCCGCAGCCACAACCCTGAGCCCTACCCTAACGATAAGCTGTGCCCTGCAACTCACACTCCCACTAACACGTATCCGTACCCCAATCTCGAACCTAGGCCTCAGAGGGAGCCTAAGCCTAACCCTAGTTCCAACCCTGACCCTGAAACCTAAACCTCATCCGCAGCCTGAACCCTGAGGCCTACGCTAAGGATAAGCCACGCCCTGCAATGACAATGCCCCCTAACACATATCCGTACCCCAATCTCAATCCTAGGCCTCACTGGGAGCCTAACCCATACCCTAAGTCAAACCGTTACCCTGAAAACTAAGCCTCACCCGCAGCCTGAAACCTGAGGCCTACCCGAACGATAAGACGCGCCCTCCAACGCACACGCCCCCTAACACGTATCCGTACCCCAGTCTCAACCGTAAACCTCACCGGGAAGCTAACCCTAACCGTAGCTCCAACCCTGACCCAGAAACGTACGCCTCACCAGCAGCCTGAACCCTGAGGCCTACCCTAACTATAAGCCGCGCCCTGCAACTCACACGCCCCCAAACACGTACCTGTACCACAATCTCGACCCTAGGCCTCACTGGGAACCGAACGCTATCGCTAGCTCCAACCCTGACCCTGAACCCTAAGCCTCACAGGAAGACTGAACCCTGAAGCCTACACTAACGATAAGCCGCGCCCTGCAATGCACACGCCCCCGAACACGTATCCGTACCCCAATCTCGACCCTAGGCCTCACCGGGAGCCTAACCCTAATCCGAGATCCAACCCTGACCTTGAAACCTAAGCCTCATCCGCAGCCTGATCCCTGAGGCCTACTCTAACGATAAGACGCACCATGCAACTCACACGCCCCCTTACACGTATGCGTACCCCAATCTCGACACTACGCCTCACCGGGAGCCTAAAGCTAACCCTAGCTCCAACACTGACCCTGAACCCTAAGCCTAACCAGAAGACTGAAACCTGAGGCCTACCCTAACTATAAGCCGCGCCCTGCAACGCACACGCCCCCCTAACACGTATCCGTACCCCAATCTCGACCCTAAGCCTCACACGGAGCCTAACCATAACCCTAGCTCCAACCCTGACCCTGAACCCTAAGCCTCACAGGAAGACTGAACCCTGAGGCCTACCCTAACGATTATCCACGCCCTGAAACGCACACGCCCCCTAACACGTATATGTACCCCAATCTCTACCTTAAGCCTCAGCGGGAGCCTAACCCTAACCCTAGCTCCAACCGTGACCCTGAAATCTAAGACTCACACACAGACTGAACCCTGAGGCCTACCCTAATGATCAGACGAGCCCTGCAATGCACACGCGCCCTAAAACGTATCCCTATCCCAATCTCGATCCGAAGAGTCAACGGGAGCCTAAACCTAACCCTAGCTCCAACCCTGACCCTGAATCCTAAGCCTCACCCGCAGCCCGATACTTGAGGTCTAACCTAACGTAGGCCGTGCCCTGCAACTCACACTTCCCCTAACACTTATCCGTACCCCAATCTCGACCCAAAGCCTCATGGGGAGCCTAAAGCTACACCTAGCTCCAACCCTGACCCTGAACGCTAAGCCTCACCTGCAGCCTGAACCCTGAGGCCTACCCTAACGATAAACCGCGCCCTGCAACAACAACGCCCCCTAACACATATCCGTACCCCAATCTCGACACTAGGCCTCAACGGAAGCCTAACCCTAACGCTAACTCCAACCCTTATCCTGAACATTAAGCCTCACCCGCAGCCACAACCCTGAGCCCTACCCTAACCATAAGCTGTGCCCTGCAACTCACACTCCCACTAACACGTATCCGTACCCCAATCTCGAACCTAGGCCTCAGAGGGAGCCTAAGCCTAACACTAGTTCCAACCCTGACCCTGAAACCTAAACCTCATCCGCAGCCTGAACCCTGAGGCCTACCCTAACGATAAGCTGCGCTCTGCAACGCACACGCCCCCTAACACGAATCCATACCCCAATCTCGACCCTAAGCCTCACCGGGCGCCGAACGCTAAAGCTAGCTCCAACCCTGACACTAAACACTAAGCCTCATAGGAAAACTGAACCCTGAGACCTACACTAACTATAAGCAACCCCCTGCAACGCAAACGCCCCCTAACACGTATCCGTAACCCAATCTCGACCCGAAGCCTCACCGGGAGCCTAAACCTAACCCTAGCTTCAACTCTGACCCTGAACCCTAACCGTCACCCACAGCCTGAACCCTGAGGCCTCCCCTAAGGATCAGTCGCGCCCTGCAACGCAAACGCCCCCTAACACGTATCCGCAACCCGTTCTCGTACCTAGGACTCACCGGGAGCCAAATCCCAAGCCTAGCTCCAACCTTGACCCAGAACCCTAAGCCTCATCCGCAGCCTTAACCCTGAGGCCAACCCTAACGATAATACGTGCCCTGCAACGCACACGCCCCCTAACACTTACCCGTACCCCAATCTCGACCCTAGGCCTCACCGGGAGCCGAACACTAACCCTAGCTGCAACCCAGACCCTGAACGCTAAGCCTCACCTGCAGCCTGAACCCTGAGGCCTACGCTAAGGATAAGCCACGCCCTGCAACGACAATGCCCCCTAACACATATCCGTACCCCAATCTCAAACCTAGGCCTCACTGGGAGCCTAACCCATACCCTAAGTCAAACCGTTACCCTGAAAACTAAGCCTCACCCGCAGCCTGAAACCTGAGGCCTACCCGAAGGATAAGCCGCGCCCTCCAACGCACACGCCCCCTAACAGGTATCTGTACCCCAGTCTCGACCGGAAGCCTCACCGGGAAGCTAACCCTAACCGTAGCTCCAACCCTGACCCTGAAACGTAAGCCTCACCAGCAGCCTGAACCCTGAGGCCTACCCTAACAATAAGCCGCGCCCTGCAACTCACACGCCCCCAAACACGTATCTGTACCCCAATTTCGACCCTAGTCCTCACCGGGAACCGAACAATAACGCTAGCTCCAACCCTGACCCTGAACCCTAAGCCTCACAGGAAGACTGAACCCTGAGACCTACACTAACGATAAGACGCGCCCTGCAATGCACACGCCCCTGAACACGTATCCGTACCCCAGTCTCGACCCTAGGCCTCACCGGGAGCCTAACCCTAATCCGAGATCCAACCCTGACCTTGAAACCTAAGCCTCATCCGCAGCCTGAACCCTGAGGCCTACTCTAACGATAAGACGCACCATGCAACTCACACGCCCCCTTACACGTATGCGTACCCCAATCTCGACACTACGCCTCACCGGGAGCCTAACGCTAACCCTAGCTCCAACACTGACCCTGAACCCTAAGCCTAACCGGAAGACTGAACCCTGAGGCCTACCCTAACTATAAGCCGCGCCCTGCAACGCACACGCCCCCCGAACACGTATCCGTACCCCAATCTCGACCCTAAGCCTCACCCGGAGCCTAACCATAACCCTAGCTCCAACCCTGACCCTGAACCCTAAGCCTCACCCGCAGCCTGAAACCTGAGGCCTACCCGAACGATAAGACGCGCCCTCCAACGCACACGCCCCCTAACACGTATCCGTACCCCAGTCTCAACCGTAAACCTCACCGGGAAGCTAACCCTAACCGTAGCTCCAACCCTGACCCTGAAACGTACGCCTCACCAGCAGCCTGAACCCTGAGGCCTACCCTAACAATAAGCCGCGCCCTGCAACTCACACGCCCCCAAACACGTATCTGTACCACAATCTCGACCCTAGGCCTCACCGGGAACCGAACGCTAATGCTAGCTCCAACCCTAACCCTGAACACTAAGCCTCACAGGAAGAATGCACCCTGAGGCCTACACTAACGATAAGCCGCGCCCTGCATTGCACACGCCCCCGAACACATATCCGTACCCCAATCTCGAACCTAGGCCTCACTGGGAGCTTAACCCTAATCCGAGATCCAACCCTGACCTTGAAACCTAAGCCTCATCCGCAGCCTGAACCCTGAGGCCTACTCTAACGATAAGACGCACCATGCAACTCACACGCCCCCTTACACGTATGCGTACCCCAATCTCGACCCTACGCCTCACCGGGAGCCTAAAGCTAAACCTAGCTCCAACACTGACCCTGAACCCTAAGCCTAACCGGAAGACTGAACCCTGAGGCCTACCCTAACGTTTTGCCGTGGCCTACAATGCACACGCCCCCCTAACACATATCCGTACCCCAATCACGACCCTAAGCCTCACCCGGATCCTAACCATTACCCTAGCTCCAACCCTGACCCTAAACCCTAAGCGTCACCCGCAGCCTGAACCTTGAGGCCTACCCTAACGATTATCCACGCCCTGCAATGCACACGCCCCCTAAGATGTATCTGTACCCCAATCTCTACCTTAAGCCTCAGCGGGAGCCTAACCCTAACCCTAGCTCCAACCCTGACCCTGAAATCTAAGACTCACACACACCCTGAACCCTGAGGCCTACCCTAATGATCAGACGAGCCCTGCAATGCACACGCGCCCTAAAACGTATCCGTATCCCAATCTCGATCCGAAGAGTCAACGGGAGCCTAAACCTAACCCTAGCTCCAACCCTGACCCTGAATCCTAAGCCTCACCCGCAGCCCGATACCTGAGGCCTAACCTAACGTAGGCCGTGCCCTGCAAGTCACAAGCCCCCTAACACTTATCCGTACCCCAATCTCGACCCAAAGCCTCATGGGGAGCCTAAAGCTACACCTACCTCCAAACCTGACCCTGAACCCTAAGTCTCACTCGCAGCCTGAACCCTGAGGACTACCCTAACGTTAAGCCGCGCCGTGCAAGGCACACGCCCCTTAACACGTATCCGTACCCCAATCTCGACCAAAAGCCGCACCGGGAGGCTAACCCTAACCCTAGCTCCCACCCTGACCGTGAACAATAAACCTCACCTGCAGCCTGAACCCTGAGGCCTACCCTAACGATAAACCGCGCCCTGCAACAGCAACGCCCCCTAACACATATCCGTACCCCTATCTCGACACTAGGCCTCAACGGGAGCCTAACCCTAACCCTAACTCCAAACCTTATCCTGAACATTAAGCCTCACCCGCAGCCACAACCCTGAGCCCTACCCTAACGATAAGCTGTGCCCTGCAACTCACACTCCCACTAACACGTATCCGTACCCCAATCTCGAACTAGGCCTCAGAGGAAGCCTAAGCCTAACCCTAGTTCCAACCCTGACCCTGAAACCTAAACCTCATCCGCAGCCTGAACCCTGAGGCCTACCCTAACGATAAGCTGTGCCCTGCAACGCACACGCCCCCTAAAAGGAATCCGTACCCCAGTCTCGACCTTAAGCCTCACCGGGCGCCGAACGCTAAAGCTAGCTCCAACCCTGACCCTAAACACTAAGCCTCACAGGAAAACTGAACCCTGAGACCTACACTAACTATAAGCCACGCCCTGCAAAGCACACGCCCCCTAACACGTATCCGTACCCCAATCTCGACCCGAAGCCTCACTGGGAGCCTAAACCTAACCCTAGCTTCAACTCTGACCCTGAACCCTAACCGTCACCCACAGCCTGAACCCTGAGGCCTCCCCTAAGGATAAGTCGCGCCCTGCAACGCAAACGCCCCCTAACACGTATCCGCACCCCATTCTCGAACCTAGGCCTCACCGGGAGCCAAATCCAAAGCCTAGCTCCAACCTTGACCCTGAACCCTAAGCCTCATCCGCAGCCTTAACCCTGAGGCCAACCCTAACGATAATACGTGCCCTGCAACGCACACGCCCCCTAACACTTACCCGTACCCCAATCTCGACCCTAGGCCTCACCGGGATCCTAACACTAACCCTAGCTGCAACCCAGACCCTGAAGGCTAAGCCTCACCTGCAGCCTGCAGCCTGAGGCCTACGCTAAGGATAAGCCACGCCCTGCAACGACAACGCCCCCTAACACATATCCGTACCCCAATCTCAAACCTAGGCCTCACTGCGAGCCTAACCCCTACCCTAAGTCAAACCGTTACCCTGAAAACTAAGCCTCACCCGCAGCCTGAAACCTGAGGCCTACCCGAACGATAAGCCGCGCCCTCCAAAGCACACGCCCCCTAACACGTATCCGTACCCCAGTCTCGACCGTAAGCCTCACCGGGAAGCTAACCCTAACCGTAGCTCCAACCCTGACCCTGAAACGTAAGCCTCACCAGCAGCCTGAACCCTGAGGCCTACCCTAACAATAAGCCGCGCCATGCAACTCACACGCCCCCAAACACGTATCTGTACCCCAATCTCGAACCTAGGCCTCACCGGGAACCGAACGCTAACGCTAGCTCCAACCCTGAGCCTGAACCCTAAGCCTCACAGGAAGACAGAACCCTGAGGCCTACACTAACGATAAGCCGCGCCCTGCAATGCACACGCCCCCGAACACGTATCCGTACCCCAATCTCGACCCTAGGCCTCACCGGGAGCCTAACCCTAATCCGAGATCCAACCCTGACCTTGAAACCTAAGCCTCATCCGCAGCCTGAACCCTGAGGCCTACTCTAACGATAAGACGCACCATGCAACTCACACGCCCCCTTACACGTATGCGTACACCAATCTCGACCCTACGCCTCACCGGGAGCCTAACGCTAACCCTAGCTCCAACACTGACCCTGAACCCTAAGCCTAACCGGAAGACTGAACCCTGAGGCCTACCCTAACTATAAGCCGCGCCCTGCAACGCACACGCCCCCCTGACACGTATCCGTACCCCACTCTCGACCCTAAGCCTCACCCGGAGCCTAACCATAACCCTAGCTCCAACCCTGACCCTGAACCCTAAGCCTCACCCGCAGCCTGAACCCTGAGGCCTACCCTAACGATTATCCGCGCCCTGCAATGCACAGGCCCCCTAAAACGTATCTGTACCCCAATCTCTACCTTAAGCCTCAGCGGGAGCCTAACCCTAACCCTAGCTCCAACCCTGACCCTGAAATTTAAGGCTCACACATAGCCTGAACCCTGAGGCCTACCCTAATGATCAGACGAGCCCTGCAATGCACACGCGCCCTAAAACGTATCCGTGTCCCAATCTCGATCCGAAGAGTCAACGGGAGCCTAAACCTAACCCTAGCTCCAACCCTGACCCTGAATCCTAAGCCTCACCCGCAGCCCGATACCTGAGGCCTAACCTAACGTAGGCCGTGCCCTGCAACTCACACGCCCCCTAACACTTATCCGTACCCCAATCTCGACCCAAAGCCTCATGGGGAGCCTAAAGCTACACCTAGCTCCAAACCTGACCCTGAACCCTAAGTCTCACTCGCAGCCTTAACCCTGAGGACTACCCTAACGTTAAGCCGCGCCCTGCAAGGCACACGTCCCTTAACACGTATCCGTACCCCAATCTCGAGCAAAAGCCTCACCGGGAGGCTAACCCTAACCCTAGCTCCAACCCTGACCGTGAACAATAAACCTCACCTGCAGCCTGAACCCTGAGGCCTACCCTAATGATAAACCACGCCCTGCAACAACAACGCCCCCTAACACATATCCGTACCCCAATCTCGACACTAGGCCTCAACGGGAGCCTAACCCTAACCCTAAATCCAACCCTTATCCTGATCATTAAGCCTCACCCGCAGCCACAACCCTGAGCCCTACCCTAACGATAAGCTGTGCCCTGCAACTCACACTCCCACTAACACGTATCTGTACCCCAATCTCGAACCTAGGCCTCAGAGGAAGCCTAAGCCTAACCCTAGTTCCAACCCTGACCCTGAAACCTAAATCTCATCCGCAGCCTGAACCCTGAGGCCTACTCTAACGATAAGCTGCGCCCTGCAACGCACACGCCCCCTAACACGAATCCGTACCCCAATCTCGACCCTAAGCCTCACCGGGCGCCGAACGCTAAAGCTAGCTCCAACCCTGACCCTAAACACTAAGCCTCACAGGAAAACTGAACCCTGAGACCTACACTAACTATAAGCCACGCCCTGCAACGCACACGCCCCCTAACACGTAACCGTACCCCAATCACGACCCGAAGCCTCACCGGGAGCCTAAACCTAACCCTAGCGTCAACTCTGATCCTGAACCCTAACCGTCACCCACAGCCTGAATCCTGAGGCCTCCCCTAAGGATAAGTCGCGCCCTGCAACGCAAACGCCCCCTAACACGTATCCGTACCCCAATCTCGACCCTAGGCCTCACCGGGAGCCTAACGCTAACCCTAGCTCCAACACTGACCCTGAACCCTAAGCCTAACCGGAAGACTGAACCCTGAGGCCTACCCTAACTATAAGCCGCGCCCTGCAACGCACACGACCCCCGAACACGTATCCGTACCCCAATCTCGACCCTAAACCTCACCCGGAGCCTAACCATAACCCTAGCTCCAACCCTGACCCTGAACCCTAAGCCTCACCCGCAGCCTGAACCCTGAGGCCTACCCTAACGATTATCCGCGCCCTGCAATGCACACGCCCCCTAACACGTATCTGTACCCCAATCTCTACCTTAAGCCTCAGCGGGAGCCTAACCCTAACCCTAGCTCCAACCCTGACCCTGAAATCTAAGACTCACACACACCCTGAACCCTGAGGCCTACCCTAATGATCAGACAAGCCCTGCAATGCACACGCGCCCTAAAACGTATCCGTATCCCAATCTCGATCCGAAGAGTCAACGGGAGCCTAAACCTAACCCTAGCTCCAACCCTGACCCTGAATCCTAAGCCTCACCCGCAGCCCGATACCTGAGGCCTAACCTAACGTAGGCCGTGCCCTGCAACTCACACGCCCCCTAACACTTATCCGTACCCCAATCTCGACCCAAAGCCTCATGGGGAGGCTAAAGCTACACCTAGCTCCAAACCTGACCCTGAACCCTAAGTCTCACTCGCAGCCTGAACCCTGAGGACTACCCTAACGTTAAGCCGCGCCCTGCAAGGCACACGCCCCTTAGGATGTATCCGTACCCCAATCTCGACCAAAAGCCACACCGGGAGGCTAACCCTAACCCTAGCTCCAACCCTGACCGTGAACAATAAACCTCACCTGCAGCCTGAACCCTGAGGCCTACCCTAACGATAAACCGCGCCCTGCAACAACAAGGCGCCCTATCACATATCCGTACCCCTATCTCGACACTAGGCCTCAACGGGAGCCTAACCCTAACCCTAACTCCAACCCTTATCCTGAACATTAAGCCTCACCCGCAGCCACAACCCTGAGCCCTACCCTAACGATAAGCTGTGCCCTGCAACTCACACTCCCACTAACACGTATCCGTACCCCAATCTCGAACCTAGGCCTCAGAGGAAGCCTAAGCCTAACCCTAGTTCCAACCCTGACCCTGAAACCTAAACCTCATCCGCAGCCTGAACCCTGAGGCCTACCCTAACGATAAGCTGCGCCCTGCAACGCACACGCCCCCTAACACGAATCCGTACCCCAATCTCCACCCTAAGCCTCACCGGGTGCCGAACGCTAAAGCTAGCTCGAACCCTGACCCTAAACACTAAGCCTCACAGGAAAACTGAACCCTGAGACCTACACTAACTATAAGCAACGCCCTGCAACGCACACGCCCCCTAACACGTTTCCGTACCCCAATCTCGACCCGAAGCCTCAGCGGGAGCCTAAACCTAACCCTAGCTTCAACTCTGACCCTGAACCCTAACCGTCACCCACAGCCTGAACCCTGAGGCCTCCCCTAAGGATAAGTCGCGCCCTGCAACGCAAACGCCCCCTAAAACGTATCCGCAACCCATTCTCGAACCTAGGCGTCACCGGGAGCCAAATCCCAAGCCTAGCTCCAACCTTGACCCTGAACCCTAAGCCTCATCCGCAGCCTTAACCCTGAGGCCAACCCTAACGATAATACGTGCCCTGCAACGCACACGCCCCCTAACACTTACCCGTACCCCAATCTCGACCCTCGGCCTCACCGGGAGCCGAACACTAACCCTAGCTGCAACCCAGACCCTGAACGCTAAGCCTCACCTGCAGCCTGAACCCTGAGGCTTACGCTAAGGATAAGCCACGCCCTGCAACGACAACGCCCCCTAACACATATCCGTACCCCAATCTCAAACCTAGGCCTCACTGGGAGCCTAACCCATACCGTAAGTCAAACTGTTACCCTGAAAACTAAGCCTCACCCGCAGCCTGAAACCTGAGGCCTACCCGAACGATAAGCCGCCCCCTCCAACGCACACGCCCCCTAACACGAATCCGTACCCCAGTCTCGACCGTAAGCCTCACCGGGAAGCTAACCCTAACCGTAGCTCCAACCCTGACCCTGAAACGTAAGCCTCACCAGCAGCCTGAACCCTGAGGCCTACCCTAACTATAAGCCGCGCCCTGCAACTCACACGCCCCCAAACACGTATCTGTACCCCAATCTCGACCCTAGGCCTCACCGGGAACCGAACCCTAACGCTAGCTCCAACCCTGACCCTGAACCCTAAGCCTAACCGGAAGACTGAACCCTGAGGCCTACCCTAACTATAAGCTGCGCCCTACAACGCACACGCCCCCCTAACACGTATCCGTACCCCAATCTCGACCCAAAGCCTCACCCGGAGCCTAACCATAACCCTAGCTCCAACCCTGACCCTGAACCCTAAGCCTCACCCGCAGCCTGAACCCTGAGGCCTACCCTAACGATTATCCGCGCGCTGCAACGCACACGCCCCCTAACACGTATCTGTACCCCAATCTCTACCTTAAGCCTCAGCGGGAGCCTAACACTAACCCTAGCTCCAACCCTGACCCTGAAATCTAAGACTCACACACAGCCTGAACCCTGAGGCCTACCCTAATGATCAGACGAGCCCTGCAATGCACACGCCCCCTAAAACGTATCCGTATCCCAATCTCGATCCAAAGAGTCAACGGGAGCCTAAACCTAACCCTAGCTCCAACCCTGACACTGAATCTAAAGCCTCACCTGCAGCCCGATACCTGAGGCCTAACCTAACGTAGGCCGTGCCCTGCAACTCACACGCCCCCTAACACGTATCCGTACCCCAATCTTGACCCAAAGCCTCATGGGGAGCCTAAAGCTACACCTAGCTCCAAACCTGACCCTGAACCCTAAGTCTCACTCGCAGCCTGAACCCTGAGGACTACGCTAACGTTAAGCCGCGCCCTGCAAGGCACACGCCCCTTAACACGTATCCGTACCCCAGTCTCGACCGTAAGCCTCACCGGGAAGCTAACCCTAACCGTAGCTCCAACCCTGACCCTGAAACGTAAGCCTCACCAGCAGCCTGAACCCTGAGGCCTACCCTAACAATAAGCCGCGCCCTGCAACTCACACGCCCCCAAACACGTATCTGTACCCCAATCTCGAACCTAGGCCTCACCGGGTACCGAACGCTAACGCTAGCTCCAACCCTGAGCCTGAACCCTAAGCCTCACAGGAAGACAGAACCCTGAGGCCTACACTAACGATAAGCCGCGCCCTGCAATGCACACGCCCCCGAACACGTATCCGTACCCCAATCTCGACCCTAGGCCTCACCGGGAGCCTAACCCTAATCCGAGATCCAACCCTGACCTTGAAACCTAAGCCTCATGCGCAGCCTGAACCCTGAGGCCTACTCTAACGATAAGACGCACCATGCAACTCACACGCCCCCTTACACGTATGCGTACCCCAATCTCGACCCTACGCCTCACCGGGAGCCTAACGCTAACCCTAGCTCCAACACTGACCCTGAACCCTAAGCCTAACCGGAAGACTGAACCCTGAGGCCTACCCTAAATATAAGGCGCGCCCTACAACGCACACGCCCCCCTAACACGTATCCGTACCCCAATCTCGACCCTAAGCCTCACCCGGAGCCTAACCATAACCCTAGCTCCAACCCTGACCCTGAACCCTAAGCCTCACCCGCAGCCTGAACCCTGAGGCCTACCCTAACGATTATCCGCGCCCTGCAATGCACAGGCCCCCTAAAACGTATCTGTACCCCAATCTCTACCTTAAGCCTCAGCGGGAGCCTAACCCTAACCCTAGCTCCAACCCTGACCTTGAAATCTAAGGCTCACACGTAGCCTGAACCCTGAGGCCTACCCTAATGATCAGACGAGCCCTGCAATGCACACGCGCCCTAAAACGTATCCGTGTCCCAATCTCGATCCGAAGAGTCAACGGGAGCCTAAACCTAACCCTAGCTCCAACCCTGACCCTGAATCCTAAGCCTCACCCACAGCCCGATACCTGAGGCCTAACCTAACGTAGGCCGTGCCCTGCAACTCACACGCCCCCTAACACGTATCCGTACCCCAATCTCGACCCAAAGCCTCATGGGGAGCCTAAAGCTACACCTAGCTCCAAACCTGACCCTGAACCCTAAGTCTCACTCGCAGCCTGAACCCTGAGTATTACCCTAACGTTAAGCCGCGCCATGCAAGGCACACGCCCCTTAGGATGTATCCGTACCCCAATCTCGACCAAAAGCCTCACCGGGACGCTAACCCTAACCCTAGCTCCAACCCTGACCGTGAACAATAAACCTCACCTGCAGCCTGAACCCTGAGGCCTACCCTAACGATAAACCGCGCCCTGTAACAACCACGCCCCTTAACACATATCCGTACCCCAATCTCGACACTAGGCCTCAACGGGAGCCGAACCCTAACCCTAACTCCAACCCTTATCCTGAACATTAAGCCTCACCCGCAGCCGCAACCCTGAGCCCTACCCTAACGATAAGTTGTGCCCTGCAACTCACACTCCAACTAACACGTATCCGTACCCCAATCTCGAACCTAGGCCTCAGAGGGAGCCTAAGCCTAACCCTAGTTCCAACCCTGACCCTGAAACCTAAACCTCATCCGCAGCCTGAACCCTGAGGCCTACCCTAACGATAAGCTGCGCCCTGCAACGCACACGCCCCCTAACACGAATCCATACCCCAATCTCGACCCTAAGCCTCACAGGGCGCCGAACGCTAAAGCTAGCTCCAACCCTGACCCTAAACACTAAGCCTCACAGGAAAACTGAACCCTGAGACCTACACTAACTATAAGCAACGCCCTGCAACGCACACGCCCCTTAACCTGTATCAGTACCCCAATCTCGACCCGAAGCCTCAGCGGGAGCCTAAACCTAACCCTAGCTTCAACTCTGACCCTGAACCCTAACCGTCACCCACAGCCTGAACCCTGAGGCCTCCCCTAAGGATAAGTCGCGCCCTGCAACGCAAACGCCCCCTAACACGTATCCGCACCCCATTCTCGAACCTAGGCCTCACTGGGAGCCAAATCCCAAGCCTAGCTCCAACCTTGACCCTGAACCCTAAGCCTCATCCGCAGCCTTAACCCTGAGGCCAACCCTAACGATAATACATGCCCTGCAACGCACACGCCCCCTAACACTTACCCGTACCCCAATCTCGACCCTAGGCCTCACCAGGAGCCTAACACTAACCCTAGCTGCAACCCAGACCCTGAACGCTAAGCCTCACCTGCAGCCTGAACCCTGAGGCCTACGCTAAGGATAAGCCACGCCCTGCAATGACAACGCCCCCTAACACATATCCGTACCCCAATCTCAAACCTAGGCCTCACTGGGAGCCTAACCCATACCCTACGTCAAACCGTTACCCTGAAAACTAAGCCTCACACGCAGCCTGAAACCTGAGGCCTAACCGAACGATAAGCCGCGCCCTCCAACGCACACGCCCCCGAACACGTATCCGTACCCCAGTCTCAACCGTAAGCCTCACCGGGAAGCTAACCCTAACCGTAGCTCCAACCCTGACCCTGAAACGTAAGCCTCACCAGCAGCCTGAACCCTGAGGCCTACCCTAACAATAAGCCGCGCCCTGCAACTCACACGCCCCCAAAAACGTATCTGTACCACAATCTCGACCCTAGGCGTCACCAGGAACCGAACGCTAACGCTAGCTCCAACCCTGACCCTGAACCCTAAGCCTCACAGGAAGACTGAACCCTGAGGGCTACACTAACGATAAGACGCGCCCTGCAATGCACACGCCCCCGAACACGTATCCGTACCCCAATCTCGACCCTAGGCCTCACCGGGAGCCTAACCCTAATCCGAGATCCAACCCTGACCTTGAAACCTAAGCCTCATCCGCAGCCTGAACCCTGAGGCCTACTCTAACGATAAGATGCACCATGCAACTCACACGCCCCCTTACACCTATGCGTACCCCAATCTCGACCCTACGCCTCACCGGGAGCCTAAAGCTAACCCTAGCTCCAACACAGACCCTGAACCCTAAGCCTAACCGGAAGACTGAAACCTGAGGGCTACCCTAACTATAAGCTGCGCCCTGCAACGCACACGCCCCCCTAACACGTATCCGTACCCCAATCTCGACCCTAAGCCTCACCCGGAGCCTAACCATAACCCTAGCTCCAACCCTGACCCTGAACCCTAAGCCTCACCCGCAGCCTGAACCCTGAGGCCTACCCTAACGATTATCCGCGCCCTGCAACGCACACGCCCCCTAACACGTATCTGTACCCCAATCTCTACCTTTAAGCCTCAGCGGGAGCCTAACACTAACCCTAGCTCCAACCCTGACCCTGAAATCTAAGACTCACACACAGCCTGAACCCTGAGGCCTACCCTAATGATCAGACGAGCCCTGCAATGCACACGCGCCCTAAAACGTATCCGTATCCCAATCTCGATCCAAAGAGTCAACGGGAGCCTAAACCTAACCCTAGCTCCAACCCTGACACTGAATCTAAAGCCTCACCTGCAGCCCGATACCTGAGGCCTAACCTAACGTAGGCCGTGCCCTGCAACTCACACGCCCCCTAACACGTATCCGTACCCCAATCTTGACCCAAAGCCTCATGGGGAGCCTAAAGCTACACCTAGCTCCAAACCTGACCCTGAACCCTAAGTCTCACTCGCAGCCTGAACCCTGAGGACTACGCTAACGTTAAGCCGCGCCCTGCAAGGCACACGCCCCTTAACACGTATCCGTACCCCAGTCTCGACCGTAAGCCTCACCGGGAAGCTAACCCTAATCGTAGCTCCAACCCTGACCCTGAAACGTAAGCCTCACCAGCAGCCTGAACCCTGAGGCCTACCCTAACAATAAGCCGCGCCCTGCAACTCACACGCCCCCAAACACGTATCTGTACCCCAATCTCGAACCTAGGCCTCACCGGGTACCGAACGCTAACGCTAGCTCCAACCCTGAGCCTGAACCCTAAGCCTCACAGGAAGACAGAACCCTGAGGCCTACACTAACGATAAGCCGCGCCCTGCAATGCACACGCCCCCGAACACGTATCCGTACCCCAATCTCGACCCTAGGCCTCACCGGGAGCCTAACCCTAATCCGAGATCCAACCCTGACCTTGAAACCTAAGCCTCATGCGCAGCCTGAACCCTGAGGCCTACTCTAACGATAAGACGCACCATGCAACTCACACGCCCCCTTACACGTATGCGTACCCCAATCTCGACCCTACGCCTCACCGGGAGCCTAACGCTAACCCTAGCTCCAACACTGACCCTGAACCCTAAGCCTAACCGGAAGACTGAACCCTGAGGCCTACCCTAAATATAAGGCGCGCCCTACAACGCACACGCCCCCCTAACACGTATCCGTACCCCAATCTCGACCCTAAGCCTCACCCGGAGCCTAACCATAACCCTAGCTCCAACCCTGACCCTGAACCCTAAGCCTCACCCGCAGCCTGAACCCTGAGGCCTACCCTAACGATTATCCGCGCCCTGCAATGCACAGGCCCCCTAAAACGTATCTGTACCCCAATCTCTACCTTAAGCCTCAGCGGGAGCCTAACCCTAACCCTAGCTCCAACCCTGACCCTGAAATCTAAGGCTCACACATAGCCTGAACCCTGAGGCCTACCCTAATGATCAGACGAGCCCTGCAATGCACACGCGCCCTAAAACGTATCCGTGTCCCAATCTCGATCCGAAGAGTCAACGGGAGCCTAAACCTAACCCTAGCTCCAACCCTGACCCTGAATCCTAAGCCTCACCCGCAGCCCGATACCTGAGGCCTAACCTAACGTAGGCCGTGCCCTGCAACTCACACGCCCACTAACACTTATCCGTACCCCAATCTCGACCCAAAGCCTCATGGGGAGCCTAAAGCTACACCTAGCTCCAAACCTGACCCTGAACCCTAAGTCTCACTCGCAGACTTAACCCTGAGGACTACCCAAAAGTTAAGCCGCGCCCTGCAAGGCACACGTCCCTTAACACGTATCCGTACCCCAATCTCGACCAAAAGCCGCACCGGGAGGCTAACCCTAACCCTAGCTCCAACCCTGACCGTGAACAATAAACCTCACCTGCAGCCTGAACCCTGAGGCCTACCCTAACGATAAACCGCGCCCTGCAACAACAACGCCCCCTAACACATATCCGTACCCCAATCTCGACACTAGGCCTCAACGGGAGCCTAACCCTAACCCTAAATCCAACCCTTATCCTGATCATAAAGCCTCACCCGCAGCCACAACCCTGAGCCCTACCCTAACGATAAGCTGTGCCCTGCAACTCACACTCCCACTAACACGTATCCGTACCCCAATCTCGACCCTAGGCCTCAGAGGGAGCCTAAGCCTAACCCTAGTTCCAACCCTGACCCTGAAACCTAAACCTCATCCGCAGCCTGAACCCTGAGGCCTACCCTAACGATAAGCTGCGCCCTGCAACGCACACGCCCCCTAACACGAATCCATACACCAATCTCGTCCCTAAGCCTCACCGGGCGCCGAACGCTAAAGCTAGCTCCAACCCTGACCCTAAACACTAAGCCTCACAGGAAAACTGAACCCTGAGACCTACACTAACTATAAGCAACGCCCTGCAACGCACACGCCCCCTAATACGTTTCCGTACCCCAATCTCGACCCGAAGCCTCAGCGGGAGCCTAAACCTAACCCTAGCTTCAACTCTAACCCTGAACCCTAACCGTCACCCACAGCCTGAACCCTGAGGCCTCCCCTAAGGATAAGTCGCGCCCTGCAACGCAAACGCCCCCTAAAACGTATCCGCAACCCATTCTCGAACCTAGGCCTCACCGGGAGCCAAATCCCAAGCCTAGCTCCAACCTTGACCCTGAACCCTAAGCCTCATCCGCAGCCTTAACCCTGAGGCCAACCCTAACGATAATACGTGCCCTGCAACGCACACGCCCCCTAACACTTACCCGTACCCCAATCTCGACCCTCGGCCTCACCGGGAGCCGAACACTAACCCTAGCTGCAACCCAGACCCTGAACGCTAAGCCTCACCTGCAGCCTGAACCCTGAGGCTTACGCTAAGGATAAGCCACGCCCTGCAACGACAACGCCCCCTAACACATATCCGTACCCCAATCTCAAACCTAGGCCTCACTGGGAGCCTAACCCATACCCTAAGTCAAACCGTTACCCTGAAAACTAAGCCTCACCCGCAGCCTGAAACCTGAGGCCTACCCGAACGATAAGCCGCGCCCTCCAACGCACACGCCCCCTAACACGAATCCGTACCCCAGTCTCGACCGTAAGCCTCACCGGGAAGCTAACCCTAACCGTAGCTCCAACCCAGACCCTGAAATGTAAGCCTCACCAGCAGCCTGAACCCTGAGGCCTACCCTAACAATAAGCCGCGCCCTGCAACTCACACGCCCCCAAACACGTATCTGTACCCCAATCTCGACCCTAGGGCTCACCGGAAACCGAACGCTAACGCTAGCTCCAACCGTGACCCTGAACCCTAAGCCTCACAGGAAGACTGAACCCTGAGACCTACACTAACGATAAGCCGCGCCCTGCAATGCACACGCCCCCGAACTCGTAACCGTACCCCAATCTCGACCCTAGGCCTCACCTGGAGCCTAACCATAACCCTAGCTCCAACCCTGACCCTGAACACTAAGCCTCACCCGCAGCCTGAACCCTGAGGCCTACCCTAAGGATAATCTGCGCCCTGCAATGCACACGCCCCCTAACACGTATCTGTACCCCAATCTCTACCTTAAGCCTCAGCGGGAGCCTAACCTTAAACCCTAGCTCCAACCCTGACCCTGAAATCTGAGACTCACACACAGTCTGAACCCTGAGGCCTACCCTAATGATCAGACGAGCCCTGCAATGCACACGCGCCCTAAAACGTATCCGTGTCCCAATCTCGATCCGAAGAGTCAACGGGAGCCTAAACCTAACCCTAGCTCCAACCCTGACCCTGAATCCTAAGCCTCACCCGCAGCCCGATACCTGAGGCCTAACCTAACGTAGGCCGTGCCCTGCAACTCACACGCCCACTAACACTTATCCGTACCCCAATCTCGACCCAAAGCCTCATGGGGAGCCTAAAGCTACACGTAGCTCCAAACCTGACCCTGAACCCTAAGTCTCATTCGCAGCCTGAACCCTGAGGACTACCCTAACGTTAAGCCGCGCCGTGCAAGGCACACGCCCCTTAACACGTATCCGTACCCCAATCTCGACCAAAAGCCACACCGGGAGGCTAACCATAACCCTAGCTCCAACCCTGACCGTGAACAATAAACCTCACCTGCAGCCTGAACCCTGAGGCCTACCCTAACGATAAACCGCGCCCTGCAACAGCAACGCCCCCTAACACATATCCGTACCCCTATCTCGACACTAGGCCTCAACGGGAGCCTAACCCTAACCCTAACTCCAACCCTTATCCTGAACATTAAGCCTCACCCGCAGGCACAACCCTGAGCCCTACCCTAACGATAAGCTGTGCCCTGCAACTCACACTCCCACTAACACGTATCCGTACCCCAATCTCGAACCTAGGCCTCAGAGGAAGCCTAAGCCTAACCCTAGTTCCAACCCTGACCCTGAAACCTAAACCTCATCCGCAGACTGAACCCTGAGGCCTACCCTAACGATAAGCTGCGCCCTGCAACGCACACGCCCCCTAACACGAATCCGTACCCCAGTCTCGACCCTAAGCCTCACCGGGCGCCGAACGCTAAAGCTAGCTCCAACCCTGACCCTAAACACTAAGCCTCACAGGAAAACTGAACCCTGAGACCTACACTAACTATAAGCCACGCCCTGCAACGCACACGCCCTCTAACACGTATCCGTACCCCAATCTCGACCCGAAGCCTCACCGGGAGCCTAAACCTAACCCTAGCGTCAACTCTGACCCTGAACCCTAAACGTCACCCACAGCCTGAACCCTGAGGCCTCCCCTAAGGATAAGTCGCGCCCTGCAACGCAAACGCCCCCTAACACGTATCCGCACCCCATTCTCGAACCTAGGCCTCACCGGGAGCCAAATCCCAAGCCTAGCTCCAACCTTGACCCTGAACCCCAAGCCTCATCCGCAGCCTTAACCCTGAAGCCAACCCTAACGATAATACGTGCCCTGCAACGCCCACGCCCCCTAACACTTACCCGTACCCCAATCTCGACCCTAAGCCTCACCGGGAGCCGAACACTAACCCTAGCTGCAACCCAGACCCTGAACGCTAAGCCTCACCTGCAGCCTGAAGCCTGAGGCCTACGCTAAGGATAAGCCACGCCCTGCAACGACAACGCCCCCTAACACATATCCGTACCCCAATCTCAAACCTAGGCCTCACTGGGAGCCTAACCCATACCCTAAGTCAAACCTTTACCCTGAAAACTATGCCTCACCCGCAGCCTGAAACCTGAGGCCTACCCGAACGATAAGCCGCGCCCTCCAAAGCACACGCCCCCTAACACGTATCCGTACCCCAGTCTCGACCGTAAGCCTCACCGGGAAGCTAACCCTAACCGTAGCTCCAACCCTGACCCTGAAACGTAAGCCTCACCAGCAGCCTGAACCCTGAGGCCTACCCTAACAATAAGCCGCGCCCTGCAACTCACACGCCCCCAAACACGTATCTGTACCCCAATCTCGACCCTAGGCCTCACCGGGAACCGAACGCTAACGCTAGCTCCAACCCTGAGCCTGAACCCTAAGCCTCACAGGAAGACTGAACCCTGAGGCCTACACTAACGATAAGCCGCGCCCTGCAATGCTCACGCCCCCGAACACGTATCCGTACCCCAATCTCGACCCTAGGCCTCACCGGGAGCCTAACCCTAATCCGAGATCCAACCCTGACCTTGAAACCTAAGCCTCATCCGCAGCCTGAACCCTGAGGCCTACTCTAACGATAAGACGCACCATGCAACTCACACGCCCCCTTACACGTATGCGAACCCCAATCTCGACCCTACGCCTCACCGGGAGCCAAACGCTAACCCTAGCTCCAACACTGACCCTGAACCCTAAGCCTAACCGGAAGACTGAACCCTGAGGCCTACCCTAACTATAAGCTGCGCCCTGCAACGCACACGCCCCCCTAACACGTATCCGTACCCCAATCTCGACCCTAAGCCTCACCCGGAGCCTAACCATAACCCTAGCTCCAACCCTGACCCTGAACCCTAATCCTCACCCGCAGCCTGAACCCAGAGGCCTACCGTAACTATAAGCCACGCCCGGCAACGCACACGCCCCCCTAACACGTATCTGTACCCCAATCTCTACCTTTAAGCCTCAGCGGGAGCCTAACACTAACCCTAGCTCCAACCCTGACCCTGAAATCTAAGACTCACACACAGCCTGAACCCTGAGGCCTACCCTAATGATCAGACGAGCCCTGCAATGCACACGCGCCCTAAAACGTATCCGTATCCCAATCTCGATCCGAAGAGTCAACGGGAGCCTAAACCTAACCCTAGCTCCAACCCTGACACTGAATCCAAAGCCTCACCTGCAGCCCGATACCTGAGGCCTAACCTAACGTAGGCCGTGCCCTGCAACTCACACGCCCCCTAACACGTATCCGTATCCCAATCTCGACCCAAAGCCTCATGGGGAGCCTAAAGCTACACCTAGCTCCAAACCTGACCCTGAACCCTAAGTCTCACTCGCAGCCTGAACCCTGAGGACTACGCTAACGTTAAGCCGCGCCCTGCAAGGCACACGCCCCTTAACACCTATCCGTACCCCAATCTCGAGCAAAAGCCTCACCGGGAGGCTAACCCTAACCCTAGCTCCAACCCTGACCGTGAACAATAAACCTCACCTGCAGCCTGAACCCTGAGGCCTACCCTAATGATAAACCGCGCCCTGCAACAACTACGCCCCCTAACACATATCCGTACCCCAATCACGACACTAGGCCTCAACGGGAGCCTAACCCTAACCCTAACTCCAACCCTTATCCTGAACATTAAGCCACACCCGCCGCCACAACCCTGAGCCCTACCCTAACGATAAGCTGTGCCCTGCAACTCACACTCCCACTAACACGTATCCGTACCCCAATCTCGAACCTAGGCCTCAGAGGGAGCCTAAGCCTAACCCTAGTTCCAACCCTGACCCTGAAACCTAAACCTCATCCGCAGCCTGAACCCTGAGGCCTACCCTAACGATAAGCTGCGCCCTGCAACGCACACGCCCCCTAACACGAATCCGTACCCCAATCTCGACCCTAAGCCTCACCGGGCGCCGAACGCTAAAGCTAGCTCCAACCCTGACCCTAAACACTAAGCCTCACAGGAAAACTGAACCCTGAGACCTACACAAACTATAAGTAACGACCTACAACGCACACGCCCACTAACACGTATCCGTACCCCAATCTCGACCCGAAGCCTCACCGGGAGCCTAAACTTGACCCTAGCTTCAACTCTGGCCCTGAACCCTAACTGTCACCCACAACCTGAACCCTGAGGCCTCCCCTATGGATAAGTCACGCCCAGCAACGCAAACGCCCCCTAACACGTATCCGCACCCCATTCTCGAACCTAGGCCTCACCGGGAGCCAAATCCCAAGCCTAGCTCCAACCTTGACTCTGAACCCTAAGCCTCATCCGCAGCCTTAACCCTGAGGCCAACCCTAACGATAATACATGCCCTGCAACGCACACGCCCCCTAACACTTACCCGTACCCCAATCTCGACCATAGGCCTCACCGGGAGCCGAACACTAACCCTAGCTGCAACCCAGACCCTGAACGCTAAGCCTCACCTGCAGCCTGAACCCTGAGGCCTACGCTAAGGATAAGCCACGCCCTGCAACGACAACGCCCACTAACACATATCCGTACCCCAATCTAAAACCTAGGCCTCACTGGGTGCCTAACCCACACCCTAAGTCAAACCGCTACCCTGAAAACTAAGCCTCAACCGCAGCCTGAAACCTGAGGCCTACCCGAACGATAAGCCGCGCCCTCCAACGCAGACGCCCCCTATCACGTATCCATATCCCAGTCTCGACTGTAAGCCTCAGAGGGAAGCTAACCCTAATCCGAGATCCAACCCAGACCTTGAAACCTAAGCTTCATCCGCAGCCTGAACCCTGAGGCCTACCCTAACGATAAGCCGCGCCCTGCAATGCACACGCCCCCGAACACGTATCCGTACCCCAATCTCGACCCTAGGCCTCACCGGGAGCCTAACACTAACCCTAGCTCCAACACTGACCCTGAACCCTAAGCCTAACCGGAAGACTGAACCCTGAAGCCTACCCTAACTATAAGCCGCGCCCTGCAACGCACACGCCGCCCTAACACGTGTCCGTACCCCAATCTCGACCCTAAGCCTCACCCGGAGCCTAACCATAACCCTAGCTCCAACCCTGACCATGAACACTAAGCCTCACCTGCATCCTGAACCCTGAGTCCTACCCTAACGATTATCCGCGCCCTGCAACGCACACGCCCCCTAACACGTATCTGTACCCCAATCTCTACCTTAAGCCTCAGCGGGAGCCTAACCCTAACTCTGGCTCCAACCCTGACCCTGAAATCTAAGACTCACACACAGTCTGAACCCTGAGGCCTACCCTAATGATCAGACGAGCCCTGCAATGCACACGCGCCCTAAAACGTATCCGTATCCCAATCTCGATCCGAAGAGTCAAAGGGAGCCTAAACCTAACCCTAGCTCCAATGCTGACCCTGAATCCTAAGCCACACCCGCAGCCCGATACCTGAGGCCTAACCTAACGTAGGCCGTGCCCTGCAACTCACACGCCCCCTAACACTTATCCGTACCCCAATCTCGACCCAAAGCCTCATGGGGAGCCTAAAGCTACACCTAGCTCCAAACCTGACCCTGAACCCTAAGTCTCACTCGCAGCCTGAACCCTGAGGACTACCCTAACGTTAAGCCGCGCCCTGCAAGGCACACGCCCCTTAACACGTATCCGTACCCCAATCTCGACCAAAAGCCTCACCGGGAGGCTAACCCTAACCCTAGCTCCAACCCTGACCGTGAACAATAAACCTCACCTGCAGCCTGAACCCTGAGGCCTACCCTAACGATAAACCACGCCCTGCAACAACTACGCCCCCTAACACATATCCGTACCCCAATCTCGACACTAGGCTTCAACGGGAGCCTAACCCTAACCCTAACTCCAACCCTTATCCTGAACATTAAGCCTCACCCGCAGCCACAACCCTGAGCCCTACCCTAACCATAAGCTGTGCCCTGCAACTCACACTCCCACTAACACGTATCCGTACCCCAATCTCGAACCTAGGCCTCAGAGGGAGCCTAAGCCTAACCCTAGTTCCAACCCTGACCCTGAAACCTAAACCTCATCCGCAGCCTGAACCCTGAGGCCTACCCTAACGATAAGCTGCGCCCTGCAACGCACACGCGCCCTAACACGAATCCGTACCCCAATCTCGACCCTAAGCCTCACCGGGCGCCGAACGCTAAAGCTATCTCCAACCCTGACCCTAAACACTAAGCCTCACAGGAAAACTGAACCCTGAGACCTACACTAACAGTAAGAAACGCCCTGCAACGCACATGCCCCCTAACAAGTATCCATACCCCAATCTCGACCCGAAGCCACACCGGGAGCCTAAACTTGACCCTAGCTTCAACTCTGACCCTGAACCCTAACCGTCACCCACAGCCTTAACCCTGAGGCCTCCCCTAAGGATAAGTCGCGCCCTGCAACGCAAACGCCCCCTAACACGTATCCGCACCCCATTTTCGAACCTAGGCCTCACCGGGAGCCAAATCCCAAGCCTAGCTCCAACCTTGACCCTGAACCCTAAGCCTCATCCGCAGCCTTAACCCTGAGGCCAACCCTAACGATAATACATGCCCTGCAACGCACACGCCCCCTAACATTTACCCGTACCCCAATCTCGACCCTAGGCCTCACCGGGAGCCGAACACTAACCCTAGCTGCAACCCAGACCCTGAACGCTAAGCCTCACCTGCAGCTTGAACCCTGAGGCCTACGCTAAGGATAAGCCACGCCCTGCAACGACAACGCCCCCTAACACATATCCGTACCCCAATCTCATACCTAGGCCTCACTGTTATCCTAACCCATACCCTAAGTCAAACCGTTACCCTGAAAACTAAGCCTCACCCGCAGCCTGAAACCTGAGGCCTACCCGAACGATAAGCCGCGCCCTCCAACGCACACGCCCCCTAACACGTATCCGTACCCCAGTCTCGACCGTAAGCCTCACCGGGAAGCTAACCCTAACCGTAGCTCCAACCCTGACCCTGAAACGTAAGCCTCACCAGCAGCCTGAACCCTGAGGCCTACCCTAACAATAAGACGCGCCCTGCAACTCACACGCCCCCAAACACGTATCTATACCCCAATCTCGACCCTAGGCGTCACCGGGAACCGAACGCTAATGCTAGCTACAACCGTGACCCTGAACCCTAAGCCTCACAGGAAGACTGAACCCGGAGGCCTACACTAACGATAAGCCGCGCCCTGCAATGCACACGCCCCCGAACTCGTCTCCGTACCCCAATCTCGACCCTAGGCCTCACCGGGAGCCTAACCCTACTCTGAGATCCAACCCTGACCTTGAAACCTAAGCCTTATCCGCAGCCTGAACCCTGAGGCCTACTCTAACGATAAGACGCAGCATGCAACTCACACGCCCCCTTACACGTATGCGTACCCCAATCTCGACCCTACGCCTCACCGGGAGCCTAACACTAACCCTAGCTCCAACACTGACCCTGAACCCTAAGCCTAACCGGAAGACTGAACCCTGAGGCCTACCCTAACTATAAGCCGCGCCCTGCAACGCACACGCCCCCCGAACACGTATCCGTACCCCAATCTCGACCCTAAGCCTCACCCGGAGCCTAACCATAATCCTAGCTCCAACCCTGACCCTGAGCTCTTAGCCTCACCCGCAGCCTGAACCCTGAGGCCTACCTAACGATTATCCGCGCCCTGCAATGCACACGTCCCCTAACACGTATCTGTACCCCAATCTCTACCTTAAGCCTCAGTGGGAGCCTAACCCTAACCATAGCTCCAACCCTGACCCTGAAATCTAAGACTCACACACTGCCTGAATTCTGAGGCCTACCCTAATGATCAGAAGGGCCCTGCAATGCACACGCGCCCTAAAACGTATCCGTATTCCAATCTCGATCCAAATAGTCAACGGGAGACTAAACCTAACCCTAGCTCCAACCATGACCCTGAATCCTAAGCCTCACCCGCAGCCCGATACCTGAGGCCTAACCTAATGTAGGCCGTGCCCTGCAACTCACACGCCCCCTAACACGTATCCGTACCCTAATCTCGACCAAAAGCCTCACCGGGAGGCTAACCCTAACCCTAGGTCCAACCCTGGCCGTGAACAATAAACCTCATCTGCAGCCTGAACCCTGAGGCCTACCCTAACGATAAACCACGCCCTGCAACAACAACGCCCCCTAACACATATCCGTACCCCAATCTCGTCACTAGGCCTCAACGGGAGCCTAACCCTAACCCTAACTCCAACCCTTATCCTGAACATTAAGCCTCACCTGCAGCCACAACCCTGACCCTACCCTAACAATAAGCTGTGCCCTGCAACTCACACTCCCACTAACACGCATCCGTATCCCAATCTCGAACCTAGGCCTCAGAGGGAGCCTAAGCCTAACCCTAGTTCCAACCCTGACCCTGAAACCTAAACCTCATCCGCAGCCTAAACCCTGAGGCCTACCCTAACGATAAGCTGCGCCCTGCAACGCACACGCCCCCTAACACGAATCCGTACCAAAATCTCGACCCTAAGCCTCACCGGGCGCCGAACGCTAAAGCTAGCTCCAACCCTGACCCTAAACCCTAAGCCTCACAAGAAAACTGAACCCTGAGACCTACACTAACTATAAGCCACGACCTGCAACGCACACTCCCCCTAACACTTACCCGTACCCCAATCTCGACCCTAGGCCTCACCGGCAACTAACACTAACCCGAGCTCCAACCCTGACCCTGAACACTAAGCCTCACCCGCAGCCTGAACCCTGAGGCCTATCCTAACGATAAACCACGGCCTGAAACGAAAACGCCCCCTAACACGTATCCATACCCCAATCTCGGCCCTAAGCCTCACCGGAAGCCTAACCCTAACCCTAGCTCCAACACTCACCCTGAACACTAATCCTCACCCGCAGCCTGATCCCTGAGGCGTAACCTAATGATAAGCGGCGGCCTGAAACGCACACGCCGCCTAAAAATTATCCGTACCCCAATGTCGACCCTAGGCCTCACCGGGAGCCTAACCCTAACCCTAGCTCCAACCCTGACCCTGAACCGTAAGCCTCACATGCAGCCTGAACCATGAGGCCAACCCTAACCATTATCCGCGCCATGCAATGCACACGACCCCTAACACGTATCTGTACCCCAATCTCGACCGTAAGCCTCAGCGGGAGCCTAACCCTAACCCCAGCTCCAACTTTCACCCTGAACACTAATCCTCACCGGCAGCCTGAACCGTGAGGCCTACCCTAACGATTATCCGCGCCCTGCAACACACACGCCCCCTAACACATATCTGTACCCCAATGTCGACCGTAAGCCTCAGTGGGAGCCTAACCCTAACCCTACCTCCAACCCTTACCCTGAACCCTAAGCCTCACATGCAGCCTGAACCATGAGGCCAACCCTAACCATTATCCGCGCCATGCAATGCACACGACCCCTAACACGTATCTGTACCCCAATCTCGACCCTAAGCCTCACCGGCAGCCGAACGCAAAAGCTAGCTCCAACACTGATCCTAAACACTAAGCCTCACAGGAAGACTGAACCCTGAGGCCTACACTAACTATAAGCCATGCAATGCAACGCACACGCCCCCTAACACGTATCCATACCCCAATCTCGACCCGAAGTCTCACCAGGAGCCTAAACCTAACCCTAGTTTCAACTCTGACCCTGAACGCTAAGCCTCACCCACAGCCTGAACCCTGAGGCCTACCCTAACAATAACCCACGCCCTGCAACGAACACGCCCCCTAACTCGTGTCCATAACCCAATCTCGATCCAAAGCCTCACCAGAAGCCTAACCCTAATCCTAGCTCCAACTCTCACCCTGAACACTAAGCCTCACCCGCAGCCTGAACCCTGAGGCCTAAGCTAACGATAAGTGGCGCCCTGCAATGCACACGCCCCCTAACAAGTATCCGTACCCCAATCTCGACCCTAAGCCTCACCTGGAGCCTAACCATAACCGTAACTCCAACCCTTATCCTGAACACTAAGCCTCACCCGCAGCCGCAACCCTGAGCCCTACCCAAACGATAAGCCGCGCCCTGCAACGCACACTCCCCCTAACAGGTATCCGTACCCCAATATCGACCCTAGGCCTCACGGGGAGCTGAACGCTAACGCTAGTTCCAACCCTGACCCTGAACCCTAAGCCTCACAGGAAGACTGAACCCTGAGGCCTACACAAACGATAAGTCACACCCTGCAACGCACACGCCCCCTAACACGTATCCGTACCCCAATCGCGACCCGATGCCTCACCGGGAACCTAAACCTAACCCTAGCTCCAACTCTGACCCTGAGCCCTAAGCCTCACCCGCAGCTGGAACCCTGAGGCCTACCCTAACGATAACCCACGCCCTGCAAAGAATACGCCCCCTAACACGTATCCGTACACCAATCTCGGCCCGAAGCCTCACCGGAAGCCTAACCCTAACCCTAGCTCCAAATCTCACCCTGAACACTAATCCTCAACCGCAGCCTGAACCCTGAGGCCAAACCTAATGATAAGCGGCGCCCTGCAACGCAAACGCCCCCTAACAAGTATCCGTACCCTAATGTCGACCCTAGGCCTCACCGGGAGCTTAACCCTATCCCTAGCTCCAACCCTGACCCTGAACCCTAAGCTTCACCTGCAGCCTGAACCCTGAGGCCTACCCTAACGATTATACGCGCCCTGCAACGCACACACCCCTTAACACGTATCTGTACTCCAATCTCGACCGTGAGCCTCAGCGGGAGCCTAACCCTAACTCTAACTCCAACCGTTATCCTGAACACTAAGCCTCACCCGCAGACACAACCCTGAGCCCTACCCTAATGATAAGGTGTGCCCTGGAACGCACACTCCCCCTAACACGTATCCGTACCCCAATCTCGAACCTAGGCCTCAGAGGGAGCCTAACCCTAACCCTAGCTCCAACCCTGACCCTGAACCCTAAGCCTCACCCTCAGCCTGAACCCTGAGGCCTACCCTAGCAATAAGCCATGCACTGCAAAGCACACGCCCCCTAACAGGTATCTGTACTCCAATCTCGACCCTAGGCATCATCCGGAGCCTAACCCTAAGTCCAAACGTTACCCTGAAGCCTAAACCTCACCCACAGCCTGAAACCTGAGTCCTACCCTAACGATAAGCCGCGCACTGCAAAAACAACGCCCCCCAACACATATCCGTTCCACAATCTCAACCCTAGGCCTCACCGGGGGCCTAACCCTTACCGTAACCTCAACCTTTATCCTGAAACCTAAGCCTCACGCGCAGCCTGAACCCTGAGGCCTACCCTAACAATAAGCCACGCACTGCAATGCACACGCCCCCTAACACGTATCTGTACGCCAGTCTCGACCTTAGGCCTCAACGGGAGCCGAACGCTAACGCTATCTCCAACCCTGACCCTGAATTCTAAGCCTCACAGGAAGACTGATCCCTGATGCCTACACTAATGATAAGCTGCGCTGTGCAACGCACACGCCCCCTAACACGTATACGTACCCCAATCTCGACCCGAAGCCTCACCAGGAACCTAAACCTAACCCTAGCTCCAAACCTGACCCTGATCCCTAAGCCTCACCCGCAGCCTGAACCCTGAGGCCTACCCTAACGATAACACACGCCCTGAAACGAAAACGCCCGCTAACACGTATCCATACCCCAATCTCGGCCCTAAGCCTCAACAGAAACCTAACCCTAACCCTACCTCCAACACTCACCCTGAACCCTAAGTCTCGCCCGCAGCCTGATCCCTGAGGCGTAACCTAATGATAAGCGGCGGCCTGAAACGCACACGCCCCCTAAAAATTATCCGTACCCCAATGTCGACCCTAGGCATCACCGGGAGCCTAACCCTAACCCTAGCTCCAACCCTGACCCTGAACCCTAAGCCTCACATGCAGCCTGAACCCTGAGGCCAACCCTAACCATTATCCGCGCCATGCAATGCACACGACCCCTAACACGTAGCTGTACCCCAATCTCGACCGTAAGCCTCAGCCGGAGCCTAACCCTAACCCTAGCTCCAACCCTGACCCGGAAACCTGAGACTCACCCACAGCCTAAACTCTGAGGCATACCCTAATGATCAGCCGCGCCCTGCAATGAACACACCCCCTAACAAGTATCCATACCCCAATCTCGAACCTAGTCCTCAGAGGGAGCCTAACACTAACCCTAGTTCCAACCCTGACGCTGAACCCTAAGCCTCACACTCAGCCTGATCCCTGAGGCCTACCCTAACCATTATCCGCGCCCTGCAACGCACACGCCCCCTAACACATATCTGTACCCCAATCTCGACCGTATGCCTCAGCGGGAACCTAACCCTATCCCTAGCTCCAACCCTGACCCGGAAACCTGAGACTCACCCACAGATTGAACCCTGAGACCTACCCTAATGATCAGACGCGCCCTGCAATGCACACGCGCCCTAAAACGTATCCGTACCCCTATCTGGACCCGAAGCCTCAACGGGAGCCTATACCTAAGCCTAGCTCCAACACTGACCCTGAATCCTAAGCCTCACCCGCAGCCCGAAACCTGAGGCCTACCCTAACGTCAGCCGTGCCCTGCAACTCACACGCACCCTAACAGCTTTCCATACCCCAATCTCGACCCAAAGCCTCACGGGGAGCATAAACCTACACCTAGTTCCAAACCTGACCGTGAACCCTACGTCTCACTCGCAGACTGAACCCTGAGGCCTACCGTAACGTTAAGCCGCGCCCTGCAAGGCACACGCCCCTTAACACGTATCCATACCCCAATCTCAACCGGAAGCCTCACCGGGAGCCTAACCCTAACCTTAGCACCAATCCCTGACCCTGAACAATAAACCTCACCTGCAGCCTGAACCCTGAGGCCTAACCTAACGATAAAACGTGCCCTGCAACAACAACGCCCCCTAACACATATCCCTACTGCAATCTCGACCCTAGGCCTCAACGGGAGCCTAACCCTAACCCTATCTCCAACGCTTATCCTGAACTCTAAGCCTCACCTGCAGCCTGAACCCTGAGGCCTGGGCTAACGATAAGCCGCGCCCTGCAACTCACATGCCCCATCACACGTATCCGTACCCCAATCGCGACCCTAGGCCTCACCGGGAGCCGAACGCTAATGCTAGCTCCAACCCTGACCCTGAACACGAAGCCTACCGGACGACTGAACCCTGAGGCCTACCCTAACTATAAGCAGCGCTCTGCAATGCACACGCACCCTAACACGTATCCGTACCCCAATTTCAACCCTAAGCCTCACCGGGAGCCTAACCCTAACCCGAACTCCAACCCTGACCCTGAACACTAAGCCTCACCCGCAGCCTGAACCCTGAGGCCTACCCTAAGGATAAGTCGCGCCCTGCAACGCAAACGCCCCCTAACACGTATCCGTACCCCATTCTCGAACCTAGGACTCACCGGGAGCCAAATCCTAAGCCTAGCTCCAACCTTGACCCTGAACCCTAAGACTCATCCGCAGCCTTAACTCTGAGGCCAACCCTAACGATAATACGTGCCCTGCAACACACACGCCCCCTAACACGTATCTACCCCAATCTCGACCATAGACCTCAGCGGGAGCCGAACGCTAACGCTAGCTCTAACCCTGACCCAGTACCCTAAGCTTCACAGTCAGACTGAACCCTGAGGCCTACACTAACGATAAGCAGCGCCTTGCAACAAACACGCCCCCTAACACGTATCTGTACCCCAATCTCGACCCGAAGACTCACCGGGAACCTAAATGTAACCCTAGCTCCAACTCTGACCATGAACACTAAGCCTCACCCGCAGCCTTAACCCTGAGGCCTACACTAACGATAACACACGCCCTGCAACGAACACACCCCCTACCACATATCCGTATCCCAATCTCGGCCCTAAGCCTCACTGGAACCCTAAACCTAACCCTAGCTCCAACTTTCACCCTGAACACTAATCAGCACCAGCAGCCTAAACCGTGAGGCCTACCCTAATGATTATCCGCGCCCTGCAACACACACGCCCCCTAACTCGTATCTGTACCCAAATCTCGACCGTAAGCCTCAGGGGGAGCCTCACCCTAACCCTAGCTCCAACCCTTACCCTGAAACCTAAGACTCACACACAGCCTGAACCCTGAGGCCTACCCTAATGATCAGCCGCGCCCTGCAATGCACACGCGCCCTAAAACGTATACGTACCCCAATCTCGACCCAAAGCCTCACCGGGAGCCTAACCCTAACCTTAGCTCCAACCCTGACCCTGTACAATAAACCTCACCTGCAGCCTGAACCGTGAGGCCTACACGAACGATAAACGGCACCGTGCAACAACAACGCCCCCTAACACATATCCCTACCCCAATCTCGACCCTAGGCCTCACTGGGAGCCAAACTCTAACCCTAACTCCAACAATTATCCTGAACACTAAGCCTCACCCACAGCCACAACCCTGAGCCCTACCCTAACCATAAGCCGCCCCCTGCAACGCACACTCCCGCTAACACGTATCCGTACCCCAATCTCGAACCTAGGCCTCAGTGGGAGCCGAAACCTAACCCTAGTTCCAACCCTGACACTGAACACTTAGCCTCACCCGCAGCCTGAACCCTGAGGCCTACCCTAACCGTAAGCTGCGCCATGCAAAGAAAACGCCCCGTAACACATGTCCTTACCCGAATCTCGACCCTAGGCCTCATCGGGAGCCTAAACCTAAGTCGACCCGTTACCCTGAAAACTAAGCCTCACCAACAGCCTGAACCCTGACGCCTAACCTAACGATAAGCCGCGCCCTGCAACAACAACACCCCTTAACGCATATCCGATCCCCAATTTCGACCATAGGCCTCACTGGGAGCCTAAACCTAACCGTAACTGCAACCCTTATCCTAAACCCTAAGCCTCACCCGCAGCCACAACCCTGAGCCCTCCCCTAACGATAAGCCACGCCCTGAAAGGCCCACTCCGCCTAACAAGTATCCGTACCCCAATCTCGAACCTAGGCCTCACCGGGAGCCTACACCTAACCTTATCTCCAAACCTGACCCTGAACCCTAAGCCTCAACCACTGTCTGTACCCGGAGGCCTACCCTAACGATTATCCGTGCCCTGCAACGCACACGCCCCCTAACATGTATCTGTACCCCAATCTCGACCGTAAGCCTCAGCGGGAGCCTAACCCTAACCCTAGCTCCCACCCTGACCCTGCAAACTACGACTCACCCACAGCCTGAACCCTGAGGCCTACCCTTATGATCAGCCGCGCTCTTCAATGCACACTCGCCCTAAAATGTATCCGTACCGCAATCTCGACCATAGGCCTCACCAGGAGCCGAACGCTAATGCTAGCTCCAACCCTGACCCTGAAACCAAAGCCTCACAGCAAGACTGAATCCTGAGGCCTAAATTAACGAAAAGCCACGCCCTGCAATGCACACGCCCCCAAACACGTATCCGTACCCCAATCTCGACCCGAAGCCTCACCGGGAGCCTAAACCAAACCCTAGCTCCAACTCTGACCCTGAAACCTAAACCTCACCCGCAGCTTGAACCCTGAGGCCGACCCTAACGATAACCGAACGCCCTGCAACGAACAAGCCCCCTAACACGTATCCGTACCCCAATCTCTTCCCTAAACATCACCAGAAGCCTAACCCTAACCTGAGCTCCAACCCTGACCCTGAAACCTAAGCCTCATCCGCAGCCTGAGCCCTGTGGCCTACTCTAACGATAAGCCACGCCGTGCAACTCACACGCCCCCTTAAACTTATCCATACACCAATCTCGACACTAGGCCTCACCGGAAGCATAATGCTAACCCTAGCTCCAACTCTCACCGTGAACACTAATCCTCACCATCAGCCTGAACCCTGAGGCCCACCCTAAGTATAAGTCACGACCAACAACGCAAACGCCCCCGAACTCGTATCCGTACCCCATTCTCGAACCTAGGCCTCACCGGGAGCGTAACCCTAACCGTACCTCCAACCCTGACCCTGAACCGTAAGCCTCACCCGCTGCCTGAACCCTGAGGCCTACCCTAATGATAAGCCGCGCCCTGCAAAGAAAACTCCCTGTAACACATATACGTACCCCAATCTCGACCCTAGGCCACATCGGGAGCCCAAACCTAAGTCCAACCGTTACCCTGAACCCTAAGCCTCACCCGCAGCCTGAACCCTGAGGCCTACCCTAACGATAAGCTGTTTCCTGCAACAACAACGCTCCCTAACACATATCCGATCCCCAATCTCGACCCTAGGCCTCACCGGGAGCCTAACCCTAACCGTAACTCCAACCCTTATCCTGAACCCTAAGCCCCACTCGCAGCCTGAACCCTGGGGCCTACCCTAACGATAAGTCGCGCCCTGCAACCCAAACGCCCCTTAACACGTTTCTGTACCCCAATCTCGACCATAGGCCTCACCGGGAGCCTAACCCTAACCCTAGATCCAACCCTGACCGTGAACGCTAAGCCTCACGTGCAGCCTGAACCCTGAGGCCTAGGCAAAGGATAAGCCACGCCATGCAACTCACACGCCCCCTTACACATATCTGTACCCCAATCTCGAACCTAGGACTCACCAGGAGCCTAAAACTAACCCTAGCTCCAACCCTGACCCTGAAACCTAAGCCTAACCGGAAGACTGAACCCTGAGGCCTACCTGAACTAGAAGCCACACCCTGCAATGCACACGGCCCCTAACACGTATCCGTACCCCAATCTCGAAACGAAGCCTCACCGGTAGTCTAAATCTAACCGTAGCTCCAACCCTGACCCTGAACACTAAGCCTCACCCGCAGCCTGAACCCTGAGGCCTACAATAACGATAACCCGAGCCCCGCAATGCACAAGCACCCTAACAAGTATCCGAACCCCAATCTCGAACCTAAGCCTCACCGGGAACTTAACCCTAACCCTAGCTCCAACCCTGACCCTGAACCCTAAGCCTCACCCACAGACTGAACCCTGAGGCCTACCCTAAAGATAAGTCGCGCCCTGCAACGGAAAGCCCCCTAACACGTATCCGTACCCCTATTTCAACCCGAAGCCTCACCGGGAGCCTAACCCTAAACCAAGTTCCAACCCTGACCCTGAACACTAAGTCTAACGGGAAGACTGAACCATGAGGCCTACCCTAACTATAAGCCGCGCCCTGCAACGCACACGGCCCCTACCAGGTATCCGTACCCCAATCTCGACCCTAAGCCTCACCGGGTGCCTAACCATAACCCTAGCTCCAACCCTGACCCTGAACCCAAAGCCTCACCTGCAGCCTGAACTCTGATGCCTACCGTAACGATAAGCTACGCCCTGCAACGAACACGCCACCTAAGAGGTGTCCGTACCCCAATCTCGACGCTAAGCCTCACCGGAAGCCTAACCCTAACCCTAGCTCCAATCCTGACCCTGAACACTAAGCCTCACCCGCAGCCTGAACCCTGAGGCGTACCCAAACGATAAGTCGCGCCCTGAAACGAAAACGCGCCCTAACACGATTCCGTACCCCAATCTCGACCCTAGGCCTCACCGGGAGCCTCACACTAACCCTAGATCCAACCCTGACCCTGAACGCTAAGCCTCATCCGCAGCCTGAACCCTGAGGCCTACCCTAACGATTATCGGCACACTGCAACGCACACTCCCCGTAACACGTATCTCCACCCCAATCTCGACCGTAAGCCTCAGCGGGAACCGAACCCTAATCCTAACTCCAACTCTTCTCCTGAACACTAAGCCTCACCCATAGCCACAACCCTGAGCCCTACCCTAACGATAAGCCGCGCCCTGCAACGCTCACAACCCTAACACGTATCCATACACGAATCGCGAACCTAGGCCTCAGAGGGAACCTAACCCTAACCCTACCTCCAACCATGACCTTGAACCATAAGCCTCACCCGGAGCCTGAACCCTGAGGCCTACCGTAACAATAAGCCGCGCCCTGAAACGCACACACCCCCAAACATGTATCTGTACCCCAATCTCCACCCTAGGTCTCACCGGGAGCCGAACGCTAACGCTGGCTCCAACCCTGACGCTGAACCCTAAGCCTCACAGGAAGACTGAACCCTGATGCCTACTCTAACGATAAGCCACGCCGTGCAACTCACACGCCCCCTTACATGTATCCGTACCCCAATCTCGCCCCTAGGCCTCACCGGGTGCCTAACGCTAACCATAGCTCCAACACTGACCCTGAACCCTAAGCCTTACCGGAAGACTGAATCCTGAGGCCCACCCTAACGATAGGTCGCGCCCTGCAAACCACAGCCCCCTAACAGGCATGCGTACCCCAATCTCGACCCTAGGCATCACCGGGAGCCTAAACCTAACCTTAGCTCCAAACCTGACCCTGAAATCTAAACCTCAGTTGCAGCCTGATCCCTGAGGCCTACCCTAACGATCAGCCGTGCTCTGCAATGCACAAGCCCCCTAACAATTATCCGTAATGCAATCTCGGCCGTAGGGCTCAGCGAGAGCCTAAACCTAACCCTAGCTCGAACCCTGAACTTGAACGCTAAGCCTCACCTGCAGCCTGAACCCTGAGGCCTACCCAAACGATAAGTTGCACCCTGAAACGAAAACGCGCCCTAACAGGTTTCCGTATTCCAAACTCGACCCTAGGCCTCACCGGGAGCCGAACACTAACCCTAAGTCCAACCGTTACCCTGAACCCTAAGCCTTACCCGCAGCCTGAACGCTGAGGCCTACCCTAACGATAAGCCGCGCCCTCCAACGCACACGCCCCCTAACACTTATCCATACCCCAATCTCGACCCGAAGCCTCACCGGGATCCTAAACCTAACCCTAGCTCCAACTCTGACCCTGAAACCTAAGCCTCACCTGCAGCCTGAACCCTGAGTCCTACCATAACGATAACTCACGCCGTGCAACGAACTCGCACTCAAACAAGTATATGTACCCCAATCTCGGCCCAAAGCCTCACCGTAAGCCTAACACTAACCCTACCTCCAACTCTCACCGTGAACACTAATCCTCACCCTCAGCCTGAACCCTGGCGCCTAACCTAACGATAAGCGGCGCCCTGCAAAGCACACGCCCCCTAACAAGTATCCGTACCGCAATCTCGACCCGAAGAGTCAACGGGAGCCTAACCCTACCCGTTGCTCCAAACCTGACCCTGAACAATAAACCTCACCTGCAGCCTGAACCCTGAGGCTTAACCTAACGATAAACCGCGCCCTGCAACAACAACGCCCCCTAACACATATCCGTACACCAATCTCGACCCTTCGCCTCACAGGGAGCCTAACACTAACCCTAACTCCTACCCTTATTCTGAACACTAAGCCTCACTCGTAGCCACAACCCTGAGCCCTACCCTAACGATAAGCCGCGCCCTGCAACGCACACTCCCGCTAAAACGTATACGTACCCCAATCTCGAACCTAGGACTCAGAGGGAGCCGAACCCGAACCCTAGTTCGAACCCTGACACTGATCCCTAAGCCTCAACCGCAGCCTGAACCCTGAGGCCTACCTTAACGATAAGCCGAGCCCTGCTACACACAGGCCGCCTAACACATATCCGTACCCCAATCTGGACGCGAAGCCTCACCGGGAGCCTAAACTAACCCTATCTCCAACTCTGACTCTGAACACTAACACTAACCCGCAGGCTGTACCCTGAGCGCTACTCTAACCATAACCCACGCCTTGCTACGAACACGCCCCCTAACACGTATCCGTACCCCAATCTCGGCCCTAAGCCTCACCGTAAGCATAACCCTAACCCTAGCTCCAACTCTCACCCTGAACACTAATCCTCACCCTCAGCCTGAACCCCGCGGTCTACCCTAACGATTATACACGCCCTGCAACGCACACACCCCCTAACAAGTATCTGTATCCCAATCTCGAACGTAAGCCTCAGCGGGAGCCTAACCCTAACCCGAGCTCCAATCTTGACCCTGAATCCTAAGCCTCACCCGCAGCCCGATACCTGAGGCCTACCCTAACATCAGCCGTGCCCTGCAACTCACATGCCCCCTCACACGTATCCGTACCCCAATCTCGACCAAAAGCTTCACGGGGAGCCTAAAGCTACACCTAGCTCCAAACCTAACCCTAAACACTGAGTCTCACTCGCAGCCTGAAACCTTAGGCCTACCCTAACGTTAAGCCGCGCCCTGCAAGGCACGCACCTTAACAATTATCCGTACCCCTATCTCGACCCAAAGCCTCACCGGGAGCCAAACCCTAACCCTAGCTCCAACCCTGACCCTGAACAATAAACCTCACCTGCTGCCTGAACTCTGAGGCCTACCCTAATGATCAGCCACGCCCTGCAATGCATACTCCCCCTAACGGGTATCCATACCCCAATCTCGAACCTAGGCCTCAGAGGGAGCCTAACCCTAACCCCAGGTCCAACCATGATCCTGAGCCCTCAGCCTCACCCACAGCCTGAGCCCTGAGGCCTACCCTAACAATAAGCCACGCCCTGCAACTCACACGCCCCCAAACACGTATCTGTACCCCAATCTCGACCCTAGGCCTCACCGGGAGCTGAACGCTAACGCTAGCTCCAACCCTGACCCTGAACACTAAGCCTCACAGGAAGACTGAACCCTGAGGCCTACACTAACGATAATCCATGCCCTGCAAAGCACACGCACCCTAACACGTTTCTGTACCCCAATCTCGAACCGAAGCCTCACCGGAAACCTAAACCTAACGCTAGCTCCAACTCTGACCATGAAACCTAAGCCTCACCTGCAGGCTGAACCCTGAGGCCTACCCTAACCATAACCCACGCCCTGCAACGAACACGCCCCCTAACACGTATCAGTACCCTAATCTCAGCCCTAAGCCTTACCGGAAGCCTAACCCTAACCCTAGCTCCAACTCCCACCCTGAACACTAATCCTCACCCACAGTCTGAACCCTGAAGCCTAACCGAATGATAAGCTGCGCACTGCATCGCCCAGGCACCCTAACAAGTATCCGTACCCCAATCTGGAACCTAGGCCTCACCGGGAGCCTAACCCTAACCCCAGCTCCAACCCTGACCCTGAACACTAAGCCTCACCCGCAGCCTGATCCCTGAGGCCTACCCTAATGATTATCCGCGCCATGCAACCCACACGCCCCCTAACATGTATCTGTACCCCAATCTCGACCGTAAGCCTCAGCGGGAGCCTAACCCTAACCCTAACTCCAACACATACCCTGAACCCGATGCCTCACCCGCAGCCACAACCCTGAGCCCTACCCTAACCATAAGCCGCGCCCTGCAACGCACACTCCCGCTAACACGTATCTGTACCCAAATCTCGAACCTACGCCTCAGAGGGAGCCGAAACCTAACCCTAGTTCCAACCATGACATTGAACTCTAAGCCTCACCCGCAGCCTGAACCCTGAGGCCTAACTAACGATAAGCCGCGCCCTGCAACGCACACGCCCCCTAACACGTTTCCGTACCCCAATCTCGACCCGAAGCCTCACCGGGAGCCGAATCCTAACCCTATCTCCAACTCTGAACCTGAAACCTAAGCCTAACACACAGCCTGAACCCTGAGGCTTACCCTAACCATAATCAATGCCCTGCCACGAACACGCCCCCTAACACGTATTCGTACACTAATCTCGGCCCAAAGCCTCACTGTAAGCCTAACCATACCCGTAGCTCCAGCTCTCACCGTGAACACTAATCCTCACCATCAGCCTGAACCCTGAGGCCTAACCTAACGATAAGCGGCGCCCTGCAAAGCACACGCGCCCTAACAAGTATCCCTACCCCAATCTCGACCCGAAGAGTCAACGGGAGCCTAACCCTAACCGTAGCTCCAACCCTGACCCTGAACACTAAGCCTCACCCTCAGCCTGAACCCTGAGGCCTACTTAACGATAAGCCGCGCCGTGGAACTCACACACACCCTTACACGTATCCATACCCCAATCTCGGCCCAAATCCTCATTGGAAGCCTAACCCTAGCTCCAACTCTCACCCTGAACACTAATCCTCACCTACAGTAAGAACCCTGAGGCCTAACCTAATGATAAGTGGTGCGCTGCAACGCCCACGGGCCCTAACAAGTATCCGTACCCCAATCTCGACCCTAGCCCTCACCGGAATAATAACCCTAACCCTAGCTCCAACCCTGACCCTGAACACTAAGCTTCACCCGCAGCCTGAACCCTGAGGCCTACCCTAACGATTATCCACGCCCTGCAACGCACACGCCCCCAAACACGTATCTGTACCCCAATCTTGACCGTAAGCCTCAGCGGGAGACTAAACCTAACCCTAGCTCCAACCGTTACCCTGAATCCTAAGCCTCACCCGCAGCCCGATACCTGAGGCCTACCCTAAAGTCAGCCGTTCCCTGCAACTCACACGCCCCCTAACACATATCCGTACCCCAATCTCGACCAAAAGCCTCACAGGGACCCTAAAGCTACACCTAGCTCCAAACCTGACCCAGAACCCTAAGTCTGACTCGCAACCTGAACCCTGAGGCCTACCCCAACGTTAAGCCGCGCCCTGCAAGGCACACTCCTTAACACGTATCCATACCCCAATCTCGACCCAAAGCCTCACCAGGAGCCTAACACTAACCCTAGCTCCAAATCTGACCATGAACACTAAGCCTCACCCGCAGCCTGAACCCTGAGGCCTAACCTAACGATAACCCACGCCCTGCAACGAACACGCCCCTTAACACGTATCCGTACCCCAATCTCGGCCCTGATCCTCACCGGAAGTGTAACCTTAACCCTAGCTCCAACTCTCACCCTGAACACTAATTCTCACCCACAGTCTGAACCCTGAGGCCTAACCTAATGATAAGCGGAGCGCTACAACGCCCACGCCCCATAACAAGTATCCGTACCCCAATCTGGACCCTAGGCCTCACCGGGAAACTAACCCTAACCCGAGCTCCAAACCTGACCCTGAATCCTAAGCCTCATCCACAGCCTGAACCCTGAGGCCTACTCTAACGATAAGCCACGCCGTGCAACTCACACGCCCCCTTACATGTATCCGTACCCCAATCTCGACCCTAGGCCTCACCGGTAGCCTAACCCTAACCCTAGCTCCAACACTGATCCTAAACCCTAAGCCTAACCGGAAGACTGAACCCTGAGGACTACCCTAACTATAAGACACGCCCTGCAACGCACACGACCCCTAACACGTATCCGTACACCAATCTCGACCCTAAGCCTCACCCGGCGTCTAAGCATAACCCTAGCTCCAACCCTGACCCTGAACCCTAAGCCTCACCCGCAGCCTGAATCCTGAGGCCTACCCTAAGGATAAGTCGCGCCCTGCAACGCAAATGCCCCCTAACACGTATCCGTACCCCATTATCGAACCTAGGCCTCACTGGGAGCCTAACCCTAACCCTAGCTCCAACCTTGACCCTGAAATCTTAGCCGCACCCACAGCCTGAACCCTGAGTCCTACCCTAATGATAAGCCGCGCCCTGCAAAGAAAACGCCCCGTAACACATGTCCGTACCCCAATCCCGAACCCAGGCCTCATCGGGATCCTAACCCTAAGTCCAACCGTTACCCTGAAGCCTAAGACTCACCCACAGCCTGAACCCTGAGGACTAACCTAACGAAAAGCGGCGCCCTGCAACGCACACGTGCCCTAAAAAGTATCCGTACGCCAATCTCGACCCTAGGCCTCACCGGGAGCCTAACGCTAACCCGAGCTCCAACCCTGACACTGAAACCGAAGCCTCATCCGCAGCCTGAACCCTGAGGCCTACTCTAACGATAAGCCGCGCCGTGCAACTCGCACGCCCCTTTACACGTATCCGTACCCCAATCTCGACCCTAGGCCTCACCGGGAGCCTAACACTAACCCTAGCTCCAACACTGACCCTGAACCCTAAGCCTAATCGGAAGACTGAACCCTGAGTCCTACCCTAACTATAAGCTGCGCCCTGCAATTCAAACGCCCCCTAACACGTATCCGTACCCCAATCTCGACCCGAAGCCTCACTGGGAGCCTAAACCTAACCCTAGCTCCAACTCTGACACTGAACCTTAAGCCTCACCCGCAGCCTGAACCCCGAGGCCTACCATAACGTTAACCCGCGCCGCGCAACGCACACGCACCGTAACACGTATCCGTACCCCAATCTCGAACCTAAGCCTCACCGGGAGCCTAACCCTAACCCTAGCTCCATCCCTGTCCCTGAACTCTAAGCATCACCCGCAGCCTGAACCCTGAGGCCTACCCTAACCGTAAGCCGCGTCCTGCAAAGAAAACGCCCCGTAACACATGTCCTTACCCGAATCTCGACCCTAAGCCTCATCGGGAGCCTAAACCTAAGTCGACCCGTTACCCTGAAGACTAAGCCTCACCAACAGCCTGAACCCTGACACCTAACCTAACAATATGCCGCGCCCTGCAACAACAACGCCCCTGAACGCATATCCGATCCCCAATTTCGACCCTAGACCTCACCGGGAGCCTAAACCTAACCGTAACTGCAACCCTTATCCTAAACCCTAAGCCTCACCCGCAGCCACAACCCTGAGCCCTCCCCTAACGATAAGCCGCGCCCTGAAAGGCCCACTCCGCCTAACAAGTATCCGTACCCCAATCTCGAACCTAGGCCTCACCGGGAGCCTACACCTAACCTTATCTCCAAACCTGACCCTGAACGCTAAGCCTCAACCACAGTCTGTACCCGGAGGCCTACCCTAACGATTATCTGTGGCCAGCAACGCACACGCCCCCTAACATGTATCTGTACCCCAATCTCGACCGTAAGCCTCACCGGGAACCTAACCATAACCCTAGCTCCAACCCTGACCCTGAACCCTAAGCCTCACCCACAGACTGAACCCTGAGGCCTACCCTAAGGATAAGATGCGCGCTGCAACGCAAAGCCCCCTAACACGTATCCGTACCCCTATTTCAACCTGAAGCCTCACTGGGAGCCTAACCCTAAACCAAGTTCCAACTCTGACCCTGAACACTAAGTCTAACGGGAAGACTGAACCTTGAGGCCTACCCTAACTATAAGGCGCGCCCTGCAACGCACACGGCCCCTACCAGGTATCCGTACCCCAATCTCGACCCTAAGCCTCACTGGGTGCCTAACCATAACCCTAGCTCCAACCCTGACCCTGAACCCTAAGCCTCACCCGCAGCCTGAACTCTGATGCCTACCGTAACGATAAGCTACGCCCTGCAACGAACACGCCACCTAACAGGTATCCGTACCCCAATCTCGACCCTAAGCCTCACCGGAAGCCTAACCCTAACCCTAGCTCCAATCCTGACCCTGGACACTAAGCCTCACCCGCAGCCTGAACCCTGAGGCCTACCCAAACGATAAGTCGCGCCCTGAAACGAAAACGCGCCCTAACACGATTCCGTACCCCAATCTCGACCCTAGGCCTCACCGGGAGCCTCACACTAACCCTAGATCCAACCCTGACCCTGAACGCTAAGCCTCATCCGCAGCCTTAACCCTGAGGCCTACCCTAACGATTATCGGCACGCTGCAACCACACTCCCCCTAACAGGTATCTCCACCCCAATCTCGACCGTAAGCCTCAGCGGGAACCGAACCCTAATCCTAACTCCAACTCTTCTCCTGAACACTAAGCCTCACCCACAGCCACAACCCTGAGCCCTACCCTAACGATAAGCCGCGCCCTGCAACGCTCACACCCCCTAACACGTATCCGTACACGAATCGCGATCCTAGGCCTCAGAGGGAACCTAACCCTAACCCTACCTCCAACCATGACCTTGAACCATAAGCCTCACCCGGAGCCTGAACCCTAAGGCCGACCGTAACAATACCCCACGCCCTGCAACGCACACACCCCCAAACACGTATCTGTACCCCAATCTCGACCCTAGGTCTCACCAGGAGCCGAACGCTAACGCTGGCTCCAACCCTGACGCTGAACCCTAAGCCTCACAGGAAGACTGAACCCTGAGGCCTACACTAACGATAAGCCGCGCCCTGCAACGCACACGCCCCCTAACCCGTATCCGTACCCCAATCACCACCCGAAGCCTCACCGGGAACCTAAACCTTACCCTAGCTCCAACTCTGACCATGAACACTAAGCCTCACCTGCAGCCTGAACCCTGAGGCATACCCTAACGATAACCTACACCCTGCAACAAACACGCCCCCTAACACGTATCCGTACCCCATTCTCGGCCCTAAGCCTCACCGGAAGCCTAACCCTAACCCTAGCTCCAACTCGCACCCTGAACACTAATCCTCACCCGCAGTCTGAACCCTGAGGCCTAACCTAACGATTAGCGGAGCGCTGCAATGCACACGCCCCTAACAAGTATCCGTACCCCAATCTCGACCCTAGGCCCCACCGGGAGTCAAACGCTAACACTACCTTCAAACCTGACCATGAAACCTAAGCCTCAATCACAGTGTGAACCCTGAGGCCTATCCTAACGATCAGCCCTGCCCTGCAATGCACACGCCCCCTAACACGTATCCTTATCACAATCTCGAACCTAGGCCTCACCGGGAGCCTAAACCTAACCTTAGCTCCAAACCTGACCCTGAAGCCTAAGCCTCAACCGCAGCCTGAACCCTGAGGCCTACACTAACGATCAGCCGTGCCCTGCAATGCACACGCCCCTAACACGTATCCATACCCCAATCTCAGCCATAGGCCTCAGCGATAGCCTAACCCAAACCAGAGCTCCAACTCTCACCCTGAACACTAATCCTCACCCGCAGCCTGAACCCTGAGGACTACCCAAACGATAAACCGCGCCCTGCAGCAACAACGCCCCCTAACACATATCCGTACCCCAATCTCGACCCTAGGCCTCACCGGGAGCTGAACGCTAACGCTAGCTCCAACCCTGAACATAAACACTAAGCCTCACAGGAAGACTGAACCCTGAGGCCGACCCTAACTATAAGCAGCGCCCGGCAACCCACACGCTCCCTAACACGTATCTGTACACCAATCTCGACCCAAAGCCTCACCGGGTCCCTAAACCTAACCCTAGCTTCAACTCTGACCCTGAATCCTAAGCCTCACCCACAGCCTGAACCCTGAGGACTACCATAATGATAACACACGCCCTGCAACGAACACGCCCCCTAACATGTATCCATACCCCAATCTCGTTCCTAAGCCTCACCAGAAGCCTTACCCTAACCCTAGCTCCAACTCTCACCCTGAACACTAAGCCTCACCCGCAGCCTGAACCTTGAGGCCTAAGCTAACGATAAGTGGCGCCCTGCAAGGCATACGCCCCCTAACAAGTATGCGTACCCCTATCTCCACCCTAGGCCTCACCAGAAACCTAACACTAGTCCGAGCTCCAACCCTGACCCTGAAACCTAAGCCTCATCCGCAGCTTGAACCCTGAGGCCTACTCTAACGATAAGCCGCGACGTGCAACTCACACTCCCCCTAACACGTATCCGTACCCCAATCTCGACCCTACGTCTCACCGGGAGCCTAACGATAACCCTAGCTCCAACCCTGACCCTGAACCCTAAGCTTAAACGGAAGATTGAACCCTGAGGCCTATCCTAACTATAAGCCGCGCCCTGCAATGCACTCGCCCCCTAACACATATCCGTACCCCAATCTCGACCCGAAGCATCACTTGGAGCCTATATCTAACCCTAGCTCCAAGCTTGACCGTGAACCGTAAGCCTCACCCGCACCCTGTTCCCTGAGGCCTACCATAACGTTAACCCGCGCCCCGCCACGCACACGCACCCTAACAGGTATCCTTACCCCAATCTCGACCCGAAGCCTCACCGGGAGCCTAACCATAACCCTAGCTCCAACCCTGACCCTGAAACCTAAGCCTCACATGCAGCCTGTACCCTGAGGCCTACGCTAACGATAAAACGCGCCCTGCAACGAAAACGCCCCCTAACACATATCCGTACCCGAATCTCGACCGTAAGCCTCACGGGGAGCCTAACCCTAAACGTAACTCCAACCCTGACCATGAACAATAAGCCATACCCGCAACACGATACCTGAAGCCTACCATAACGATCAGCCGCGCCCTGCAACTCACACGCCCTCTAACAGGTGTCCGTACCAAAATCTCGACCCAAAGCCTCACCGGGAGCCTAACCCAAACCCTAGCTCCAACCCTGACCATGAACAATAAGCCTCACCCGCAACCCGATACCTGAGCCCTACCCTAACGATCAGCCGCGCCTTGCAATTCACATGCCCCCTTACATGTATCCGTATCTCAATCTCGACCCAAAGCCTCACGGGGCGCCTAAACATACCCCTAGCTCCAAACCTGACACTGAACCCTAAGTCTAACCCGCAGCCTGAACACTGAGGCCTACCCTAAAGTTAAGCTGTGCCCTGCAAGGCACACGCCCCTTAACACGTATCAGTACCCCAATCTCGACCCAAAGCCTCACCGGCATCCTAACACTAACCCTAGGTCCAACTCTGACGCTGAACACTAAGCCTCAACCGCAGCCTGAACCTTGAGGCCTAACCTAACGATAAGCGGCGCCCAGCAACGCATACGCCCCCTAACATGTTTCCGTACCCCAATCTCGACCCTAGGCCTCACCGGGACCCAAAAGCTAACCCTAGCTCCAACCCTGACCCTGAACCCTAAGCCTAACCGGAAGACAGAACCATGAGGCCTACCCTAACGATCAGCCGCGCCCTGCAACTCACACGCCCCCTAACACGTATCCGTACCCCAATATCGACTCAAAGCCTCACGGGGAGCCTAAACCTACCCCTAGCTCCAAACCTGACCCTGAACCCTAAACCTAACCGGAAGACTGAACCCTGAGGCCTACCCTAACTAGAAGCCGCGCCCAGCAACGCACACGCCCCCTAATACGTATCCGTACCCCAATCTCGACCCAAAGCCTCACCGCTAGCCTAAATCTAACCGTAGCTCCAAGCCTGACCATGAACACTAAGCCTCACCCACAGCCTGAACCCTGAGGCCTACACTAAGGATAAGTCGCGCCTTGCAACGCAAACGCCCCCTAACACGTATCCGTACCCCAATCTCGAACCTAGGCCTCACCGGGCGCCTATCCCTAACCCTAGCTCCAACCATGACCCTGAACACTAAGCCTCACCCGCAGCCTGAACCCTGAGGCCTACTGTAACGATAAGCCACGCCCTGTAACGCACATGTCCCCTAACAGGTAACTGTACCCCAATCTCGACCCTAAGCCTCACAGGAAGCCTAACTCTAACCCTAGCTCCAAACCTGACCCTGAACTCTAAGCCTCACCCGCAGCCTGAACCCTGAGGCCTAGCCTAACGATAAGTTGTGCCCTGAAACGAAAACGCGCCCTAACAGGTTTCCGTACGCCAATCTCGACCCTAGGCCTCCCTGGAAGCCTAACCGTAACCCTAAGGCTAACCGTTACCCTGAACACTAACCCTCACCCGCAGCCTGAACCCTGAGGCCTACCCTAACGATAAGCTGTGCCCTCCAACGCACACGCCCCCTAAAATGTATCCGTACCCCAATCTCGACCCGAAGCCTCACCGGGAGCCTACACCTAACCCTAGCTCCAAGTCTGACACTGAACCCTAAGCCTCACCCGCAGCTGGAACCCTGAGGCCTACCGTAAGGTTAACTCGCGACCTGCAACGCACATGCACCCTAACAGGTATCCGTACCCCGATCTCGACTCAAAGCCTCACGGGGAGCCTAACCATAACCCTACCTCCAACCCTGACCCTGAAACCTAAGCCTCACCTGCAGCCGGACCTCTGAGGCCTACCCTAAGGATAAGTCGCGACCTGCAATGCAAACGCACCCTAACACCTATACGTACCCCATTCTCGAACCTAGGCCTCACAGTGAGGCTAACCCTAACCCTAGCTCCATCGCTGACTCTGAACCCTAAGCCTCACCTGCAGCCTGAACCCTGAGGCCTACCGTAACTATAAGCCGTGCCCTGCAAAGAAAACGCCCCGTAATACATGTCCGTACCCCAATCTCGACCCTAGGCCTCATCGGGAGCCTAACCCTAAGTCCACCCGTTACCCTGAAGACTAAGGCTCACCCACAGCCTGAACCCTGAGGCCTACCCTAATGATACGCCGCGCCCTGCAACAACAACACCCCCGAACACATATCCGTACCCCAATCTCGGCGCTAAGCCTCACCGGAAGCCTAACCCTAACCCTAGCTCCAACTCTCACCCTGAACACTAATCCTCAACCACAGTCTGAGGCCTGAGTGCTAACCTAACGATAAGCGGCGCGCTGCAACGCACACGCCCCTTAACAAGTATCCGTACCCCAATGTCGACCAAAGGCCTCACCGGGAGCCTAAGCCTAATCCTAGCTCCAACCCTGAACCTGAACACTAAGCCTCACCCACAGCCTGAACACTTAGGCGTACCCTAACGATTATCCGTGCCCTGCAACGCACACGCCCCCAAACACGTATCTATACCCCAATCTCGACTGTAAGCCTCAGCGGGAGCCTAACCCTACCCCTAGCTCCAAACCTGACCCTGAACACTAAGTCTCACCCGCAGCCTGAACCCTGAGGCCTACCCTAAAGATAAGCCGCGCCCTGCAACGCACACACCCCCTAACGAGTATCCGTACCCCATTCTCGACCCTAGGCCTCACCGGGAACCTAACCCTAACCCTAACTCCAACCCTTATCCTGAACCCTAAGCCTCTCACGCAGCCACATCCCTGAGCCCTACCCCAACGATAATCCGCGCCCTGTAAAGCACACTCCCCCTAACACGTATCTGTACCCCAATCTCGAACCTAGCCCTCAGAGGAAGCCTAAGCCTAACCCCAGCTCCAACCCTGACCCTGAAGCCTATGCCTCACCCGCAGCCTGAACCCTGAAGCCTACCCTAACGATAAGCTGCGCCCTGCAATGCACACGCCCCCTCACACGTATCCGTACCCCAATCTCGACCCTAAGCCTCACCGGGAGCCGAACGCTAAAGCTAGCTCCAACCCTGACCCTAAACACTAAGCCTAACAGGAAGACTGAAACCTGAGGCCTACACTAACTATAAGCCACGCCCTGCAATGGACACGCCCCCTAACACATATCTGTAACCCAATCTGGAAACCAAGCCTCACCGGGAGCCTTACCATAACCCTAGCTCCAACTCTCACCCTGATCACTAAGCCTCACCCGCAGCCTGAACCCTGAGGCCTAAGCTAACGATAAGTGGCGCCCTGCAATGAACACGCCCCCTAACAAGTATCGGTAAGCAATCTCGACCATTGGCCTCACCGGAAACCTAACACTAACCCGAGCTCCAACCCTGACCCTGAAACCTAAGCCTCATCCGCAGCCTGAACCGTGAGGCCTACTCTAACGATAAACCGCGACGTGCAACTAAAACGCCCCCTAACACGTATCCGTACCCCAATCTCGACCCTAGCCTCACCGGGAGCCTAACGGTAACCATAGTTCCAACCCTGACCCTGAAGCCTAAGCTTAAGGCGAAGATTGAACCCTGAGGCCTATCCTAAATATAAGCCGCACCCTGCAATGGACACGTCCCCTAACACGTATCCGTACCCCAATCTCGACCTGAAGCCTCACCGGGAGCCTAACCATAACCTTAGCTCCAACCCTGACCCTGAACCCTACGTCTCACCCGCAGCCTGAACCCTGAAGCCTACTGTAAGGATAAGTCGCGCCATGCAACGCAAACGTCCCCTAACTCGTATCCTTACAACATTCTCGAACCTAGGCCTCAGCGGGAGCCTAACCCTAACCCTAGCTCCAACCCTGACCCTGAACCCTAAGCCTCACCTGCAGCCTGCACCCTGAGGCCTACCCTAACAATAAGCCGCGCCGTGCAAGGCACACGCCCCTTAACACGTATCCGTACCCCAATCTCGACCCAAAGCCTCACCGGGAGCCTAACCCTAACCCTAGCTCAAACCCTGACCCTGAACAATAAACCTCACGTGCAGCCTGAACCCTGAGGCCTACCCTAACGATAAACCACGCCCTGCAACGAAGACGACCCCTAACACGTATCCGTACCCCAATCTCGGCCCTAAGCCTCACCGGAAGCCTAACCCTAACCATAGCTCCAACTCTCACCCTGAACACTAATCCTCACCCGCAGCCTGAACCCTGAGGACTACCCAAACGATAAACCGCGCCCTGCAGCAACAACGCCCCCTAACACATATCCGTACCCCAATCTCGACCCTAGGCCTCACCGGGAGCCGAACGCTAACGCTAGCTTCAACCCTGACCATAAACACTAAGCCTCACAGGAAGACTGAACCCGGAGGCCGACCCTAACTATAAGCAGCGCCCGGCAACCCACACGCTCCCTAACACGTATCTGTACACCAATCTCGACCCAAAGCCTCACCGGGTCCCTAAACCTAACCCTAGCTTCAACTCTGTCCCTGAATCCTAAGCCTCACCCACAGCATGAACCCTGAGGACTACCATAATGATAACACACGCCCTGCAACGAACACGCCCCCTAACATGTATCCGTACCCCAATCTCGTTCCTAAGCCTCACCAGAAGCCTTACCCTAACCCTAGCTCCAACTCTCACCCTGAACACTAAGCCTCACCCGCAGCCTGAACCTTGAGGCCTAAGCTAACGATAAGTGGCGCCCTCCAAGGCACACACCCCCTAACAAGTATGCGTACCCCAATCTCCATCCTAAGCCTCACCGGAAACCTAACACTAGTCCGAGCTCCAACCCTGACCCTGAAACCTAAGCCTCATCCGCAGCCTGAACCCTGAGGCCTACTCTAACGATAAGCCACGACGTGCAACTCACACTCCCCCTAACACGTATCCGTACCCCAATCTCGACCCTACGCCTCACCGGGAGCCTAACGATAACCCTAGCTCCAACCCTGACCATGAACCCTAAGCTTAAACGGAAGATTGAACCCAGAGGCCTATCCTAACTATAAGCCGTGCCCTGCAATGCACACGCCCCCTAACACATATCCGTACCCCAATCTCGACCCAAAGCATCACTGGGAGCCTAAATCTAACCCTAGCTCCAAACCTGACCGTGAACCGTAAGCCTCACTCGCACCCTGTTCCCTGAGGCCTACCATAACTTTAACCCGCTCCCCGCCACGCACACGCACCCTAACAGGTATCCTTACCCCAATCTCGACCCGAAGCCTCACCGGGAGCCAAACCATAACCCTAGCTCCAACCCTGACCCTGAAACCTAAGCCTCACCTGCAGCCTGTACCCTGAGGCCTACGCTAAGGATAAAACGCGCCCTGCAATGAAAACGCCCCCTAACACATATCCGTACCCCAATCTCGACCGTAAGCCTCACGGGGAGCCTAACCCTAAACGTAGCTCCAACTCTGACCCTGAACAATAAGCCTCACCCGCAACCCGATACCTGAAGCCTACCATAATGATCAGCCGCGCCCTGCAATGCACACGCTCCCTAACATGTATCCGTACCCCAATCTCGACCCAAAGCCTCACGGGGCGCCTAAACATATCCCTAGTTCCAAACCTGACTCTGAACCCTAAGTCTAACCCGCAGCCTGAACACTGAGGCCTACCCTAATGTTAAACCACGCCCTGCAAGGCACACGCCCTTTAACACGTATCAGTACCCCAATCTTGACCCAAAGCCTCACCGGGAGCCTAACCCTAACCCTAGGTCCAACTCTCACCCTGAACACTAAGCCTCAACCGCAGCATGAACCCTGAGGCCTAACCTAACGATAAGTGGCGCCCTGCAACGCACACGCCCCCTAACAAGTATCCATACGGCAATCTCGACCCTAGGCCTCACCGGGACCCAAACGTTAACCCTAGCTCCAACGCTGACCCTGAACCCTAATCCTAACCAGAAGACTGAACCCTGAGGCCTACCCTAACTAGAAGCCGCGCCCAGCAACGCACACGAGCCCTAAAACGTATCCGTACCCCAATCTCGACCTGAAGCCTCAACGAGAGCCTAACCCTAACCCTAGCTCCAACCATGACCGTGAACACTAAGCCTCACCCGCAGCCTGAACCCTGAGGCCTACCCTAACGATAAGCCGCGCCCTGCAACGCACACACCCCCTAACACGTATCCATACGCCAATCTCGACGCTAGGCCTCACCGGGAACCAAACGCTAACCCTAGCTTCAACAAGGACCCTGAACACTAAGCCTTACCGGAAGACTGAACCCTGAGGCCTACCCTAACTCTAGGCAGCGCCCTGCAAACAGACTCCCCCTAACACATATCCATACCCCAATCTCGACCCTAGGCATCACCGGGAGCTTAAACCTAACCTTAGTTCTAAACCTGACCCTGAACACTTAGCCTCAACTGCAGCCTGAACCCTGAGGCCTACCCTAACGATCAGCCGTGCCCTGCAATGCACAAGACCCTAAGACGTATCCGTAACGCAATCTCGGCCATAGGCCTCAGCAAGAGCCTAAACTAACCCTAGCTCCAAACCTGACCCTGAACCCTAAGCCTCACCCGCAGCTTGAACCCTGAGGCCTACTGTAACGATAAGCCACGCCCTGCAATGCACACGCCCCCTAAAAGGTAACTGTACCCCAATCTCGACCCTAAGCCTCACAGGAAGCCTAACTCTAACGCTAGCTCCAACCCTGACCCTGAACCCTAAGGCTCACCCGCAGCCTGAACCCTGAGGCCTACCCTAATGATAAGTTGTGACCTGAAACAAACACGCGCCCTAACAGGTTTCCATACCCCAATCTCGACCCTAGGCCTCAACAGGAGCCTAACACTAACCCTAGCTCCAACCCTGACACTGAACGCTAAGACTCACCTGCAGCCTGAACCCTGAGGCCTACGCTAAGGATAAGCCGCACCCTGCAACGAAAACGCCCCCTAACACATATCCGTACCTCAATCTCGAAACTAGGCCTCCTTGGGAGCGTAACCCTAACCCTAAGGCCAACCGTTACCCTGAACACTAAGCCTCACCCGCAGCCTGAACCCTGAGGCCTAGCCTGACGATAAGCCGTGCCCTCCAACGCACATGCCCCCTAACACGTATCCGTACCCAAATTTCGACCGGAAGCCTCACCGGGAGCCGAACGCTAACGCTAGCTCCAAACCTGACGCTGAACCCTAAGCCTCACAGGAAGACTGAACCTTGAGGCCTACACTAACGATAAGCCATGCCCTGCAACGCACACGCCCCCTAACACGTATCCATACCCCAATCTCGACCCGAGGCCTCACTGGGAGCCTAAATCTAACCCTAGCTCCAACTCTGACCCTGGTCCCAAAGCCTCACCCGCAGCCTGAACCCTGAGGCCTACCATAACGTTAACTCGCCACCTGAAACGCACACGCACCCTAACAGGGATCTGTAGCCCGATCTCGAACCTAATCCTCAACGGGAGCCTAACCATAACCCTAGCTCCAACCCTGACCCTGAAACCTGAGCCTCACCTGCAGCCGGAACTCTGAGGCCTACCTAAGGATAAGTCACGACCTGCAACGCAAACGCCCCCTAACTCCTATACGTACCCCGTTCTCGAACCCAGGCCTCAAAGGGAGCCTAACATTTACCCTAGCTCCATCCCTGACCCTGAACCCTAAGCCTCATCCGCAGGCTGAACCCTGAGGCCTACTGTAACGATAAGCCGCGCCCTGCAAAGAAAACGCCCCATAATACATGTCCGTACCCCAATCTCGACCCTAGGCCTCATCGGGAGCCTAACCCTAAGTCCACCCGTTACCCTGAAGCCTAAGCCTCACCCACAGCCTGAACCCTGAGGCCTACCCTAACGATACGCCGCGCCCTGCAACAACAACTCTCCCGAACGCATATCCGTTCCCCAATCTCGACCCTAGGCCTCACCGGGAGCCTAACCCTAACCCGTACTCCAACACTTATCCTGACACTTAAGCCTCACCCGCAGCCACAACCCTGAGCCCTACCCTAACGATAAGCCGCACCCTGAAACTCACACTACCCCTAACACGTATCTGTACCCCAATCTCGAACCTAGGCCTCAAAGGGAGCCGAACCCTAACCCTAGCTCCCACCCTGACCCTGAACACTAAGCCTCACCCGCAGCCTGAACCCGGAGTCCAAGCCGAACTATAAGCCTCGCCCTGCATCGCACACACCCGCTAACACGTACCCGTACCCCAAACTCGACCATAGGCCTCACCGGAAGCCGAACGCTAACACTAGCTCCAACCATGACCCTGAACTGTAAGCCTCACAGTAAGACTGAACCGTGAGGACTACACTAACGATAAGCCGCGCCCTGCAACGCACACGCCCCCTAACATGGATCCGTAGTCCAATCTCGACCCGAAGCCTCAGGGGAGCCTAAACCTAAACCTAGCTCCAACTCTGACCCTGAACCCTAAGCCTCACCCGCAGCCTGAACCCTGAGGCCTACTCTAACGATAAGCCGCGCGGTGCAACTCACACGCCCTATAAACGTATCCATACCCCAATCTCGACCCTAGGCCTCACCTGAAGCCAAACGCTAACCCTAGCTCCAACTCTGACCCTGAACACTAAGACTAACAGGAACACTGAACCCTGAGGACTACCCTAACTACCAGCCGCGCCCTGCAATGCACAAGTTCCCTAGCACGTATCCGCACCCCAATCTCGATCCGAAGCATCACTGGGAGCCTAAATCTAACCCTAGCTCCAACCCTGACCCTGAACCCTAAGCCTCATCTGCAGCCTGAAACCTAAGGCCTACCCTAAGGGTAAGTCGTGACCAACAACGCAAACGCCCACTAACTCGTATCCGTACCCCATTCTCAAACCTAGGCCTCACCGAGAGCCTAACCGTAACCCTAGCTCCAAGCCTGACCCTGAACCCTAAGCCTCACCTGCAGCCTGAACACTGAGGCCTAACCTAACGATTAGCCGCACCTTGCAAAGAAAACGCCCCGTAACACATGTCCGTACCCCAATCTCGACCCTAGGCCTGATCGGGTGTCTAACCCTAAGTCCAACCTTTACCCTGAAGCCTAAGCCTCACCCACAGCCTGAACCCTGATGCCTACCATAACGATAAGTCGCGCCCTGCAACGCAAACGCCCCCTAACACGTTTCCGTAACCCAATCTCGACCATAGGCCTCACCGCGTGCCTAACCCTAACCCTGGCTCCAACCCTGACCCAGAACGCTAAGCCTCACCTGACGCCTGAACGCTGAGGCCTCGGCTAAGGATAAGCCGCGCCGTCCAACTCACACGCCCCCTTACACGTATCCGTACCCCAATCTCGACCCTAGGCCTCACCGGGTTCTTAACGCTAACCGTAGCTCCAACACTGACGCTGAACCCTAAGCCTTACCGGAAGACTGAACCGTGAGGGCTACCGTAACTATAGGGCGCGCCCTGCAAAGCACATGCCCCCTAACACCTATCCGTACACCAATCTCGACCCTAGGCATCACTGGGAGCCTCAGCCTAACCTTAGCTCCATCCCTGACCCTGAACCCTAAGCCTCACCTGCAGCCTGAACCATGAGGCCTACCCTAAAGATAACTCACGCCCTGCAACGAACACGCCCCCTAACACGTATCCGTACCAAAATCTAGACTCTAAGCCTCAACGGAAGCCTATCCCTAACCCTATCTCCAGCACTCACCCTGAACCCTAATCCTCACCCGCAGCCTGAACCCTGAGGCCTAACCTAACGATAAGCCACGCCCTGCAACCACAACGCCCCCTAACACGTATCCGTACCCCAATCTGGAACCTAGGCCTCAGACGGAGCCTAAACCTAACCCTAGCTCGAACCCTGTCCCTGAATTCTAAGCCTCATCCGCAGACTGAACCCTGAGGCCTACCCTAACGATTATCTGCGCCATGCAACGCACACGACTCCTAACACGTATCTGTACCCCAATCACGACCGTAAGCCTCAGCCGGAGCCTAACCCTAACCCTAGCTCCAACCCTGACCGTGAAAACTAAGACTCACGCACAGCCTGAACCCTGGGTCCTACCCTAATGAGCAGCCGCGCCCTGCAATGCATACGGGCCCTAAAACATATCCGTACCCCAATCTCGACCCGAAGCCTCAACGGGAGCCTAAACCTGACCTAGCTCCAACCCTGATCCTGAAACCTAAGCCTCACCCGCAGCCCAATACCTCAGGCCTTCCCTAACGTCAGCCGTGTCCTGCAACTCACACGCCCCCTAACACGTATCCATACCCCAATCTCGACCCAAAGCCTCACGGGGATAATAACCCTAACCCTATCTCCAACCCTGACCCAGAACAATAAACCTCACCTGCAGCCAAAACCCTGAGGTCTACCGTACCGATAAACTGCGCCCTGCAACAACAACGCCCCCTAACACATATCCGTACCCCAATCTCGACCCTAGGCCTCACCGGGATCCGAATGCTAACGCTAGCTCCAACCCTGTCCCTGAGACCTAAGCCTCACAGGAAGACTGAACCCTGAGTCCTACACTAACCATAAGCCGCGCCATGCAAAGCACATGCCCCCGAACATATATCCGTACCCCAATCTGGACCCGAAGCCTCACCGGCAACCTAAACCTAACCCTAGCTCCAACTCTGACCCTGAATTCTAAGCCTCACCCACAGCCTGAACCCTGAGGCCTACCCTAACGATAATAAACGCCCTGCAACGAACACGCCCCTTAACACGTATCCGTACCCCAATTTCGGCCCTAAGCCTCACCAGAAGCCTAACCCTAATCCTAGCTCCAACTATCACCCTGAACACTAATCCTCACCCGCAGCCTGAACCCTGAGGCCTAACCTAACGATAAGCGGGGCCCAGACTATGCACACCCCCTATACCGAGTATCCGTACCCCAATCTCAACCCTAGGTCTAACCGGGATGCTAACCCTAACCCTAGCTCCAACCCTGACGTGAACACTAAGCCTCACCCGCAGCCTGAACCCTGAGGCCTACCCCTAACGATTATCCGTGCCCTGCAATGCACACGCCCCCTAACAAGTATCCGTACCACAATCTCGACCCTAGGCCTCACCAGAAACCTAACAGTAGCCCGAGCTCCAACCAGGACCCTGAAACCTAAGCCTCATTCGCAGCCTGAACCCTGAGGCCTACTCTAACGATAAGCCGAGACGTGCAACACACACTCCCCCTAACACGTATCCATACCCCAATCTCGACCCTAGGCCTCACTGGGATCCTAACGCTAACCCTAGCTCCAACCCTGACCTTGACCCCTACGCTTAAAAGTAAGATTGAACCCTGAGGGCTATCCTAACTATAAGCCGCGCCCTGCAATGCACACGCCCCCTAACACGTAGCCGTACCCCAATCTCGACTCGAAGCATCACCGGGAGCCTAAATCTAACCCTAGCTCCAACACTGACCCTGAACCCTAAGCCTCACCCGCACCCTGTACCCTGAGGACTACCATAACGTTAACCCGCGCCCCGCAACGCACACGCACCCTAACAGGTATCCGTACCCCAATCTTGACCCGAAGCCTCACCGGGACGCTAACCATAACTCTAGCTCCAACCCTGAACCTGAACACTACGCCTCACCCGCAGCCTGAACCCTGAAGCCTACCCTAAGTATTAGTCGCGCCATGCAACGCAAATGTCCCCTAACTCGTATCCGTACCCCAATCTCGACCCTAGGCCTAACCGGGATCCTAACCCTAACCCTAGCTCCAACCCTGACCATGAAGCCGAAGCCTCACCCGCAGCCTGGACCCTGAGGCCTACCTAACAATAAGCCACGCTGTGCAAGGCACACGCCCCTTAACACGTATCCGTACCCCAATCTCGACCCAAAGCCTCACTGGGAGGTTAACCCTAACCCTAGCTCCAACCTGGACCCTGAACAATAAACCTCACCTGCAACCTGAACACAGAGGCCTACCATAACGATAACCCAAGCCCTGCAACGAACACGCCCCCTAACTCGTATCCGTACCCCAATCTCGGCCCTAAGCCTCACCGGAAACCTAACACTAAGCCTAGCTCCAACTCTCACCCTGAACACTAATACTCACCCGCAGCCTGAACCCTGAGGACTACCCTAACGATAAACCTCTCCCTGCAGCAACAATGGCATCTAACACATATCCGTACCCCAATCTCGACCCTAGGCCTCACCGGGAGCCTAACACTAACCCTAGCTCCAACCCTGACCCTGAACCCTAAGCCTAACCGGAAGACTGAACCCTGAGTCCGACCCTAACTATAAGCAGCGCCCAGCAACCCACATGCCCGCTAACACGTATCCGTACCCAAATCTCGACCCTAAGCCTCACCGGGAGCCTAACCATAACCCGAACACCAACCCTGACCCCGAACACTAAGCCTCACCCACAGCCTGAACCCTGAGGCCTACCCTAAGGATAAGTCGCGCCCTGCAACGCAAACGCCCCCTAACACGTATCCGAACCGCATTCTCAAACCTAGGCCTCACCGGGAGCCTAAACCTAACCCTAGCTCCAGCCCTGACCCTGAACCCTAAGCCTCATCCGCAGCCTTAACCCTGAGCCCTAACTTAACGATAAGCCGCGCCGTGCAACGTACACAAACCCTAGAACGTATCCGTACCCCAATCTCGAACCTAGGCCTCAGAGGGAGCCTAACCCTAACCCCAGCTCCAACACTGACCCTGAACACTAAGCCTCACCCGCAGCCTGAACCATGAGGCCTACCCTCACAATAAGCCGTGCCCTGCAACGCACACGCCCCAACAACGTATCTGTACCGCAATCTCGAACCGAGGCTTCACTGTGTGCCGAACCCTAACGCTAGCTCCAACCCTGACCCTGAACCCTAAGCCTCACAGGAAGACTGACCCCTGAGGCCTACCCTAACGATAACCCACGCCCTGCAAGGAACACGCCCCCTAACATGTATCCGTACCCCAATCTCGACCCTAGCCTCACCGGGAGCCTAACGCTAACCCTAGCTCCAACCCTGACCCTGAACCCTAAGCTTAAGGCGAAGATTGAACCCTGAGGCCTATCCTAACTATAAGCCGCGACCTGCAATGCACACGGCCCCTAACACGTATCCGTACCCCAATCTCGACCCGAAGCATCACCGGGAGCCTAAATCTAACCCTAGCTCCAACCCTGACCCTGAACCCTAAGCCTCACCCGCAGCCTGAACCCTGAGGACTACCCTAATGATAACACACGCCCTGCAACGAACACGCCCACTAACATGTATCCGTACCCCAATCTCTTTCCTAAGCCTCACCAGAAGCCTTACCCTAACCCTAGCTCCAACTCTCACCCTGAACACTAAGCCTCACCCACAGCCTGAACCCTGAGGCCTAAGCTAACGATAAGTGGCGCCCTGCAACGCACACGCCCCCTAACACGTATCCGTACCCCAATCTCCCCCCTAGGCCTCACCGGAAACCTAACACTAGCCCGAGCTCCAACCCTGACCCTGAAACCTAATCCTCGTCTGCAGCCTGAACCCTGAGGCCTACTCTAACGATAAGCCGCGACGTGCAACTCACACTCCCCCTAACACGTATCCGTACCCCAATCTCGACCCTAGGCCTCACCGGGAGCCTAACGATAACCCTACCTCCAACCCTGACCCTGAACCCTAAGCTTAAATGGAAGATTGAACCCTGAGGCCTATCCTAACTATAAGCCGCACCCTGCAATGCACACGCCCCCAAACACGTATCCGTACCCCAATCTCGACCTGAAACATCACCGGGAGCCTAAATCTAACCCTAGCTCCAACCCTGACCCTGAACCCTAAGCCTCACCCGGACCCTGTACCCTGAGGCCTACCATAACATTAACCCGCGCCACGCCACGCACACGCACCCTAACAGGTGTCCGTAACCCAATTTCGACCCGAAGCCTCACCGGGAGCCTAACCATAACCCTAGCTCCAACCGTGACACTGAAACCTAAGCCTCACCTGCAGCCTGCTCCCTGAGGCCTAGGCTAGGGATAAAACGCGCCCTGCAACGAAAACGCCCCCTAACACATATCCGTACCCAAATCTCGACCATAAGTCTCACGGGGAGCCTAACCCTAAACGTAGCTCCAACCCTGACCGTGAAACCTAAGCCTCACCAGCAGCCTGAACCCTGAGGCCTACCCGAACGATCAGCCGCGCCCTGCAACTCACACGCCCCCTAACAGGTATCCGTACCAAAATCTCGACCCAAAGTCTCACCGGGAGCCTAACCCAAACCCTAGATCCAACCCTGACCCTGAACAATATGCCTCACCCTCAACCCGATACCTGAGGCCTACCATAACGATCAGCTGCGCCCAGCAATGCACACGCCCCTTAACATGTATCCGTATCCGAATCTCGACCCAAAGCCTCACGGGGCGCCTAAACATACGCCTAGCTCCAAACATGACAGTGAACCCTATGTCTAACCCGCAGCCTGAACACTGAGGCCTACCCTAATGTTAAGCCGCGTCCTGCAAGGCACACGCCCCTTAACAGGTATCAGTACCCAATTCTCGACCCAAAGCCTCACCGGGAGCCTAACCCTAACCCTAGGTCCAACTCTCACCCTGAACAATAAGCCTCAACCGCAGCCTGAACCCTGAGGCCTAACCTAACGATAAGCGGCGCCATGCAACGCACATGCCCCCTAACAAGTATCCGTACCCCAATCACGACCCTAGGCCTCACCGGGACCCAAACGCTAACCCTAGCTCCAACTCTGACCCTGAACACTTAGCCTAACCAGAAGACTGAACCCTGAGGCCTACCCTAACTAGAAGCCGCGCCTAGCAAAGCACACGAGTCCTAAAACGTATCCGTACCCCAATCTCGATCCGATGCCTCAACGAGAGCCTAAACCTAACCCTAGCTCCAACCCTGACGCTGAATCCTAAGCCTCACCCGCAGCCCGATTCCTGAGGCCTACCCTAACGTCAGCCGTGCCCTGCAACTCACACGCCCCCTGACACTTATCCGTACCCCAATCTCGACTCATAGCCTCACGGGGAGCCTAAACCTACCCCTAGCTCCAAACCTGACCCTGAACATTAAGCCTAACCGGAAGACTGAACCCTGACGCCTACCCTAACTAGAGGCCACGCCCAGCAACGCACACGCCCCCTAATACGTATCCGTACCCCAATCTCGACCCGAAGCCTCACCGCTAGCCTAAATCTAACCGTAGCTCCAAGCCTGACCATGAACACTAAGCCTCACCCACAGCCTGAACCCTGAGGCCGACGCTAAGGATAAGTCGCGCCCTGCAACACAAACGCCCCCTAACACGAATCCGTACTCCATTCTCGAACCTAGGCCTCACCGGGAGCCTAACCCTAACCCTAGCTCCAACCATGACCCTGAACACTAAGCCAAACCCACAGCCTGAACCCTGAGGCCTACCCTAACGATAAGCCGCGCCCTGCAACGCACACACCCCCTAACACGTATCCGTACGCCAATCTCGACGCTAGGCCTCACCGGGAGCCAAACGCTAACCCTAGCTCCAACAAGGACCCTGAACACTAAGCCTTAGCGGAAGACTGAACCCTGAGGCCTACCCTAACTCTAGGCAGCGCCCTGCAAAGCACACTCCCCTTAACACGTATCCGAACCCCAATCCCGACCCTAGGCATCACCGGGAGCTTAAACCTAACCTTAGCTCCAAACCTGACCCTGAACACTAAGCCTCAACTGCAGCCTGAACCCTGAGTCCTACCGTAACGATAAGCCGCGCCCTGCAAAGAAAACGCCCCGTAATACATGTCCGTACACCAATCTCGACCCTAGGCCTCATCGGGAGCCTAACCCTAAGTCCACCCATTAACCTGAAGCCTAAGCCTCACCCACAGGCTGAACCCTGAGGCCTACCCTAACAATACGCCGCGCCCTGCAACAACAACGACCCCGAACACATATCTGTTCCGCAATCTGACCCTAGGCCTCACCGGGAGCCTAACCCTAGCCCAAACACCAACCCTTATCCTGAACCCTAAGCCTCACCCGCAGCCACAACCCTGAGCCCTACCCTAACGATAAGCCACACCGTGAAACGCACACTCCCCCTAACACGTATCCGTACCCCAATCTCGAACCTAGGCCTCAGAGGGAGCCGAACCCTAACCCTACCTCCCAACGTGACCCTGAACACTAAGCCTCACCGGCAGCCTGAACCCTAAGTCCTACCCTAACGATAAGCCTCGCCCTGAAACGCACACACCCGCTAACCTGTACCCGTACCCCAATCTCGACCATAGGCCTCACCGGGCGCCGAACGCTAACACTAGCTCCAACCATGAGCCTGAACCGTAAGCCTCACAGGAAGACTGAACCGTGAGGCCTACACTAACGATAAGCCGCGCCCTGCAACGCACACACACCCTAACACGTATCCGTACTCCAATCTTGACCCGAAGCCTCAGGGGGAGCCTAAACATAACCCTAGCTCCAACTCTGACCCTGAACTCTAAGCCTAACCCGCAGCCTGAATCCTGAGGCCAAACTTAACGTTAAGCAGCGCCCTGCAACGCACACACACCCTAACACGTATCCGTACCCCAATCTCGACCCTAGGCCTCACTGGGATCCTAACGCTAACCCTAGCTCCAACCCTGACCCTGACCCCTAAGCTTAAAAGGAAGATTGAACCCTGAGGGCTATCCTAACTATAAGCCGCGCCCTGCAATGCAAACGCCCCATAACACGTAGCCGTACCCCAATCTCGACTCGAAGCATCACCGGGAGCCTAAATCTAACCCTAGCTCCAACACTGACCCTGAACACTAAGCCTCACCCGCACCCTGTACCCTGAGGACTACCATAACGTTAACCCGCGCCCCGCAACGCACACGCACCCTAACAGGTATCCGTACCCCAATCTTGACCCGAAGCCTCACCGGGACGCTAACCATAACTCTAGCTCCAACCCTGAACCTGAACCCTACGCCTCACCCGCAGACTGAACCCTGAAGCCTACCCTAAGTATTAGTCGCGCCATGCAACGCAAATGTCCCCTAACTCGTATCCGTACCCCAATCTCGACCCTAGGCCTAACCGGGATCCTAACCCTAACCCTAGCTCCAACCCTGACCATGAAGGCGAAGCCTCACCCGCAGCCTGGACCCTGAGGCCTACCTAACAATAAGCCACGCCGTGCAAGGCACACGCCCCTTAACACGTATCCGTACCCCAATCTCGACCCAAAGCCTCACTGGGAGGTTAACCCTAACCCTAGCTCCAACCTTGACCCTGAACAATAAACCTCACCTGCAACCTGAACACAGAGCCCTACCATAACGATAACCCACGCCCTGCAAGAACACGCCCCCTAACTCGTATCCGTACCCCAATCTCGGCCCTAAGCCTCACCGGAAACCTAACACTAAGCCTAGCTCCAACTCTCACCCTGAACACTAATACTCACCCGCAGCCTGAACCCTGAGGACTACCCTAACGATAAACCTCTCCCTGCAGCAACAATGGCATCTAACACATATCCGTACCCCAATCTCGACCCTAGGCCTCACCGGGAGCCTAACACTAACCCTAGCTCCAACCCTGACCCTGAACCCTAAGCCTAACCGGAAGACTGAACCCTGAGTCCGACCCTAACTATAAGCAGCGCCCAGCAACCCACATGCCCGCTAACACGTATCCGTACCCAAATCTCGACCCTAAGCCTCACCGGGAGCCTAACCATAACCCGAACACCAACCCTGACCCCGAACACTAAGCCTCACCCACAGCCTGAACCCTGAGGCCTACCCTAAGGATAAGTCGCGCCCTGCAACGCAAACGCCCCCTAACACGTATCCGAACCGCATTCTCAAACCTAGGCCTCACCGGGAGCCTAAACCTAACCCTAGCTCCAGCCCTGACCCTGAACCCTAAGCCTCATCCGCAGCCTTAACCCTGAGCCCTAACTTAACGATAAGCCGCGCCGTGCAACGTACACAAACCCTAGAACGTATCCGTACCCCAATCTCGAACCTAGGCCTCAGAGGGAGCCTAACCCTAACCCCAGCTCCAACACTGACCCTGAACACTAAGCCTCACCCGCAGCCTGAACCATGAGGCCTACCCTCACAATAAGCCGTGCCCTGCAACGCACACGCCCCAACAACGTATCTGTACCGCAATCTCGAACCGAGGCTTCACTGTGTGCCGAACCCTAACGCTAGCTCCAACCCTGACCCTGAACCCTAAGCCTCACAGGAAGACTGAACCCTGAGGCCTACACTAACGATAAGCCACGCCCTGCAACGCACACGCCCCCTAACACGTATCCGTACCACAATCTCGACCCGAAGCATCACCGGGAACCTAAACCTAACCCTAGCTCCAACTCTGACCATGAACCCTAAGCCTCACCCGCAGACTGACCCCTGAGGCCTACCCTAACGATAACCCACGCCCTGCAAGGAACACGCCCCCTAACATGTATCCGTACCCCAATCTCGACCCTAGCCTCACCGGGAGCCTAACGCTAACCCTAGCTCCAACCCTGACCCTGAACCCTAAGCTTAAGGCGAAGATTGAACCCTGAGGCCTATCCTAACTATAAGCCGCGACCTGCAATGCACACGGCCCCTAACACGTATCCGTACCCCAATCTCGACCCGAAGCATCACCGGGAGCCTAAATCTAACCCTAGCTCCAACCCTGACCCTGAACCCTAAGCCTCACCCGCAGCCTGAACCCTGAGGACTACCCTAATGATAACACACGCCCTGCAACGAACACGCCCACTAACATGTATCCGTACCCCAATCTCTTTCCTAAGCCTCACCAGAAGCCTTACCCTAACCCTAGCTCCAACTCTCACCCTGAACACTAAGCCTCACCCACAGCCTGAACCCTGAGGCCTAAGCTAACGATAAGTGGCGCCCTGCAACGCACACGCCCCCTAACACGTATCCGTACCCCAATCTCCCCCCTAGGCCTCACCGGAAACCTAACACTAGCCCGAGCTCCAACCCTGACCCTGAAACCTAATCCTCGTCTGCAGCCTGAACCCTGAGGCCTACTCTAACGATAAGCCGCGACGTGCAACTCACACTCCCCCTAACACGTATCCGTACCCCAATCTCGACCCTAGGCCTCACCGGGAGCCTAACGATAACCCTACCTCCAACCCTGACCCTGAACACTAAGCTTAAATGGAAGATTGAACCCTGAGGCCTATCCTAACTATAAGCCGCGCCCTGCAATGCACACGCCCCCAAACACGTATCCGTACCCCAATCTCGACCTGAAACATCACCGGGAGCCTAAATCTAACCCTAGCTCCAACCCTGACCCTGAACCCTAAGCCTCACCTGGACCCTGTACCCTGAGGCCTACCATAACATTAACCCGCGCCACGCCACGCACACGCACCCTAACAGGTGTCCGTAACCCAATTTCGACCCGAAGCCTCACCGGGAGCCTAACCATAACCCTAGCTCCAACCGTGACACTGAAACCTAAGCCTCACCTGCAGCCTGCTCCCTGAGGCCTAGGCTAGGGATAAAACGCGCCCTGCAACGAAAACGCCCCCTAACACATATCCGTACCCAAATCTCGACCATAAGTCTCACGGGGAGCCTAACCCTAAACGTAGCTCCAACCCTGACCGTGAAACCTAAGCCTCACCAGCAGCCTGAACCCTGAGGCCTACCCGAACGATCAGCCGCGCCCTGCAACTCACACGCCCCCTAACAGGTATCCGTACCAAAATCTCGACCCAAAGTCTCACCGGGAGCCTAACCCAAACCCTAGATCCAACCCTGACCCTGAACAATATGCCTCACCCTCAACCCGATACCTGAGGCCTACCATAACGATCAGCTGCGCCCAGCAATGCACACGCCCCTTAACATGTATCCGTATCCGAATCTCGACCCAAAGCCTCACGGGGCGCCTAAACATACGCCTAGCTCCAAACATGACAGTGAACCCTATGTCTAACCCGCAGCCTGAACACTGAGGCCTACCCTAATGTTAAGCCGCGTCCTGCAAGGCACACGCCCCTTAACAGGTATCAGTACCCAATTCTCGACCCAAAGCCTCACCGGGAGCCTAACCCTAACCCTAGGTCCAACTCTCACCCTGAACAATAAGCCTCAACCGCAGCCTGAACCCTGAGGCCTAACCTAACGATAAGCGGCGCCATGCAACGCACATGCCCCCTAACAAGTATCCGTACCCCAATCACGACCCTAGGCCTCACCGGGACCCAAACGCTAACCCTAGCTCCAACTCTGACCCTGAACACTTAGCCTAACCAGAAGACTGAACCCTGAGGCCTACCCTAACTAGAAGCCGCGCCTAGCAAAGCACACGAGTCCTAAAACGTATCCGTACCCCAATCTCGATCCGATGCCTCAACGAGAGCCTAAACCTAACCCTAGCTCCAACCCTGACGCTGAATCCTAAGCCTCACCCGCAGCCCGATTCCTGAGGCCTACCCTAACGTCAGCCGTGCCCTGCAACTCACACGCCCCCTGACACTTATCCGTACCCCAATCTCGACTCATAGCCTCACGGGGAGCCTAAACCTACCCCTAGCTCCAAACCTGACCCTGAACATTAAGCCTAACCGGAAGACTGAACCCTGACGCCTACCCTAACTAGAGGCCACGCCCAGCAACGCACACGCCCCCTAATACGTATCCGTACCCCAATCTCGACCCGAAGCCTCACCGCTAGCCTAAATCTAACCGTAGCTCCAAGCCTGACCATGAACACTAAGCCTCACCCACAGCCTGAACCCTGAGGCCGACGCTAAGGATAAGTCGCGCCCTGCAACACAAACGCCCCCTAACACGAATCCGTACTCCATTCTCGAACCTAGGCCTCACCGGGAGCCTAACCCTAACCCTAGCTCCAACCATGACCCTGAACACTAAGCCAAACCCACAGCCTGAACCCTGAGGCCTACCCTAACGATAAGCCGCGCCCTGCAACGCACACACCCCCTAACACGTATCCGTACGCCAATCTCGACGCTAGGCCTCACCGGGAGCCAAACGCTAACCCTAGCTCCAACAAGGACCCTGAACACTAAGCCTTAGCGGAAGACTGAACCCTGAGGCCTACCCTAACTCTAGGCAGCGCCCTGCAAAGCACACTCCCCTTAACACGTATCCGAACCCCAATCCCGACCCTAGGCATCACCGGGAGCTTAAACCTAACCTTAGCTCCAAACCTGACCCTGAACACTAAGCCTCAACTGCAGCCTGAACCCTGAGTCCTACCGTAACGATAAGCCGCGCCCTGCAAAGAAAACGCCCCGTAATACATGTCCGTACACCAATCTCGACCCTAGGCCTCATCGGGAGCCTAACCCTAAGTCCACCCATTAACCTGAAGCCTAAGCCTCACCCACAGGCTGAACCCTGAGGCCTACCCTAACAATACGCCGCGCCCTGCAACAACAACGACCCCGAACACATATCTGTTCCGCAATCTGACCCTAGGCCTCACCGGGAGCCTAACCCTAGCCCAAACACCAACCCTTATCCTGAACCCTAAGCCTCACCCGCAGCCACAACCCTGAGCCCTACCCTAACGATAAGCCACACCGTGAAACGCACACTCCCCCTAACACGTATCCGTACCCCAATCTCGAACCTAGGCCTCAGAGGGAGCCGAACCCTAACCCTACCTCCCAACGTGACCCTGAACACTAAGCCTCACCGGCAGCCTGAACCCTAAGTCCTACCCTAACGATAAGCCTCGCCCTGAAACGCACACACCCGCTAACCTGTACCCGTACCCCAATCTCGACCATAGGCCTCACCGGGCGCCGAACGCTAACACTAGCTCCAACCATGAGCCTGAACCGTAAGCCTCACAGGAAGACTGAACCGTGAGGCCTACACTAACGATAAGCCGCGCCCTGCAACGCACACACACCCTAACACGTATCCGTACTCCAATCTTGACCCGAAGCCTCAGGGGGAGCCTAAACATAACCCTAGCTCCAACTCTGACCCTGAACTCTAAGCCTAACCCGCAGCCTGAATCCTGAGGCCAAACTTAACGTTAAGCAGCGCCCTGCAACGCACACACACCCTAACACGTATCCGTACCCCAATCTCGACCCTAGGCCTCACTGGGATCCTAACGCTAACCCTAGCTCCAACCCTGACCCTGACCCCTAAGCTTAAAAGGAAGATTGAACCCTGAGGGCTATCCTAACTATAAGCCGCGCCCTGCAATGCAAACGCCCCCTAACACGTAGCCGTACCCCAATCTCGACTCGAAGCATCACCGGGAGCCTAAATCTAACCCTAGCTCCAACACTGACCCTGAACACTAAGCCTCACCCGCACCCTGTACCCTGAGGACTACCATAACGTTAACACGCGCCCCGCAACGCACACGCACCCTAACAGGTATCCGTACCCCAATCTTGACCCGAAGCCTCACCGGGACGCTAACCATAACTCTAGCTCCAACCCTGAACCTGAACCCTACGCCTCACCCGCAGACTGAACCCTGAAGCCTACCCTAAGTATTAGTCGCGCCATGCAACGCAAATGTCCCCTAACTCGTATCCGTACCCCAATCTCGACCCTAGGCCTAACCGGGATCCTAACCCTAACCCTAGCTCCAACCCTGACCATGAAGGCGAAGCCTCACCCGCAGCCTGGACCCTGAGGCCTACCTAACAATAAGCCACGCCGTGCAAGGCACACGCCCCTTAACACGTATCCGTACCCCAATCTCGACCCAAAGCCTCACTGGGAGGTTAACCCTAACCCTAGCTCCAACCTTGACCCTGAACAATAAACCTCACCTGCAACCTGAACACAGAGCCCTACCATAACGATAACCCACGCCCTGCAAGAACACGCCCCCTAACTCGTATCCGTACCCCAATCTCGGCCCTAAGCCTCACCGGAAACCTAACACTAAGCCTAGCTCCAACTCTCACCCTGAACACTAATACTCACCCGCAGCCTGAACCCTGAGGACTACCCTAACGATAAACCTCTCCCTGCAGCAACAATGGCATCTAACACATATCCGTACCCCAATCTCGACCCTAGGCCTCACCGGGAGCCTAACACTAACCCTAGCTCCAACCCTGACCCTGAACCCTAAGCCTAACCGGAAGACTGAACCCTGAGTCCGACCCTAACTATAAGCAGCGCCCAGCAACCCACATGCCCGCTAACACGTATCCGTACCCAAATCTCGACCCTAAGCCTCACCGGGAGCCTAACCATAACCCGAACACCAACCCTGACCCCGAACACTAAGCCTCACCCACAGCCTGAACCCTGAGGCCTACCCTAAGGATAAGTCGCGCCCTGCAACGCAAACGCCCCCTAACACGTATCCGAACCGCATTCTCAAACCTAGGCCTCACCGGGAGCCTAAACCTAACCCTAGCTCCAGCCCTGACCCTGAACCCTAAGCCTCATCCGCAGCCTTAACCCTGAGCCCTAACTTAACGATAAGCCGCGCCGTGCAACGTACACAAACCCTAGAACGTATCCGTACCCCAATCTCGAACCTAGGCCTCAGAGGGAGCCTAACCCTAACCCCAGCTCCAACACTGACCCTGAACACTAAGCCTCACCCGCAGCCTGAACCATGAGGCCTACCCTCACAATAAGCCGTGCCCTGCAACGCACACGCCCCAACAACGTATCTGTACCGCAATCTCGAACCGAGGCTTCACTGTGTGCCGAACCCTAACGCTAGCTCCAACCCTGACCCTGAACCCTAAGCCTCACAGGAAGACTGAACCCTGAGGCCTACACTAACGATAAGCCACGCCCTGCAACGCACACGCCCCCTAACACGTATCCGTACCACAATCTCGACCCGAAGCATCACCGGGAACCTAAACCTAACCCTAGCTCCAACTCTGACCATGAACCCTAAGCCTCACCCGCAGACTGACCCCTGAGGCCTACCCTAACGATAACCCACGCCCTGCAAGGAACACGCCCCCTAACATGTATCCGTACCCCAATCTCGACCCTAGCCTCACCGGGAGCCTAACGCTAACCCTAGCTCCAACCCTGACCCTGAACCCTAAGCTTAAGGCGAAGATTGAACCCTGAGGCCTATCCTAACTATAAGCCGCGACCTGCAATGCACACGGCCCCTAACACGTATCCGTACCCCAATCTCGACCCGAAGCATCACCGGGAGCCTAAATCTAACCCTAGCTCCAACCCTGACCCTGAACCCTAAGCCTCACCCGCAGCCTGAACCCTGAGGACTACCCTAATGATAACACACGCCCTGCAACGAACACGCCCACTAACATGTATCCGTACCCCAATCTCTTTCCTAAGCCTCACCAGAAGCCTTACCCTAACCCTAGCTCCAACTCTCACCCTGAACACTAAGCCTCACCCACAGCCTGAACCCTGAGGCCTAAGCTAACGATAAGTGGCGCCCTGCAACGCACACGCCCCCTAACACGTATCCGTACCCCAATCTCCCCCCTAGGCCTCACCGGAAACCTAACACTAGCCCGAGCTCCAACCCTGACCCTGAAACCTAATCCTCGTCTGCAGCCTGAACCCTGAGGCCTACTCTAACGATAAGCCGCGACGTGCAACTCACACTCCCCCTAACACGTATCCGTACCCCAATCTCGACCCTAGGCCTCACCGGGAGCCTAACGATAACCCTACCTCCAACCCTGACCCTGAACCCTAAGCTTAAATGGAAGATTGAACCCTGAGGCCTATCCTAACTATAAGCCGCGCCCTGCAATGCACACGCCCCCAAACACGTATCCGTACCCCAATCTCGACCTGAAACATCACCGGGAGCCTAAATCTAACCCTAGCTCCAACCCTGACCCTGAACCCTAAGCCTCACCTGGACCCTGTACCCTGAGGCCTACCATAACATTAACCCGCGCCACGCCACGCACACGCACCCTAACAGGTGTCCGTAACCCAATTTCGACCCGAAGCCTCACCGGGAGCCTAACCATAACCCTAGCTCCAACTGTGACACTGAAACCTAAGCCTCACCTGCAGCCTGCTCCCTGAGGCCTAGGCTAGGGATAAAACGCGCCCTGCAACGAAAACGCCCCCTAACACATATCCGTACCCAAATCTCGACCATAAGTCTCACGGGGAGCCTAACCCTAAACGTAGCTCCAACCCTGACCGTGAAACCTAAGCCTCACCAGCAGCCTGAACCCTGAGGCCTACCCGAACGATCAGCCGCGCCCTGCAACTCACACGCCCCCTAACAGGTATCCGTACCAAAATCTCGACCCAAAGTCTCACCGGGAGCCTAACCCAAACCCTAGATCCAACCCTGACCCTGAACAATATGCCTCACCCTCAACCCGATACCTGAGGCCTACCATAACGATCAGCTGTGCCCAGCAATGCACACGCCCCTTAACATGTATCCGTACCCGAATCTCGACCCAAAGCCTCACGGGGCGCCTAAACATACGCCTAGCTCCAAACATGACAGTGAACCCTATGTCTAACCCGCAGCCTGAACACTGAGGCCTACCCTAATGTTAAGCCGCGTCCTGCAAGGCACACGCCCCTTAACAGGTATCAGTACCCCATTCTCGACCCAAAGCCTCACCGGGAGCCTAACCCTAACCCTAGGTCCAACTCTCACCCTGAACAATAAGCCTCAACCGCAGCCTGAACCCTGAGGCCTAACCTAACGATAAGCGGCGCCATGCAACGCACATGCCCCCTAACAAGTATCCGTACCCCAATCACGACCCTAGGCCTCACCGGGACCCAAACGCTAACCCTAGCTCCAACTCTGACCCTGAACACTTAGCCTAACCAGAAGACTGAACCCTGAGGCCTACCCTAACTAGAAGCCGCGCCTAGCAAAGCACACGAGTCCTAAAACGTATCCGTACCCCAATCTCGATCCGATGCCTCAACGAGAGCCTAAACCTAACCCTAGCTCCAACCCTGACGCTGAATCCTAAGCCTCACCCGCAGCCCGATTCCTGAGGCCTACCCTAACGTCAGCCGTGCCCTGCAACTCACACGCCCCCTGACACTTATCCGTACCCCAATCTCGACTCATAGCCTCACGGGGAGCCTAAACCTACCCCTAGCTCCAAACCTGACCCTGAACATTAAGCCTAACCGGAAGACTGAACCCTGACGCCTACCCTAACTAGAGGCCACGCCCAGCAACGCACACGCCCCCTAATACGTATCCGTACCCCAATCTCGACCCGAAGCCTCACCGCTAGCCTAAATCTAACCGTAGCTCCAAGCCTGACCATGAACACTAAGCCTCACCCACAGCCTGAACCCTGAGGCCGACGCTAAGGATAAGTCGCGCCCTGCAACGCAAACGCCCCCTAACACGAATCCGTACTCCATTCTCGAACCTAGGCCTCACCGGGAGCCTAACCCTAACCCTAGCTCCAACCATGACCCTGAACACTAAGCCAAACCCACAGCCTGAACCCTGAGGCCTACCCTAACGATAAGCCGCGCCCTGCAACGCACACACCCCCTAACACGTATCCGTACGCCAATCTCGACGCTAGGCCTCACCGGGAGCCAAACGCTAACCCTAGCTCCAACAAGGACCCTGAACACTAAGCCTTAGCGGAAGACTGAACCCTGAGGCCTACCCTAACTCTAGGCAGCGCCCTGCAAAGCACACTCCCCTTAACACGTATCCGAACCCCAATCCCGACCCTAGGCATCACCGGGAGCTTAAACCTAACCTTAGCTCCAAACCTGACCCTGAACACTAAGCCTCAACTGCAGCCTGAACCCTGAGTCCTACCGTAACGATAAGCCGCGCCCTGCAAAGAAAACGCCCCGTAATACATGTCCGTACACCAATCTCGACCCTAGGCCTCATCGGGAGCCTAACCCTAAGTCCACCCATTACCCTGAAGCCTAAGCCTCACCCACAGGCTGAACCCTGAGGCCTACCCTAACAATACGCCGCGCCCTGCAACAACAACGACCCCGAACACATATCTGTTCCGCAATCTGACCCTAGGCCTCACCGGGAGCCTAACCCTAGCCCAAACACCAACCCTTATCCTGAACCCTAAGCCTCACCCGCAGCCACAACCCTGAGCCCTACCCTAACGATAAGCCACACCGTGAAACGCACACTCCCCCTAACACGTATCCGTACCCCAATCTCGAACCTAGGCCTCAGAGGGAGCCGAACCCTAACCCTACCTCCCAACGTGACCCTGAACACTAAGCCTCACCGGCAGCCTGAACCCTAAGTCCTACCCTAACGATAAGCCTCGCCCTGAAACGCACACACCCGCTAACCTGTACCCGTACCCCAATCTCGACCATAGGCCTCACCGGGCGCCGAACGCTAACACTAGCTCCAACCATGAGCCTGAACCGTAAGCCTCACAGGAAGACTGAACCGTGAGGCCTACACTAACGATAAGCCGCGCCCTGCAACGCACACACACCCTAACACGTATCCGTACTCCAATCTTGACCCGAAGCCTCAGGGGGAGCCTAAACATAACCCTAGCTCCAACTCTGACCCTGAACTCTAAGCCTAACCCGCAGCCTGAATCCTGAGGCCAAACTTAACGTTAAGCAGCGCCCTGCAACGCACACACACCCTAACATGTATCCGTACCCCAATCTCGACCCTAGGCCTCACTGGGATCCTAACGCTAACCCTAGCTCCAACCCTGACCCTGACCCCTAAGCTTAAAAGGAAGATTGAACCCTGAGGGCTATCCTAACTATAAGCCGCGCCCTGCAATGCAAACGCCCCCTAACACGTAGCCGTACCCCAATCTCGACTCGAAGCATCACCGGGAGCCTAAATCTAACCCTAGCTCCAACACTGACCCTGAACACTAAGCCTCACCCGCACCCTATACCCTGAGGACTACCATAACGTTAACCCGCGCCCCGCAACGCAAACGCACCCTAACAGGTATCCGTACCCCAATCTTGACCCGAAGCCTCACCGGGACGCTAACCATAACTCTAGCTCCAACCCTGAACCTGAACCCTACGCCTCACCCGCAGCCTGAACCCTGAAGCCTACCCTAAGTATTAGTCGCGCCATGCAACGCAAATGTCCCCTAACTCGTATCCGTACCCCAATCTCGACCCTAGGCCTAACCGGGATCCTAACCCTAACCCTAGCTCCAACCCTGACCATGAAGCCGAAGCCTCACCCGCAGCCTGGACCCTGAGGCCTACCTAACAATAAGCCACGCCGTGCAAGGTACACGCCCCTTAACACGTATCCGTACCCCAATCTCGACCCAAAGCCTCACTGGGAGGTTAACCCTAACCCTAGCTCCAACCTTGACCCTGAACAATAAACCTCACCTGCAACCTGAACACAGAGCCCTACCATAACGATAACCCACGCCCTGCAACGAACACGCCCCCTAACTCGTATCCGTACACCAATCTCGGCCCTAAGCCTCACCGGAAACCTAACACTAAGCCTAGCTCCAACTCTCACCCTGAACACTAATACTCACCCGCAGCCTGAACCCTGAGGACTACCCTAACGATAAACCTCTCCCTGCAGCAACAATGGCATCTAACACATATCCGTACCCCAATCTCGACCCTAGGCCTCACCGGGAGCCTAACACTAACCCTAGCTCCAACCCTGACCCTGAACCCTAAGCCTAACCGGAAGACTGAACCCTGAGTCCGACCCTAACTATAAGCAGCGCCCAGCAACCCACATGCCCGCTAACACGTATCCATACCCAAATCTCGACCCTAAGCCTCACCGGGAGCCTAACCATAACCCGAACACCAACCCTGACCCCGAACACTAAGCCTCACCCACAGCCTGAACCCTGAGGCCTACCCTAAGGATAAGTCGCGCCCTGCAACGCAAACGCCCCCTAACACGTATCCGAACCGCATTCTCAAACCTAGGCCTCACCGGGAGCCTAAACCTAACCCTAGCTCCAGCCCTGACCCTGAACCCTAAGCCTCATCCGCAGCCTTAACCCTGAGCCCTAACTTAACGATAAGCCGCGCCGTGCAACGTACACAAACCCTAGAACGTATCTGTACCCCAATCTCGAACCTAGGCCTCAGAGGGAGCCTAACCCTAACCCCAGCTCCAACACTGACCCTGAACACTAAGCCTCACCCGCAGCCTGAACCATGAGGCCTACCCTCACAATAAGCCGTGCCCTGCAACGCACACGCCCCAACAACGTATCTGTACCGCAATCTCGAACCGAGGCTTCACTGTGTGCCGAACCCTAACGCTAGCTCCAACCCTGACCCTGAACCCTAAGCCTCACAGGAAGACTGAACCCTGAGGCCTACACTAACGATAAGCCACGCCCTGCAACGCACACGCCCCCTAACACGTATCCGTACCACAATCTCGACCCGAAGCATCACCGGGAACCTAAACCTAACCCTAGCTCCAACTCTGACCATGAACCCTAAGCCTCACCCGCAGACTGACCCCTGAGGCCTACCCTAACGATAACCCACGCCCTGCAAGGAACACGCCCCCTAACATGTATCCGTACCCCAATCTCGACCCTAGCCTCACCGGGAGCCTAACGCTAACCCTAGCTCCAACCCTGACCCTGAACCCTAAGCTTAAGGCGAAGATTGAACCCTGAGGCCTATCCTAACTATAAGCCGCGACCTGCAATGCACACGGCCCCTAACACGTATCCGTACCCCAATCTCGACCCGAAGCATCACCGGGAGCCTAAATCTAACCCTAGCTCCAACCCTGACCCTGAACCCTAAGCCTCACCCGCAGCCTGAACCCTGAGGACTACCCTAATGATAACACACGCCCTGCAACGAACACGCCCACTAACATGTATCCGTACCCCAATCTCTTTCCTAAGCCTCACCAGAAGCCTTACCCTAACCCTAGCTCCAACTCTCACCCTGAACACTAAGCCTCACCCACAGCCTGAACCCTGAGGCCTAAGCTAACGATAAGTGGCGCCCTGCAACGCACACGCCCCCTAACACGTATCCGTACCCCAATCTCCCCCCTAGGCCTCACCGGAAACCTAACACTAGCCCGAGCTCCAACCCTGACCCTGAAACCTAATCCTCGTCTGCAGCCTGAACCCTGAGGCCTACTCTAACGATAAGCCGCAACGTGCAACTCACACTCCCCCTAACACGTATCCGTACCCCAATCTCGACCCTAGGCCTCACCGGGAGCCTAACGATAACCCTACCTCCAACCCTGACCCTGAACCCTAAGCTTAAATGGAAGATTGAACCCTGAGGCCTATCCTAACTATAAGCCGCGCCCTGCAATGCACACGCCCCCAAACACGTATCCGTACCCCAATCTCGACCTGAAACATCACCGGGAGCCTAAATCTAACCCTAGCTCCAACCCTGACCCTGAACCCTAAGCCTCACCCGGACCCTGTACCCTGAGGCCTACCATAACATTAACCCGCGCCACGCCACGCACACGCACCCTAACAGGTGTCCGTAACCCAATTTCGACCCGAAGCCTCACCGGGAGCCTAACCATAACCCTAGCTCCAACCGTGACACTGAAACCTAAGCCTCACCTGCAGCCTGCTCCCTGAGGCCTAGGCTAGGGATAAAACGCGCCCTGCAACGAAAACACCCCCTAACACATATCCGTACCCAAATCTCGACCATAAGTCTCACGGGGAGCCTAACCCTAACCGTAGCTCCAACCCTGACCGTGAAACCTAAGCCTCACCAGCAGCCTGAACCCTGAGGCCTACCCGAACGATCAGCCGCGCCCTGCAACTCACACGCCCCCTAACAGGTATCCGTACCAAAATCTCGACCCAAAGTCTCACCGGGAGCCTAACCCAAACCCTAGATCCAACCCTGACCCTGAACAATATGCCTCACCCTCAACCCGATACCTGAGGCCTACCATAACGATCAGCTGCGCCCAGCAATGCACACGCCCCTTAACATGTATCCGTACCCGAATCTCGACCCAAAGCCTCACGGGGCGCCTAAACATACGCCTAGCTCCAAACATGACAGTGAACCCTATGTCTAACCCGCAGCCTGAACACTGAGGCCTACCCTAATGTTAAGCCGCGTCCTGCAAGGCACACGCCCCTTAACAGGTATCAGTACCCCATTCTCGACCCAAAGCCTCACCGGGAGCCTAACCCTAACCCTAGGTCCAACTCTCACCCTGAACAATAAGCCTCAACCGCAGCCTGAACCCTGAGGCCTAACCTAACGATAAGCGGCGCCATGCAACGCACACGCCCCCTAACAAGTATCCGTACCCCAATCACGACCCTAGGCCTCACCGGGACCCAAACGCTAACCCTAGCTCCAACTCTGACCCTGAACACTTAGCCTAACCAGAAGACTGAACCCTGAGGCCTACCCTAACTAGAAGCCGCGCCTAGCAAAGCACACGAGTCCTAAAACGTATCCGTACCCCAATCTCGATCCGATGCCTCAACGAGAGCCTAAACCTAACCCTAGCTCCAACCCTGACGCTGAATCCTAAGCCTCACCCGCAGCCCGATTCCTGAGGCCTACCCTAACGTCAGCCGTGCCCTGCAACTCACACGCCCCCTGACACTTATCCGTACCCCAATCTCGACTCATAGCCTCACGGGGAGCCTAAACCTACCCCTAGCTCCAAACCTGACCCTGAACATTAAGCCTAACCGGAAGACTGAACCCTGACGCCTACCCTAACTAGAGGCCACGCCCAGCAACGCACACGCCCCCTAATACGTATCCGTACCCCAATCTCGACCCGAAGCCTCACCGCTAGCCTAAATCTAACCGTAGCTCCAAGCCTGACCATGAACACTAAGCCTCACCCACAGCCTGAACCCTGAGGCCGACGCTAAGGATAAGTCGCGCCCTGCAACGCAAACGCCCCCTAACACGAATCCGTACTCCATTCTCGAACCTAGGCCTCACCGGGAGCCTAACCCTAACCCTAGCTCCAACCATGACCCTGAACACTAAGCCAAACCCACAGCCTGAACCCTGAGGCCTACCCTAACGATAAGCCGCGCCCTGCAACGCACACACCCCCTAACACGTATCCGTACGCCAATCTCGACGCTAGGCCTCACCGGGAGCCAAACGCTAACCCTAGCTCCAACAAGGACCCTGAACACTAAGCCTTAGCGGAAGACTGAACCCTGAGGCCTACCCTAACTCTAGGCAGCGCCCTGCAAAGCACACTCCCCTTAACACGTATCCGAACCCCAATCCCGACCCTAGGCATCACCGGGAGCTTAAACCTAACCTTAGCTCCAAACCTGACCCTGAACACTAAGCCTCAACTGCAGCCTGAACCCTGAGTCCTACCGTAACGATAAGCCGCGCCCTGCAAAGAAAACGCCCCGTAATACATGTCCGTACACCAATCTCGACCCTAGGCCTCATCGGGAGCCTAACCCTAAGTCCACCCATTACCCTGAAGCCTAAGCCTCACCCACAGGCTGAACCCTGAGGCCTACCCTAACAATACGCCGCGCCCTGCAACAACAACGACCCCGAACACATATCTGTTCCGCAATCTGACCCTAGGCCTCACCGGGAGCCTAACCCTAGCCCAAACACCAACCCTTATCCTGAACCCTAAGCCTCACCCGCAGCCACAACCCTGAGCCCTACCCTAACGATAAGCCACACCGTGAAACGCACACTCCCCCTAACACGTATCCGTACCCCAATCTCGAACCTAGGCCTCAGAGGGAGCCGAACCCTAACCCTACCTCCCAACGTGACCCTGAACACTAAGCCTCACCGGCAGCCTGAACCCTAAGTCCTACCCTAACGATAAGCCTCGCCCTGAAACGCACACACCCGCTAACCTGTACCCGTACCCCAATCTCGACCATAGGCCTCACCGGGCGCCGAACGCTAACACTAGCTCCAACCATGAGCCTGAACCGTAAGCCTCACAGGAAGACTGAACCGTGAGGCCTACACTAACGATAAGCCGCGCCCTGCAACGCACACACACCCTAACACGTATCCGTACTCCAATCTTGACCCGAAGCCTCAGGGGGAGCCTAAACATAACCCTAGCTCCAACTCTGACCCTGAACTCTAAGCCTAACCCGCAGCCTGAATCCTGAGGCCAAACTTAACGTTAAGCAGCGCCCTGCAACGCACACACACCCTAACATGTATCCGTACCCCAATCTCGACCCTAGGCCTCACTGGGATCCTAACGCTAACCCTAGCTCCAACCCTGACCCTGACCCCTAAGCTTAAAAGGAAGATTGAACCCTGAGGGCTATCCTAACTATAAGCCGCGCCCTGCAATGCAAACGCCCCCTAACACGTAGCCGTACCCCAATCTCGACTCGAAGCATCACCGGGAGCCTAAATCTAACCCTAGCTCCAACACTGACCCTGAACACTAAGCCTCACCCGCACCCTATACCCTGAGGACTACCATAACGTTAACCCGCGCCCCGCAACGCAAACGCACCCTAACAGGTATCCGTACCCCAATCTTGACCCGAAGCCTCACCGGGACGCTAACCATAACTCTAGCTCCAACCCTGAACCTGAACCCTACGCCTCACCCGCAGCCTGAACCCTGAAGCCTACCCTAAGTATTAGTCGCGCCATGCAACGCAAATGTCCCCTAACTCGTATCCGTACCCCAATCTCGACCCTAGGCCTAACCGGGATCCTAACCCTAACCCTAGCTCCAACCCTGACCATGAAGCCGAAGCCTCACCCGCAGCCTGGACCCTGAGGCCTACCTAACAATAAGCCACGCCGTGCAAGGTACACGCCCCTTAACACGTATCCGTACCCCAATCTCGACCCAAAGCCTCACTGGGAGGTTAACCCTAACCCTAGCTCCAACCTTGACCCTGAACAATAAACCTCACCTGCAACCTGAACACAGAGCCCTACCATAACGATAACCCACGCCCTGCAACGAACACGCCCCCTAACTCGTATCCGTACACCAATCTCGGCCCTAAGCCTCACCGGAAACCTAACACTAAGCCTAGCTCCAACTCTCACCCTGAACACTAATACTCACCCGCAGCCTGAACCCTGAGGACTACCCTAACGATAAACCTCTCCCTGCAGCAACAATGGCATCTAACACATATCCGTACCCCAATCTCGACCCTAGGCCTCACCGGGAGCCTAACACTAACCCTAGCTCCAACCCTGACCCTGAACCCTAAGCCTAACCGGAAGACTGAACCCTGAGTCCGACCCTAACTATAAGCAGCGCCCAGCAACCCACATGCCCGCTAACACGTATCCATACCCAAATCTCGACCCTAAGCCTCACCGGGAGCCTAACCATAACCCGAACACCAACCCTGACCCCGAACACTAAGCCTCACCCACAGCCTGAACCCTGAGGCCTACCCTAAGGATAAGTCGCGCCCTGCAACGCAAACGCCCCCTAACACGTATCCGAACCGCATTCTCAAACCTAGGCCTCACCGGGAGCCTAAACCTAACCCTAGCTCCAGCCCTGACCCTGAACCCTAAGCCTCATCCGCAGCCTTAACCCTGAGCCCTAACTTAACGATAAGCCGCGCCGTGCAACGTACACAAACCCTAGAACGTATCTGTACCCCAATCTCGAACCTAGGCCTCAGAGGGAGCCTAACCCTAACCCCAGCTCCAACACTGACCCTGAACACTAAGCCTCACCCGCAGCCTGAACCATGAGGCCTACCCTCACAATAAGCCGTGCCCTGCAACGCACACGCCCCAACAACGTATCTGTACCGCAATCTCGAACCGAGGCTTCACTGTGTGCCGAACCCTAACGCTAGCTCCAACCCTGACCCTGAACCCTAAGCCTCACAGGAAGACTGAACCCTGAGGCCTACACTAACGATAAGCCACGCCCTGCAACGCACACGCCCCCTAACACGTATCCGTACCACAATCTCGACCCGAAGCATCACCGGGAACCTAAACCTAACCCTAGCTCCAACTCTGACCATGAACCCTAAGCCTCACCCGCAGACTGACCCCTGAGGCCTACCCTAACGATAACCCACGCCCTGCAAGGAACACGCCCCCTAACATGTATCCGTACCCCAATCTCGACCCTAGCCTCACCGGGAGCCTAACGCTAACCCTAGCTCCAACCCTGACCCTGAACCCTAAGCTTAAGGCGAAGATTGAACCCTGAGGCCTATCCTAACTATAAGCCGCGACCTGCAATGCACACGGCCCCTAACACGTATCCGTACCCCAATCTCGACCCGAAGCATCACCGGGAGCCTAAATCTAACCCTAGCTCCAACCCTGACCCTGAACCCTAAGCCTCACCCGCAGCCTGAACCCTGAGGACTACCCTAATGATAACACACGCCCTGCAACGAACACGCCCACTAACATGTATCCGTACCCCAATCTCTTTCCTAAGCCTCACCAGAAGCCTTACCCTAACCCTAGCTCCAACTCTCACCCTGAACACTAAGCCTCACCCACAGCCTGAACCCTGAGGCCTAAGCTAACGATAAGTGGCGCCCTGCAACGCACACGCCCCCTAACACGTATCCGTACCCCAATCTCCCCCCTAGGCCTCACCGGAAACCTAACACTAGCCCGAGCTCCAACCCTGACCCTGAAACCTAATCCTCGTCTGCAGCCTGAACCCTGAGGCCTACTCTAACGATAAGCCGCAACGTGCAACTCACACTCCCCCTAACACGTATCCGTACCCCAATCTCGACCCTAGGCCTCACCGGGAGCCTAACGATAACCCTACCTCCAACCCTGACCCTGAACCCTAAGCTTAAATGGAAGATTGAACCCTGAGGCCTATCCTAACTATAAGCCGCGCCCTGCAATGCACACGCCCCCAAACACGTATCCGTACCCCAATCTCGACCTGAAACATCACCGGGAGCCTAAATCTAACCCTAGCTCCAACCCTGACCCTGAACCCTAAGCCTCACCCGGACCCTGTACCCTGAGGCCTACCATAACATTAACCCGCGCCACGCCACGCACACGCACCCTAACAGGTGTCCGTAACCCAATTTCGACCCGAAGCCTCACCGGGAGCCTAACCATAACCCTAGCTCCAACCGTGACACTGAAACCTAAGCCTCACCTGCAGCCTGCTCCCTGAGGCCTAGGCTAGGGATAAAACGCGCCCTGCAACGAAAACACCCCCTAACACATATCCGTACCCAAATCTCGACCATAAGTCTCACGGGGAGCCTAACCCTAACCGTAGCTCCAACCCTGACCGTGAAACCTAAGCCTCACCAGCAGCCTGAACCCTGAGGCCTACCCGAACGATCAGCCGCGCCCTGCAACTCACACGCCCCCTAACAGGTATCCGTACCAAAATCTCGACCCAAAGTCTCACCGGGAGCCTAACCCAAACCCTAGATCCAACCCTGACCCTGAACAATATGCCTCACCCTCAACCCGATACCTGAGGCCTACCATAACGATCAGCTGCGCCCAGCAATGCACACGCCCCTTAACATGTATCCGTACCCGAATCTCGACCCAAAGCCTCACGGGGCGCCTAAACATACGCCTAGCTCCAAACATGACAGTGAACCCTATGTCTAACCCGCAGCCTGAACACTGAGGCCTACCCTAATGTTAAGCCGCGTCCTGCAAGGCACACGCCCCTTAACAGGTATCAGTACCCCATTCTCGACCCAAAGCCTCACCGGGAGCCTAACCCTAACCCTAGGTCCAACTCTCACCCTGAACAATAAGCCTCAACCGCAGCCTGAACCCTGAGGCCTAACCTAACGATAAGCGGCGCCATGCAACGCACACGCCCCCTAACAAGTATCCGTACCCCAATCACGACCCTAGGCCTCACCGGGACCCAAACGCTAACCCTAGCTCCAACTCTGACCCTGAACACTTAGCCTAACCAGAAGACTGAACCCTGAGGCCTACCCTAACTAGAAGCCGCGCCTAGCAAAGCACACGAGTCCTAAAACGTATCCGTACCCCAATCTCGATCCGATGCCTCAACGAGAGCCTAAACCTAACCCTAGCTCCAACCCTGACGCTGAATCCTAAGCCTCACCCGCAGCCCGATTCCTGAGGCCTACCCTAACGTCAGCCGTGCCCTGCAACTCACACGCCCCCTGACACTTATCCGTACCCCAATCTCGACTCATAGCCTCACGGGGAGCCTAAACCTACCCCTAGCTCCAAACCTGACCCTGAACATTAAGCCTAACCGGAAGACTGAAACCTGACGCCTACCCTAACTAGAGGCCACGCCCAGCAACGCACACGCCCCCTAATACGTATCCGTACCCCAATCTCGACCCGAAGCCTCACCGCTAGCCTAAATCTAACCGTAGCTCCAAGCCTGACCATGAACACTAAGCCTCACCCACAGCCTGAACCCTGAGGCCGACGCTAAGGATAAGTCGCGCCCTGCAACGCAAACGCCCCCTAACACGAATCCGTACTCCATTCTCGAACCTAGGCCTCACCGGGAGCCTAACCCTAACCCTAGCTCCAACCATGACCCTGAACACTAAGCCAAACCCACAGCCTGAACCCTGAGGCCTACCCTAACGATAAGCCGCGCCCTGCAACGCACACACCCCCTAACACGTATCCGTACGCCAATCTCGACGCTAGGCCTCACCGGGAGCCAAACGCTAACCCTAGCTCCAACAAGGACCCTGAACACTAAGCCTTAGCGGAAGACTGAACCCTGAGGCCTACCCTAACTCTAGGCAGCGCCCTGCAAAGCACACTCCCCTTAACACGTATCCGAACCCCAATCCCGACCCTAGGCATCACCGGGAGCTTAAACCTAACCTTAGCTCCAAACCTGACCCTGAACACTAAGCCTCAACTGCAGCCTGAACCCTGAGTCCTACCGTAACGATAAGCCGCGCCCTGCAAAGAAAACGCCCCGTAATACATGTCCGTACACCAATCTCGACCCTAGGCCTCATCGGGAGCCTAACCCTAAGTCCACCCATTACCCTGAAGCCTAAGCCTCACCCACAGGCTGAACCCTGAGGCCTACCCTAACAATACGCCGCGCCCTGCAACAACAACGACCCCGAACACATATCTGTTCCGCAATCTGACCCTAGGCCTCACCGGGAGCCTAACCCTAGCCCAAACACCAACCCTTATCCTGAACCCTAAGCCTCACCCGCAGCCACAACCCTGAGCCCTACCCTAACGATAAGCCACACCGTGAAACGCACACTCCCCCTAACACGTATCCGTACCCCAATCTCGAACCTAGGCCTCAGAGGGAGCCGAACCCTAACCCTACCTCCCAACGTGACCCTGAACACTAAGCCTCACCGGCAGCCTGAACCCTAAGTCCTACCCTAACGATAAGCCTCGCCCTGAAACGCACACACCCGCTAACCTGTACCCGTACCCCAATCTCGACCATAGGCCTCACCGGGCGCCGAACGCTAACACTAGCTCCAACCATGAGCCTGAACCATAAGCCTCACAGGAAGACTGAACCGTGAGGCCTACACTAACGATAAGCCGCGCCCTGCAACGCACACACACCCTAACACGTATCCGTACTCCAATCTCGACCCGAAGCCTCAGGGGGAGCCTAAACATAACCCTAGCTCCAACTCTGACCCTGAACTCTAAGCCTAACCCGCAGCCTGAATCCTGAGGCCAAACTTAACGTTAAGCAGCGCCCTGCAATGCACACACACCCTAACACGTATCCGTACCCCAATCTCGACCCTAGGCCTCACTGGGATCCTAACGCTAACCCTAGCTCCAACCCTGACCCTGACCCCTAAGCTTAAAAGGAAGATTGAACCCTGAGGGCTATCCTAACTATAAGCCACGCCCTGCAATGCAAACGCCCCCTAACACGTAGCCGTACCCCAATCTCGACTCGAAGCATCACCGGGAGCCTAAATCTAACCCTAGCTCCAACACTGACCCTGAACACTAAGCCTCACCCGCACCCTGTACCCTGAGGACTACCATAACGTTAACCCGCGCCCCGCAACGCACACGCACCCTAACAGGTATCCGTACCCCAATCTTGACCCGAAGCCTCACCGGGACGCTAACCATAACTCTAGCTCCAACCCTGAACCTGAACACTACGCCTCACCCGCAGCCTGAACCCTGAAGCCTACCCTAAGTATTAGTCGCGCCATGCAACGCAAATGTCCCCTAACTCGTATCCATACCCCAATCTCGACCCTAGGCCTAACCGGGATCCTAACCCTAACCCTAGCTCCAACCCTGACCATGAAGCCGAAGCCTCACCCGCAGCCTGGACCCTGAGGCCTACCTAACAATAAGCCACGCCGTGCAAGGCACACGCCCCTTAACACGTATCCGTACCCCAATCTCGACCCAAAGCCTCACTGGGAGGTTAACCCTAACCCTAGCTCCATCCTTGACCCTGAACAATAAACCTCACCTGCAACCTGAACACAGAGGCCTACCATAACGATAACCCACGCCCTGCAACGAACACGCCCCCTAACTCGTATCCGTACACCAATCTCGGCCCTAAGCCTCACCGGAAACCTAACACTAAGCCTAGCTCCAACTCTCACCCTGAACACTAATACTCACCCGCAGCCTGAACCCTGAGGACTACCCTAACGATAAACCTCTCCCTGCAGCAACAATGGCATCTAACACATATCCGTACCCCAATCTCGACCCTAGGCCTCACCGGGAGCCTAACACTAACCCTAGCTCCAACCCTGACCCTGAACCCTAAGCCTAACCGGAAGACTGAACCCTGAGTCCGACCCTAACTATAAGCAGCGCCCAGCAACCCACATGCCCGCTAACACGTATCCGTACCCAAATCTCGACCCTAAGCCTCACCGGGAGCCTAACCATAACCCGAACACCAACCCTGACCCCGAACACTAAGCCTCACCCACAGACTGAACCCTGAGGCCTACCCTAAGGATAAGTCGCGCCCTGCAACGCAAACGCCCCCTAACACGTATCCAAACCGCATTCTCAAACCTAGGCCTCACCGGGAGCCTAAACCTAACCCTAGCTCCAGCCCTGACCCTGAACCCTAAGCCTCATCCGCAGCCTTAACCCTGAGCCCTAACTTAACGATAAGCCGCGCCGTGCAACGTACACACCCCCTAGAACGTATCCGTACCCCAATCTCGAACCTAGGCCTCAGAGGGAGCCTAACCCTAACCCCAGCTCCAACACTGACCCTGAACACTAAGCCTCACCCGCAGCCTGAACCATGAGGCCTACCCTCACAATAAGCCATGCCCTGCAACGCACACGCCCCAACAACGTATCTGTACCACAATCTCGAACCGAGGCTTCACTGTGTGCCGAACCCTAACGCTAGCTCCAACCCTGACCCTGAACCCTAAGCCTCACAGGAAGACTGAACCCTGAGGCCTACACTAACGATAAGCCACGCCCTGCAACGCACATGCCCCCTAACGCGTATCCGTACCACAATCTCGACCCGAAGCCTCACCGGGAACCTAAACCTAACCCTAGCTCCAACTCTGACCATGAACCCTAAGCCTCACCCGCAGACTGACCCCTGAGGCCTACCCTAACGATAACCCACGCCCTGCAAGGAACACGCCCCCTAACATGTATCCGTACCCCAATCTCGACCCTAGCCTCACCGGGAGCCTAACGCTAACCCTAGCTCCAACCCTGACCCTGAACCCTAAGCTTAAGGCGAAGATTGAACCCTGAGGCCTATCCTAACTATAAGCCGCGACCTGCAATGCACACGGCCCCTAACACGTATCCGTACCCCAATCTCGACCCGAAGCATCACCGGGAGCCTAAATCTAACCCTAGCTCCAACCATGACCCTGAACCCTAAGCCTCACCCGCAGCCTGAACCCTGAGGACTACCCTAATGATAACACACGCCCTGCAACTAACACGCCCACTAACATGTATCCGTACCCCAATCTCTTTCCTAAGCCTCACCAGAAGCCTTACCCTAACCCTAGCTCCAACTCTCACCCTGAACACTAAGCCTCACCCACAGCCTGAACCCTGAGGCCTAAGCTAACGATAAGTGGCGCCCTGCAACGCACACGCCCCCTAACACGTATCCGTACCCCAATCTCCCCCCTAGGCCTCACCGGAAACCTAACACTAGCCCGAGCTCCAACCCTGACCCTGAAACCTAATCCTCGTCTGCAGCCTGAACCCTGAGGCCTACTCTAACGATAAGCCACGACGTGCAACTCACACTCCCCCTAACACGTATCCGTACCCCAATCTCGACCCTAGGCCTCACCGGGAGCCTAACGATAACCCTACCTCCAACCCTGACCCTGAACCCTAAGCTTAAATGGAAGATTGAACCCTGAGGCCTATCCTAACTATAAGCCGCGCCCTGCAATGCACACGCCCCCAAACACGTATCCGTACCCCAATCTCGACCTGAAACATCACCGGGAGCCTAAATCTAACCCTAGCTCCAACCCTGACCCTGAACCCTAAGCCTCACCCGGACCCTGTACCCTGAGGCCTACCATAACATTAACCCGCGCCACGCCACGCACACGCACCCTAACAGGTGTCCGTAACCCAATTTCGACCCGAAGCCTCACCGGGAGCCTAACCATAACCCTAGCTCCAACCGTGACACTGAAACCTAAGCCTCACCTGCAGCCTGCTCCCTGAGGCCTAGGCTAGGGATAAAACGCGCCCTGCAACGAAAACGCCCCCTAACACATATCCGTACCCAAATCTCGACCATAAGTCTCACGGGGAGCCTAACCCTAAACGTAGCTCCAACCCTGACCGTGAAACCTAAGCCTCACCAGCAGCCTGAACCCTGAGGCCTACCCGAACGATCAGCCGCGCCCTGCAACTCACACGCCCCCTAACAGGTATCCGTACCAAAATCTCGACCCAAAGTCTCACCGGGAGCCTAACCCAAACCCTAGATCCAACCCTGACCCTGAACAATATGCCTCACCCTCAACCCGATACCTGAGGCCTACCATAACGATCAGCTGCGCCCAGCAATGCACACGCCCCTTAACATGTATCCGTACCCGAATCTCGACCCAAAGCCTCACGGGGCGCCTAAACATACGCCTAGCTCCAAACATGACAGTGAACCCTATGTCTAACCCGCAGCCTGAACACTGAGGCCTACCCTAATGTTAAGCCGCGTCCTGCAAGGCACACGCCCCTTAACAGGTATCAGTACCCCATTCTCGACCCAAAGCCTCACCGGGAGCCTAACCCTAACCCTAGGTCCAACTCTCACCCTGAACAATAAGCCTCAACTGCAGCCTGAACCCTGAGGCCTAACCTAACGATAAGCGGCGCCATGCAACGCACACGCCCCCTAACAAGTATCCGTACCCCAATCACGACCCTAGGCCTCACCGGGACCCAAACGCTAACCCTAGCTCCAACTCTGACCCTGAACACTTAGCCTAACCAGAAGACTGAACCCTGAGGCCTACCCTAACTAGAAGCCGCGCCTAGCAAAGCACACGAGTCCTAAAACGTATCCGTACCCCAATCTCGATCCGATGCCTCAACGAGAGCCTAAACCTAACCCTAGCTCCAACCCTGACGCTGAATCCTAAGCCTCACCCGCAGCCCGATTCCTGAGGCCTACCCTAACGTCAGCCGTGCCCTGCAACTCACACGCCCCCTGACACTTATCCGTACCCCAATCTCGACTCATAGCCTCACGGGGAGCCTAAACCTACCCCTAGCTCCAAACCTGACCCTGAACATTAAGCCTAACCGGAAGACTGAACCCTGACGCCTACCCTAACTAGAGGCCACGCCCAGCAACGCACACGCCCCCTAATACGTATCCGTACCCCAATCTCGACCCGAAGCCTCACCGCTAGCCTAAATCTAACCGTAGCTCCAAGCCTGACCATGAACACTAAGCCTCACCCACAGCCTGAACCCTGAGGCCGACGCTAAGGATAAGTCGCGCCCTGCAACGCAAACGCCCCCTAACACGAATCCGTACTCCATTCTCGAACCTAGGCCTCACCGGGAGCCTAACCCTAACCCTAGCTCCAACCATGACCCTGAACACTAAGCCAAACCCACAGCCTGAACCCTGAGGCCTACCCTAACGATAAGCCGCGCCCTGCAACGCACACACCCCCTAACACGTATCCGTACGCCAATCTCGACGCTAGGCCTCACCGGGAGCCAAACGCTAACCCTAGCTCCAACAAGGACCCTGAACACTAAGCCTTAGCGGAAGACTGAACCCTGAGGCCTACCCTAACTCTAGGCAGCGCCCTGCAAAGCACACTCCCCTTAACACGTATCCGAACCCCAATCCCGACCCTAGGCATCACCGGGAGCTTAAACCTAACCTTAGCTCCAAACCTGACCCTGAACACTAAGCCTCAACTGCAGCCTGAACCCTGAGTCCTACCGTAACGATAAGCCGCGCCCTGCAAAGAAAACGCCCCGTAATACATGTCCGTACACCAATCTCGACCCTAGGCCTCATCGGGAGCCTAACCCTAAGTCCACCCATTACCCTGAAGCCTAAGCCTCACCCACAGGCTGAACCCTGAGGCCTACCCTAACAATACGCCGCGCCCTGCAACAACAACGACCCCGAACACATATCTGTTCCGCAATCTGACCCTAGGCCTCACCGGGAGCCTAACCCTAGCCCAAACACCAACCCTTATCCTGAACCCTAAGCCTCACCCGCAGCCACAACCCTGAGCCCTACCCTAACGATAAGCCACACCGTGAAACGCACACTCCCCCTAACACGTATCCGTACCCCAATCTCGAACCTAGGCCTCAGAGGGAGCCGAACCCTAACCCTACCTCCCAACGTGACCCTGAACACTAAGCCTCACCGGCAGCCTGAACCCTAAGTCCTACCCTAACGATAAGCCTCGCCCTGAAACGCACACACCCGCTAACCTGTACCCGTACCCCAATCTCGACCATAGGCCTCACCGGGCGCCGAACGCTAACACTAGCTCCAACCATGAGCCTGAACCGTAAGCCTCACAGGAAGACTGAACCGTGAGGCCTACACTAACGATAAGCCGCGCCCTGCAACGCACACACACCCTAACACGTATCCGTACTCCAATCTTGACCCGAAGCCTCAGGGGGAGCCTAAACATAACCCTAGCTCCAACTCTGACCCTGAACTCTAAGCCTAACCCGCAGCCTGAATCCTGAGGCCAAACTTAACGTTAAGCAGCGCCCTGCAACGCACACACACCCTAACACGTATCCGTACCCCAATCTCGACCCTAGGCCTCACTGGGATCCTAACGCTAACCCTAGCTCCAACCCTGACCCTGACCCCTAAGCTTAAAAGGAAGATTGAACCCTGAGGGCTATCCTAACTATAAGCCGCGCCCTGCAATGCAAACGCCCCATAACACGTAGCCGTACCCCAATCTCGACTCGAAGCATCACCGGGAGCCTAAATCTAACCCTAGCTCCAACACTGACCCTGAACACTAAGCCTCACCCGCACCCTGTACCCTGAGGACTACCATAACGTTAACCCGCGCCCCGCAACGCAAACGCACCCTAACAGGTATCCGTACCCCAATCTTGACCCGAAGCCTCACCGGGACGCTAACCATAACTCTAGCTCCAACCCTGAACCTGAACCCTACGCCTCACCCGCAGCCTGAACCCTGAAGCCTACCCTAAGTATTAGTCGCGCCATGCAACGCAAATGTCCCCTAACTCGTATCCGTACCCCAATCTCGACCCTAGGCCTAACCGGGATCCTAACCCTAACCCTAGCTCCAACCCTGACCATGAAGCCGAAGCCTCACCCGCAGCCTGGACCCTGAGGCCTACCTAACAATAAGCCACGCCGTGCAAGGCACACGCCCCTTAACACGTATCCGTACCCCAATCTCGACCCAAAGCCTCACTGGGAGGTTAACCCTAACCCTAGCTCCAACCTTGACCCTGAACAATAAACCTCACCTGCAACCTGAACACAGAGGCCTACCATAACGATAACCCACGCCCTGCAACGAACACGCCCCCTAACTCGTATCCGTACCCCAATCTCGGCCCTAAGCCTCACCGGAAACCTAACACTAAGCCTAGCTCCAACTCTCACCCTGAACACTAATACTCACCCGCAGCCTGAACCCTGAGGACTACCCTAACGATAAACCTCTCCCTGCAGCAACAATGGCATCTAACACATATCCGTACCCCAATCTCGACCCTAGGCCTCACCGGGAGCCTAACACTAACCCTAGCTCCAACCCTGACCCTGAACCCTAAGCCTAACCGGAAGACTGAACCCTGAGTCCGACCCTAACTATAAGCAGCGCCCAGCAACCCACATGCCCGCTAACACGTATCCATACCCAAATCTCGACCCTAAGCCTCACCGGGAGCCTAACCATAACCCGAACACCAACCCTGACCCCGAACACTAAGCCTCACCCACAGCCTGAACCCTGAGGCCTACCCTAAGGATAAGTCGCGCCCTGCAACGCAAACGCCCCCTAACACGTATCCGAACCGCATTCTCAAACCTAGGCCTCACCGGGAGCCTAAACCTAACCCTAGCTCCAGCCCTGACCCTGAACCCTAAGCCTCATCCGCAGCCTTAACCCTGAGCCCTAACTTAACGATAAGCCGCGCCGTGCAACGTACACAAACCCTAGAACGTATCCGTACCCCAATCTCGAACCTAGGCCTCAGAGGGAGCCTAACCCTAACCCCAGCTCCAACACTGACCCTGAACACTAAGCCTCACCCGCAGCCTGAACCATGAGGCCTACCCTCACAATAAGCCGTGCCCTGAAACGCACACGCCCCAACAACGTATCTGTACCGCAATCTCGAACCGAGGCTTCACTGTGTGCCGAACCCTAACGCTAGCTCCAACCCTGACCCTGAACCCTAAGCCTCACAGGAAGACTGAACCCTGAGGCCTACACTAACGATAAGCCACGCCCTGCAACGCACACGCCCCCTAACACGTATCCGTACCACAATCTCGACCCGAAGCATCACCGGGAACCTAAACCTAACCCTAGCTCCAACTCTGACCATGAACCCTAAGCCTCACCCGCAGACTGACCCCTGAGGCCTACCCTAACGATAACCCACGCCCTGCAAGGAACACGCCCCCTAACATGTATCCGTACCCCAATCTCGACCCTAGCCTCACCGGGAGCCTAACGCTAACCCTAGCTCCAACCCTGACCCTGAACCCTAAGCTTAAGGCGAAGATTGAACCCTGAGGCCTATCCTAACTATAAGCCGCGACCTGCAATGCACACGGCCCCAAACATGTATCCGTACCCCAATCTCGACCCGAAGCATCACCGGGAGCCTAAATCTAACCCTAGCTCCAACCCTGACCCTGAACCCTAAGCCTCACCCGCAGCCTGAACCCTGAGGACTACCCTAATGATAACACACGCCCTGCAACGAACACGCCCACTAACATGTATCCGTACCCCAATCTCTTTCCTAAGCCTCACCAGAAGCCTTACCCTAACCCTAGCTCCAACTCTCACCCTGAACACTAAGCCTCACCCACAGCCTGAACCCTGAGGCCTAAGCTAACGATAAGTGGCGCCCTGCAACGCACACGCCCCCTAACACGTATCCGTACCCCAATCTCCCCCCTAGGCCTCACCGGAAACCTAACACTAGCCCGAGCTCCAACCCTGACCCTGAAACCTAATCCTCGTCTGCAGCCTGAACCCTGAGGCCTACTCTAACGATAAGCCGCGACGTGCAACTCACACTCCCCCTAACACGTATCCGTACCCCAATCTCGACCCTAGGCCTCACCGGGAGCCTAACGATAACCCTACCTCCAACCCTGACCCTGAACCCTAAGCTTAAATGGAAGATTGAACCCTGAGGCCTATCCTAACTATAAGCCGCGCCCTGCAATGCACACGCCCCCAAACACGTATCCGTACCCCAATCTCGACCTGAAACATCACCGGGAGCCTAAATCTAACCCTAGCTCCAACCCTGACCCTGAACCCTAAGCCTCACCCGGACCCTGTACCCTGAGGCCTACCATAACATTAACCCGCGCCACGCCACGCACACGCACCCTAACAGGTGTCCGTAACCCAATTTCGACCCGAAGCCTCACCGGGAGCCTAACCATAACCCTAGCTCCAACCGTGACACTGAAACCTAAGCCTCACCTGCAGCCTGCTCCCTGAGGCCTAGGCTAGGGATAAAACGCGCCCTGCAACGAAAACGCCCCCTAACACATATCCGTACCCAAATCTCGACCATAAGTCTCACGGGGAGCCTAACCCTAAACGTAGCTCCAACCCTGACCGTGAAACCTAAGCCTCACCAGCAGCCTGAACCCTGAGGCCTACCCGAACGATCAGCCGCGCCCTGCAACTCACACGCCCCCTAACAGGTATCCGTACCAAAATCTCGACCCAAAGTCTCACCGGGAGCCTAACCCAAACCCTAGATCCAACCCTGACCCTGAACAATATGCCTCACCCTCAACCCGATACCTGAGGCCTACCATAACGATCAGCTGCGCCCAGCAATGCACACGCCCCTTAACATGTATCCGTACCCGAATCTCGACCCAAAGCCTCACGGGGCGCCTAAACATACGCCTAGCTCCAAACATGACAGTGAACCCTATGTCTAACCCGCAGCCTGAACACTGAGGCCTACCCTAATGTTAAGCCGCGTCCTGCAAGGCACACGCCCCTTAACAGGTATCAGTACCCCATTCTCGACCCAAAGCCTCACCGGGAGCCTAACCCTAACCCTAGGTCCAACTCTCACCCTGAACAATAAGCCTCAACCGCAGCCTGAACCCTGAGGCCTAACCTAACGATAAGCGGCGCCATGCAACGCACACGCCCCCTAACAAGTATCCGTACCCCAATCACGACCCTAGGCCTCACCGGGACCCAAACGCTAACCCTAGCTCCAACTCTGACCCTGAACACTTAGCCTAACCAGAAGACTGAACCCTGAGGCCTACCCTAACTAGAAGCCGCGCCTAGCAAAGCACACGAGTCCTAAAACGTATCCGTACCCCAATCTCGATCCGATGCCTCAACGAGAGCCTAAACCTAACCCTAGCTCCAACCCTGACGCTGAATCCTAAGCCTCACCCGCAGCCCGATTCCTGAGGCCTACCCTAACGTCAGCCGTGCCCTGCAACTCACACGCCCCCTGACACTTATCCGTACCCCAATCTCGACTCATAGCCTCACGGGGAGCCTAAACCTACCCCTAGCTCCAAACCTGACCCTGAACATTAAGCCTAACCGGAAGACTGAACCCTGACGCCTACCCTAACTAGAGGCCACGCCCAGCAACGCACACGCCCCCTAATACGTATCCGTACCCCAATCTCGACCCGAAGCCTCACCGCTAGCCTAAATCTAACCGTAGCTCCAAGCCTGACCATGAACACTAAGCCTCACCCACAGCCTGAACCCTGAGGCCGACGCTAAGGATAAGTCGCGCCCTGCAACGCAAACGCCCCCTAACACGAATCCGTACTCCATTCTCGAACCTAGGCCTCACCGGGAGCCTAACCCTAACCCTAGCTCCAACCATGACCCTGAACACTAAGCCAAACCCACAGCCTGAACCCTGAGGCCTACCCTAACGATAAGCCGCGCCCTGCAACGCACACACCCCCTAACACGTATCCGTACGCCAATCTCGACGCTAGGCCTCACCGGGAGCCAAACGCTAACCCTAGCTCCAACAAGGACCCTGAACACTAAGCCTTAGCGGAAGACTGAACCCTGAGGCCTACCCTAACTCTAGGCAGCGCCCTGCAAAGCACACTCCCCTTAACACGTATCCGAACCCCAATCCCGACCCTAGGCATCACCGGGAGCTTAAACCTAACCTTAGCTCCAAACCTGACCCTGAACACTAAGCCTCAACTGCAGCCTGAACCCTGAGTCCTACCGTAACGATAAGCCGCGCCCTGCAAAGAAAACGCCCCGTAATACATGTCCGTACACCAATCTCGACCCTAGGCCTCATCGGGAGCCTAACCCTAAGTCCACCCATTACCCTGAAGCCTAAGCCTCACCCACAGGCTGAACCCTGAGGCCTACCCTAACAATACGCCGCGCCCTGCAACAACAACGACCCCGAACACATATCTGTTCCGCAATCTGACCCTAGGCCTCACCGGGAGCCTAACCCTAGCCCAAACACCAACCCTTATCCTGAACCCTAAGCCTCACCCGCAGCCACAACCCTGAGCCCTACCCTAACGATAAGCCACACCGTGAAACGCACACTCCCCCTAACACGTATCCGTACCCCAATCTCGAACCTAGGCCTCAGAGGGAGCCGAACCCTAACCCTACCTCCCAACGTGACCCTGAACACTAAGCCTCACCGGCAGCCTGAACCCTAAGTCCTACCCTAACGATAAGCCTCGCCCTGAAACGCACACACCCGCTAACCTGTACCCGTACCCCAATCTCGACCATAGGCCTCACCGGGCGCCGAACGCTAACACTAGCTCCAACCATGAGCCTGAACCATAAGCCTCACAGGAAGACTGAACCGTGAGGCCTACACTAACGATAAGCCGCGCCCTGCAACGCACACACACCCTAACACGTATCCGTACTCCAATCTCGACCCGAAGCCTCAGGGGGAGCCTAAACATAACCCTAGCTCCAACTCTGACCCTGAACTCTAAGCCTAACCCGCAGCCTGAATCCTGAGGCCAAACTTAACGTTAAGCAGCGCCCTGCAACGCACACACACCCTAACACGTATCCGTACCCCAATCTCGACCCTAGGCCTCACTGGGATCCTAACGCTAACCCTAGCTCCAACCCTGACCCTGACCCCTAAGCTTAAAAGGAAGATTGAACCCTGAGGGCTATCCTAACTATAAGCCGCGCCCTGCAATGCAAACGCCCCCTAACACGTAGCCGTACCCCAATCTCGACTCGAAGCATCACCGGGAGCCTAAATCTAACCCTAGCTCCAACACTGACCCTGAACACTAAGCCTCACCCGCACCCTGTACCCTGAGGACTACCATAACGTTAACCCGCGCCCCGCAACGCACACGCACCCTAACAGGTATCCGTACCCCAATCTTGACCCGAAGCCTCACCGGGACGCTAACCATAACTCTAGCTCCAACCCTGAACCTGAACCCTACGCCTCACCCGCAGCCTGAACCCTGAAGCCTACCCTAAGTATTAGTCGCGCCATGCAACGCAAATGTCCCCTAACTCGTATCCGTACCCCAATCTCGACCCTAGGCCTAACCGGGATCCTAACCCTAACCCTAGCTCCAACCCTGACCATGAAGCCGAAGCCTCACCCGCAGCCTGGACCCTGAGGCCTACCTAACAATAAGCCACGCCGTGCAAGGCACACGCCCCTTAACACGTATCCGTACCCCAATCTCGACCCAAAGCCTCACTGGGAGGTTAACCCTAACCCTAGCTCCAACCTTGACCCTGAACAATAAACCTCACCTGCAACCTGAACACAGAGGCCTACCATAACGATAACCCACGCCCTGCAACGAACACGCCCCCTAACTCGTATCCGTACCCCAATCTCGGCCCTAAGCCTCACCGGAAACCTAACACTAAGCCTAGCTCCAACTCTCACCCTGAACACTAATACTCACCCGCAGCCTGAACCCTGAGGACTACCCTAACGATAAACCTCTCCCTGCAGCAACAATGGCATCTAACACATATCCGTACCCCAATCTCGACCCTAGGCCTCACCGGGAGCCTAACACTAACCCTAGCTCCAACCCTGACCCTGAACCCTAAGCCTAACCGGAAGACTGAACCCTGAGTCCGACCCTAACTATAAGCAGCGCCCAGCAACCCACATGCCCGCTAACACGTATCCATACCCAAATCTCGACCCTAAGCCTCACCGGGAGCCTAACCATAACCCGAACACCAACCCTGACCCCGAACACTAAGCCTCACCCACAGCCTGAACCCTGAGGCCTACCCTAAGGATAAGTCGCGCCCTGCAACGCAAACGCCCCCTAACACGTATCCGAACCGCATTCTCAAACCTAGGCCTCACCGGGAGCCTAAACCTAACCCTAGCTCCAGCCCTGACCCTGAACCCTAAGCCTCATCCGCAGCCTTAACCCTGAGCCCTAACTTAACGATAAGCCGCGCCGTGCAACGTACACAAACCCTAGAACGTATCCGTACCCCAATCTCGAACCTAGGCCTCAGAGGGAGCCTAACCCTAACCCCAGCTCCAACACTGACCCTGAACACTAAGCCTCACCCGCAGCCTGAACCATGAGGCCTACCCTCACAATAAGCCGTGCCCTGAAACGCACACGCCCCAACAACGTATCTGTACCGCAATCTCGAACCGAGGCTTCACTGTGTGCCGAACCCTAACGCTAGCTCCAACCCTGACCCTGAACCCTAAGCCTCACAGGAAGACTGAACCCTGAGGCCTACACTAACGATAAGCCACGCCCTGCAACGCACACGCCCCCTAACACGTATCCGTACCACAATCTCGACCCGAAGCATCACCGGGAACCTAAACCTAACCCTAGCTCCAACTCTGACCATGAACCCTAAGCCTCACCCGCAGACTGACCCCTGAGGCCTACCCTAACGATAACCCACGCCCTGCAAGGAACACGCCCCCTAACATGTATCCGTACCCCAATCTCGACCCTAGCCTCACCGGGAGCCTAACGCTAACCCTAGCTCCAACCCTGACCCTGAACCCTAAGCTTAAGGCGAAGATTGAACCCTGAGGCCTATCCTAACTATAAGCCGCGACCTGCAATGCACACGGCCCCTAACACGTATCCGTACCCCAATCTCGACCCGAAGCATCACCGGGAGCCTAAATCTAACCCTAGCTCCAACCCTGACCCTGAACCCTAAGCCTCACCCGCAGCCTGAACCCTGAGGACTACCCTAATGATAACACACGCCCTGCAACGAACACGCCCACTAACATGTATCCGTACCCCAATCTCTTTCCTAAGCCTCACCAGAAGCCTTACCCTAACCCTAGCTCCAACTCTCACCCTGAACACTAAGCCTCACCCACAGCCTGAACCCTGAGGCCTAAGCTAACGATAAGTGGCGCCCTGCAACGCACACGCCCCCTAACACGTATCCGTACCCCAATCTCCCCCCTAGGCCTCACCGGAAACCTAACACTAGCCCGAGCTCCAACCCTGACCCTGAAACCTAATCCTCGTCTGCAGCCTGAACCCTGAGGCCTACTCTAACGATAAGCCGCGACGTGCAACTCACACTCCCCCTAACACGTATCCGTACCCCAATCTCGACCCTAGGCCTCACCGGGAGCCTAACGATAACCCTACCTCCAACCCTGACCCTGAACCCTAAGCTTAAATGGAAGATTGAACCCTGAGGCCTATCCTAACTATAAGCCGCGCCCTGCAATGCACACGCCCCCAAACACGTATCCGTACCCCAATCTCGACCTGAAACATCACCGGGAGCCTAAATCTAACCCTAGCTCCAACCCTGACCCTGAACCCTAAGCCTCACCCGGACCCTGTACCCTGAGGCCTACCATAACATTAACCCGCGCCACGCCACGCACACGCACCCTAACAGGTGTCCGTAACCCAATTTCGACCCGAAGCCTCACCGGGAGCCTAACCATAACCCTAGCTCCAACCGTGACACTGAAACCTAAGCCTCACCTGCAGCCTGCTCCCTGAGGCCTAGGCTAGGGATAAAACGCGCCCTGCAACGAAAACGCCCCCTAACACATATCCGTACCCAAATCTCGACCATAAGTCTCACGGGGAGCCTAACCCTAAACGTAGCTCCAACCCTGACCGTGAAACCTAAGCCTCACCAGCAGCCTGAACCCTGAGGCCTACCCGAACGATCAGCCGCGCCCTGCAACTCACACGCCCCCTAACAGGTATCCGTACCAAAATCTCGACCCAAAGTCTCACCGGGAGCCTAACCCAAACCCTAGATCCAACCCTGACCCTGAACAATATGCCTCACCCTCAACCCGATACCTGAGGCCTACCATAACGATCAGCTGCGCCCAGCAATGCACACGCCCCTTAACATGTATCCGTACCCGAATCTCGACCCAAAGCCTCACGGGGCGCCTAAACATACGCCTAGCTCCAAACATGACAGTGAACCCTATGTCTAACCCGCAGCCTGAACACTGAGGCCTACCCTAATGTTAAGCCGCGTCCTGCAAGGCACACGCCCCTTAACAGGTATCAGTACCCCATTCTCGACCCAAAGCCTCACCGGGAGCCTAACCCTAACCCTAGGTCCAACTCTCACCCTGAACAATAAGCCTCAACCGCAGCCTGAACCCTGAGGCCTAACCTAACGATAAGCGGCGCCATGCAACGCACACGCCCCCTAACAAGTATCCGTACCCCAATCACGACCCTAGGCCTCACCGGGACCCAAACGCTAACCCTAGCTCCAACTCTGACCCTGAACACTTAGCCTAACCAGAAGACTGAACCCTGAGGCCTACCCTAACTAGAAGCCGCGCCTAGCAAAGCACACGAGTCCTAAAACGTATCCGTACCCCAATCTCGATCCGATGCCTCAACGAGAGCCTAAACCTAACCCTAGCTCCAACCCTGACGCTGAATCCTAAGCCTCACCCGCAGCCCGATTCCTGAGGCCTACCCTAACGTCAGCCGTGCCCTGCAACTCACACGCCCCCTGACACTTATCCGTACCCCAATCTCGACTCATAGCCTCACGGGGAGCCTAAACCTACCCCTAGCTCCAAACCTGACCCTGAACATTAAGCCTAACCGGAAGACTGAACCCTGACGCCTACCCTAACTAGAGGCCACGCCCAGCAACGCACACGCCCCCTAATACGTATCCGTACCCCAATCTCGACCCGAAGCCTCACCGCTAGCCTAAATCTAACCGTAGCTCCAAGCCTGACCATGAACACTAAGCCTCACCCACAGCCTGAACCCTGAGGCCGACGCTAAGGATAAGTCGCGCCCTGCAACGCAAACGCCCCCTAACACGAATCCGTACTCCATTCTCGAACCTAGGCCTCACCGGGAGCCTAACCCTAACCCTAGCTCCAACCATGACCCTGAACACTAAGCCAAACCCACAGCCTGAACCCTGAGGCCTACCCTAACGATAAGCCGCGCCCTGCAACGCACACACCCCCTAACACGTATCCGTACGCCAATCTCGACGCTAGGCCTCACCGGGAGCCAAACGCTAACCCTAGCTCCAACAAGGACCCTGAACACTAAGCCTTAGCGGAAGACTGAACCCTGAGGCCTACCCTAACTCTAGGCAGCGCCCTGCAAAGCACACTCCCCTTAACACGTATCCGAACCCCAATCCCGACCCTAGGCATCACCGGGAGCTTAAACCTAACCTTAGCTCCAAACCTGACCCTGAACACTAAGCCTCAACTGCAGCCTGAACCCTGAGTCCTACCGTAACGATAAGCCGCGCCCTGCAAAGAAAACGCCCCGTAATACATGTCCGTACACCAATCTCGACCCTAGGCCTCATCGGGAGCCTAACCCTAAGTCCACCCATTACCCTGAAGCCTAAGCCTCACCCACAGGCTGAACCCTGAGGCCTACCCTAACAATACGCCGCGCCCTGCAACAACAACGACCCCGAACACATATCTGTTCCGCAATCTGACCCTAGGCCTCACCGGGAGCCTAACCCTAGCCCAAACACCAACCCTTATCCTGAACCCTAAGCCTCACCCGCAGCCACAACCCTGAGCCCTACCCTAACGATAAGCCACACCGTGAAACGCACACTCCCCCTAACACGTATCCGTACCCCAATCTCGAACCTAGGCCTCAGAGGGAGCCGAACCCTAACCCTACCTCCCAACGTGACCCTGAACACTAAGCCTCACCGGCAGCCTGAACCCTAAGTCCTACCCTAACGATAAGCCTCGCCCTGAAACGCACACACCCGCTAACCTGTACCCGTACCCCAATCTCGACCATAGGCCTCACCGGGCGCCGAACGCTAACACTAGCTCCAACCATGAGCCTGAACCATAAGCCTCACAGGAAGACTGAACCGTGAGGCCTACACTAACGATAAGCCGCGCCCTGCAACGCACACACACCCTAACACGTATCCGTACTCCAATCTCGACCCGAAGCCTCAGGGGGAGCCTAAACATAACCCTAGCTCCAACTCTGACCCTGAACTCTAAGCCTAACCCGCAGCCTGAATCCTGAGGCCAAACTTAACGTTAAGCAGCGCCCTGCAATGCACACACACCCTAACACGTATCCGTACCCCAATCTCGACCCTAGGCCTCACTGGGATCCTAACGCTAACCCTAGCTCCAACCCTGACCCTGACCCCTAAGCTTAAAAGGAAGATTGAACCCTGAGGGCTATCCTAACTATAAGCCGCGCCCTGCAATGCAAACGCCCCCTAACACGTAGCCGTACCCCAATCTCGACTCGAAGCATCACCGGGAGCCTAAATCTAACCCTAGCTCCAACACTGACCCTGAACACTAAGCCTCACCCGCACCCTGTACCCTGAGGACTACCATAACGTTAACCCGCGCCCCGCAACGCACACGCACCCTAACAGGTATCCGTACCCCAATCTTGACCCGAAGCCTCACCGGGACGCTAACCATAACTCTAGCTGCAACCCTGAACCTGAACCCTACGCCTCACCCGCAGCCTGAACCCTGAAGCCTACCCTAAGTATTAGTCGCGCCATGCAACGCAAATGTCCCCTAACTCGTATCCGTACCCCAATCTCGACCCTAGGCCTAACCGGGATCCTAACCCTAACCCTAGCTCCAACCCTGACCATGAAGCCGAAGCCTCACCCGCAGCCTGGACCCTGAGGCCTACCTAACAATAAGCCACGCCGTGCAAGGCACACGCCCCTTAACACGTATCCGTACCCCAATCTCGACCCAAAGCCTCACTGGGAGGTTAACCCTAACCCTAGCTCCAACCTTGACCCTGAACAATAAACCTCACCTGCAACCTGAACACAGAGGCCTACCATAACGATAACCCACGCCCTGCAACGAACACGCCCCCTAACTCGTATCCGTACCCCAATCTCGGCCCTAAGCCTCACCGGAAACCTAACACTAAGCCTAGCTCCAACTCTCACCCTGAACACTAATACTCACCCGCAGCCTGAACCCTGAGGACTACCCTAACGATAAACCTCTCCCTGCAGCAACAATGGCATCTAACACATATCCGTACCCCAATCTCGACCCTAGGCCTCACCGGGAGCCTAACACTAACCCTAGCTCCAACCCTGACCCTGAACCCTAAGCCTAACCGGAAGACTGAACCCTGAGTCCGACCCTAACTATAAGCAGCGCCCAGCAACCCACATGCCCGCTAACACGTATCCATACCCAAATCTCGACCCTAAGCCTCACCGGGAGCCTAACCATAACCCGAACACCAACCCTGACCCCGAACACTAAGCCTCACCCACAGCCTGAACCCTGAGGCCTACCCTAAGGATAAGTCGCGCCCTGCAACGCAAACGCCCCCTAACACGTATCCGAACCGCATTCTCAAACCTAGGCCTCACCGGGAGCCTAAACCTAACCCTAGCTCCAGCCCTGACCCTGAACCCTAAGCCTCATCCGCAGCCTTAACCCTGAGCCCTAACTTAACGATAAGCCGCGCCGTGCAACGTACACAAACCCTAGAACGTATCCGTACCCCAATCTCGAACCTAGGCCTCAGAGGGAGCCTAACCCTAACCCCAGCTCCAACACTGACCCTGAACACTAAGCCTCACCCGCAGCCTGAACCATGAGGCCTACCCTCACAATAAGCCGTGCCCTGCAACGCACACGCCCCAACAACGTATCTGTACCGCAATCTCGAACCGAGGCTTCACTGTGTGCCGAACCCTAACGCTAGCTCCAACCCTGACCCTGAACCCTAAGCCTCACAGGAAGACTGAACCCTGAGGCCTACACTAACGATAAGCCACGCCCTGCAACGCACACGCCCCCTAACACGTATCCGTACCACAATCTCGACCCGAAGCATCACCGGGAACCTAAACCTAACCCTAGCTCCAACTCTGACCATGAACCCTAAGCCTCACCCGCAGACTGACCCCTGAGGCCTACCCTAACGATAACCCACGCCCTGCAAGGAACACGCCCCCTAACATGTATCCGTACCCCAATCTCGACCCTAGCCTCACCGGGAGCCTAACGCTAACCCTAGCTCCAACCCTGACCCTGAACCCTAAGCTTAAGGCGAAGATTGAACCCTGAGGCCTATCCTAACTATAAGCCGCGACCTGCAATGCACACGGCCCCTAACACGTATCCGTACCCCAATCTCGACCCGAAGCATCACCGGGAGCCTAAATCTAACCCTAGCTCCAACCCTGACCCTGAACCCTAAGCCTCACCCGCAGCCTGAACCCTGAGGACTACCCTAATGATAACACACGCCCTGCAACGAACACGCCCACTAACATGTATCCGTACCCCAATCTCTTTCCTAAGCCTCACCAGAAGCCTTACCCTAACCCTAGCTCCAACTCTCACCCTGAACACTAAGCCTCACCCACAGCCTGAACCCTGAGGCCTAAGCTAACGATAAGTGGCGCCCTGCAACGCACACGCCCCCTAACACGTATCCGTACCCCAATCTCCCCCCTAGGCCTCACCGGAAACCTAACACTAGCCCGAGCTCCAACCCTGACCCTGAAACCTAATCCTCGTCTGCAGCCTGAACCCTGAGGCCTACTCTAACGATAAGCCGCGACGTGCAACTCACACTCCCCCTAACACGTATCCGTACCCCAATCTCGACCCTAGGCCTCACCGGGAGCCTAACGATAACCCTACCTCCAACCCTGACCCTGAACCCTAAGCTTAAATGGAAGATTGAACCCTGAGGCCTATCCTAACTATAAGCCGCGCCCTGCAATGCACACGCCCCCAAACACGTATCCGTACCCCAATCTCGACCTGAAACATCACCGGGAGCCTAAATCTAACCCTAGCTCCAACCCTGACCCTGAACCCTAAGCCTCACCCGGACCCTGTACCCTGAGGCCTACCATAACATTAACCCGCGCCACGCCACGCACACGCACCCTAACAGGTGTCCGTAACCCAATTTCGACCCGAAGCCTCACCGGGAGCCTAACCATAACCCTAGCTCCAACCGTGACACTGAAACCTAAGCCTCACCTGCAGCCTGCTCCCTGAGGCCTAGGCTAGGGATAAAACGCGCCCTGCAACGAAAACGCCCCCTAACACATATCCGTACCCAAATCTCGACCATAAGTCTCACGGGGAGCCTAACCCTAAACGTAGCTCCAACCCTGACCGTGAAACCTAAGCCTCACCAGCAGCCTGAACCCTGAGGCCTACCCGAACGATCAGCCGTGCCCTGCAACTCACACGCCCCCTAACAGGTATCCGTACCAAAATCTCGACCCAAAGTCTCACCGGGAGCCTAACCCAAACCCTAGATCCAACCCTGACCCTGAACAATATGCCTCACCCTCAACCCGATACCTGAGGCCTACCATAACGATCAGCTGTGCCCAGCAATGCACACGCCCCTTAACATGTATCCGTACCCGAATCTCGACCCAAAGCCTCACGGGGCGCCTAAACATACGCCTAGCTCCAAACATGACAGTGAACCCTATGTCTAACCCGCAGCCTGAACACTGAGGCCTACCCTAATGTTAAGCCGCGTCCTGCAAGGCACACGCCCCTTAACAGGTATCAGTACCCCATTCTCGACCCAAAGCCTCACCGGGAGCCTAACCCTAACCCTAGGTCCAACTCTCACCCTGAACAATAAGCCTCAACCGCAGCCTGAACCCTGAGGCCTAACCTAACGATAAGCGGCGCCATGCAACGCACACGCCCCCTAACAAGTATCCGTACCCCAATCACGACCCTAGGCCTCACCGGGACCCAAACGCTAACCCTAGCTCCAACTCTGACCCTGAACACTTAGCCTAACCAGAAGACTGAACCCTGAGGCCTACCCTAACTAGAAGCCGCGCCTAGCAAAGCACACGAGTCCTAAAACGTATCCGTACCCCAATCTCGATCCGATGCCTCAACGAGAGCCTAAACCTAACCCTAGCTCCAACCCTGACGCTGAATCCTAAGCCTCACCCGCAGCCCGATTCCTGAGGCCTACCCTAACGTCAGCCGTGCCCTGCAACTCACACGCCCCCTGACACTTATCCGTACCCCAATCTCGACTCATAGCCTCACGGGGAGCCTAAACCTACCCCTAGCTCCAAACCTGACCCTGAACATTAAGCCTAACCGGAAGACTGAAACCTGACGCCTACCCTAACTAGAGGCCACGCCCAGCAACGCACACGCCCCCTAATACGTATCCGTACCCCAATCTCGACCCGAAGCCTCACCGCTAGCCTAAATCTAACCGTAGCTCCAAGCCTGACCATGAACACTAAGCCTCACCCACAGCCTGAACCCTGAGGCCGACGCTAAGGATAAGTCGCGCCCTGCAACGCAAACGCCCCCTAACACGAATCCGTACTCCATTCTCGAACCTAGGCCTCACCGGGAGCCTAACCCTAACCCTAGCTCCAACCATGACCCTGAACACTAAGCCAAACCCACAGCCTGAACCCTGAGGCCTACCCTAACGATAAGCCGCGCCCTGCAACGCACACACCCCCTAACACGTATCCGTACGCCAATCTCGACGCTAGGCCTCACCGGGAGCCAAACGCTAACCCTAGCTCCAACAAGGACCCTGAACACTAAGCCTTAGCGGAAGACTGAACCCTGAGGCCTACCCTAACTCTAGGCAGCGCCCTGCAAAGCACACTCCCCTTAACACGTATCCGAACCCCAATCCCGACCCTAGGCATCACCGGGAGCTTAAACCTAACCTTAGCTCCAAACCTGACCCTGAACACTAAGCCTCAACTGCAGCCTGAACCCTGAGTCCTACCGTAACGATAAGCCGCGCCCTGCAAAGAAAACGCCCCGTAATACATGTCCGTACACCAATCTCGACCCTAGGCCTCATCGGGAGCCTAACCCTAAGTCCACCCATTACCCTGAAGCCTAAGCCTCACCCACAGGCTGAACCCTGAGGCCTACCCTAACAATACGCCGCGCCCTGCAACAACAACGACCCCGAACACATATCTGTTCCGCAATCTGACCCTAGGCCTCACCGGGAGCCTAACCCTAGCCCAAACACCAACCCTTATCCTGAACCCTAAGCCTCACCCGCAGCCACAACCCTGAGCCCTACCCTAACGATAAGCCACACCGTGAAACGCACACTCCCCCTAACACGTATCCGTACCCCAATCTCGAACCTAGGCCTCAGAGGGAGCCGAACCCTAACCCTACCTCCCAACGTGACCCTGAACACTAAGCCTCACCGGCAGCCTGAACCCTAAGTCCTACCCTAACGATAAGCCTCGCCCTGAAACGCACACACCCGCTAACCTGTACCCGTACCCCAATCTCGACCATAGGCCTCACCGGGCGCCGAACGCTAACACTAGCTCCAACCATGAGCCTGAACCATAAGCCTCACAGGAAGACTGAACCGTGAGGCCTACACTAACGATAAGCCGCGCCCTGCAACGCACACACACCCTAACACGTATCCGTACTCCAATCTCGACCCGAAGCCTCAGGGGGAGCCTAAACATAACCCTAGCTCCAACTCTGACCCTGAACTCTAAGCCTAACCCGCAGCCTGAATCCTGAGGCCAAACTTAACGTTAAGCAGCGCCCTGCAACGCACACACACCCTAACACGTATCCGTACCCCAATCTCGACCCTAGGCCTCACTGGGATCCTAACGCTAACCCTAGCTCCAACCCTGACCCTGACCCCTAAGCTTAAAAGGAAGATTGAACCCTGAGGGCTATCCTAACTATAAGCCGCGCCCTGCAATGCAAACGCCCCCTAACACGTAGCCGTACCCCAATCTCGACTCGAAGCATCACCGGGAGCCTAAATCTAACCCTAGCTCCAACACTGACCCTGAACACTAAGCCTCACCCGCACCCTGTACCCTGAGGACTACCATAACGTTAACCCGCGCCCCGCAACGCACACGCACCCTAACAGGTATCCGTACCCCAATCTTGACCCGAAGCCTCACCGGGACGCTAACCATAACTCTAGCTCCAACCCTGAACCTGAACCCTACGCCTCACCCGCAGCCTGAACCCTGAAGCCTACCCTAAGTATTAGTCGCGCCATGCAACGCAAATGTCCCCTAACTCGTATCCGTACCCCAATCTCGACCCTAGGCCTAACCGGGATCCTAACCCTAACCCTAGCTCCAACCCTGACCATGAAGCCGAAGCCTCACCCGCAGCCTGGACCCTGAGGCCTACCTAACAATAAGCCACGCCGTGCAAGGCACACGCCCCTTAACACGTATCCGTACCCCAATCTCGACCCAAAGCCTCACTGGGAGGTTAACCCTAACCCTAGCTCCAACCTTGACCCTGAACAATAAACCTCACCTGCAACCTGAACACAGAGGCCTACCATAACGATAACCCACGCCCTGCAACGAACACGCCCCCTAACTCGTATCCGTACACCAATCTCGGCCCTAAGCCTCACCGGAAACCTAACACTAAGCCTAGCTCCAACTCTCACCCTGAACACTAATACTCACCCGCAGCCTGAACCCTGAGGACTACCCTAACGATAAACCTCTCCCTGCAGCAACAATGGCATCTAACACATATCCGTACCCCAATCTCGACCCTAGGCCTCACCGGGAGCCTAACACTAACCCTAGCTCCAACCCTGACCCTGAACCCTAAGCCTAACCGGAAGACTGAACCCTGAGTCCGACCCTAACTATAAGCAGCGCCCAGCAACCCACATGCCCGCTAACACGTATCCGTACCCAAATCTCGACCCTAAGCCTCACCGGGAGCCTAACCATAACCCGAACACCAACCCTGACCCCGAACACTAAGCCTCACCCACAGACTGAACCCTGAGGCCTACCCTAAGGATAAGTCGCGCCCTGCAACGCAAACGCCCCCTAACACGTATCCGAACCGCATTCTCAAACCTAGGCCTCACCGGGAGCCTAAACCTAACCCTAGCTCCAGCCCTGACCCTGAACCCTAAGCCTCATCCGCAGCCTTAACCCTGAGCCCTAACTTAACGATAAGCCGCGCCGTGCAACGTACACACCCCCTAGAACGTATCCGTACCCCAATCTCGAACCTAGGCCTCAGAGGGAGCCTAACCCTAACCCCAGCTCCAACACTGACCCTGAACACTAAGCCTCACCCACAGCCTGAACCATGAGGCCTACCCTCACAATAAGCCATGCCCTGCAACGCACACGCCCCAACAACGTATCTGTACCGCAATCTCGAACCGAGGCTTCACTGTGTGCCGAACCCTAACGCTAGCTCCAACCCTGACCCTGAACCCTAAGCCTCACAGGAAGACTGAACCCTGAGGCCTACACTAACGATAAGCCACGCCCTGCAACGCACATGCCCCCTAACGCGTATCCGTACCACAATCTCGACCCGAAGCATCACCGGGAACCTAAACCTAACCCTAGATCCAACTCTGACCATGAACCCTAAGCCTCACCCGCAGACTGACCCCTGAGGCCTACCCTAACGATAACCCACGCCCTGCAAGGAACACGCCCCCTAACATGTATCCGTACCCCAATCTCGACCCTAGCCTCACCGGGAGCCTAACGCTAACCCTAGCTCCAACCCTGACCCTGAACCCTAAGCTTAAGGCGAAGATTGAACCCTGAGGCCTATCCTAACTATAAGCCGCGAAATGCAATGCACACGGCCCCTAACACGTATCCGTACCCCAATCTCGACCCGAAGCATCACCGGGAGCCTAAATCTAACCCTAGCTCCAACCATGACCCTGAACCCTAAGCCTCACCCGCAGCCTGAACCCTGAGGACTGCCCTAATGATAACACACGCCCTGCAACGAACACGCCCACTAACATGTATCCGTACCCCAATCTCTTTCCTAAGCCTCACCAGAAGCCTTACCCTAACCCTAGCTCCAACTCTCACCCTGAACACTAAGCCTCACCCACAGCCTGAACCCTGAGGCCTAAGCTAACGATAAGTGGCGCCCTGCAACGCACACGCCCCCTAACACGTATCCGTACCCCAATCTCCCCCCTAGGCCTCACCGGAAACCTAACACTAGCCCGAGCTCCAACCCTGACCCTGAAACCTAATCCTCGTCTGCAGCCTGAACCCTGAGGCCTACTCTAACGATAAGCCGCGACGTGCAACTCACACTCCCCCTAACACGTATCCGTACCCCAATCTCGACCCTAGGCCTCACCGGGAGCCTAACGATAACCCTACCTCCAACCCTGACCCTGAACCCTAAGCTTAAATGGAAGATTGAACCCTGAGGCCTATCCTAACTATAAGCCGCGCCCTGCAATGCACACGCCCCCAAACACGTATCCGTACCCCAATCTCGACCTGAAACATCACCGGGAGCCTAAATCTAACCCTAGCTCCAACCCTGACCCTGAACCCTAAGCCTCACCCGGACCCTGTACCCTGAGGCCTACCATAACATTAACCCGCGCCACGCCACGCACACGCACCCTAACAGGTGTCCGTAACCCAATTTCGACCCGAAGCCTCACCGGGAGCCTAACCATAACCCTAGCTCCAACCGTGACACTGAAACCTAAGCCTCACCTGCAGCCTGCTCCCTGAGGCCTAGGCTAGGGATAAAACGCGCCCTGCAACGAAAACGCCCCCTAACACATATCCGTACCCAAATCTCGACCATAAGTCTCACGGGGAGCCTAACCCTAAACGTAGCTCCAACCCTGACCGTGAAACCTAAGCCTCACCAGCAGCCTGAACCCTGAGGCCTACCCGAACGATCAGCCGCGCCCTGCAACTCACACGCCCCCTAACAGGTATCCGTACCAAAATCTCGACCCAAAGTCTCACCGGGAGCCTAACCCAAACCCTAGATCCAACCCTGACCCTGAACAATATGCCTCACCCTCAACCCGATACCTGAGGCCTACCATAACGATCAGCTGCGCCCAGCAATGCACACGCCCCTTAACATGTATCCGTACCCGAATCTCGACCCAAAGCCTCACGGGGCGCCTAAACATACGCCTAGCTCCAAACATGACAGTGAACCCTATGTCTAACCCGCAGCCTGAACACTGAGGCCTACCCTAATGTTAAGCCGCGTCCTGCAAGGCACACGCCCCTTAACAGGTATCAGTACCCCATTCTCGACCCAAAGCCTCACCGGGAGCCTAACCCTAACCCTAGGTCCAACTCTCACCCTGAACAATAAGCCTCAACCGCAGCCTGAACCCTGAGGCCTAACCTAACGATAAGCGGCGCCATGCAACGCACACGCCCCCTAACAAGTATCCGTACCCCAATCACGACCCTAGGCCTCACCAGGACCCAAACGCTAACCCTAGCTCCAACTCTGACCCTGAACACTTAGCCTAACCAGAAGACTGAACCCTGAGGCCTACCCTAACTAGAAGCCGCGCCTAGCAAAGCACACGAGTCCTAAAACGTATCCGTACCCCAATCTCGATCCGATGCCTCAACGAGAGCCTAAACCTAACCCTAGCTCCAACCCTGACGCTGAATCCTAAGCCTCACCCGCAGCCCGATTCCTGAGGCCTACCCTAACGTCAGCCGTGCCCTGCAACTCACACGCCCCCTGACACTTATCCGTACCCCAATCTCGACTCATAGCCTCACGGGGAGCCTAAACCTACCCCTAGCTCCAAACCTGACCCTGAACATTAAGCCTAACCGGAAGACTGAACCCTGACGCCTACCCTAACTAGAGGCCACGCCCAGCAACGCACACGCCCCCGAATACGTATCCGTACCCCAATCTCGACCCGAAGCCTCACCGCTAGCCTAAATCTAACCGTAGCTCCAAGCCTGACCATGAACACTAAGCCTCACCCACAGCTTGAACCCTGAGGCCGACGCTAAGGATAAGTCGCGCCCTGCAACGCAAACGCCCCCTAACACGAATCCGTACTCCATTCTCGAACCTAGGCCTCACCGGGAGCCTAACCCTAACCCTAGCTCCAACCATGACCCTGAACACTAAGCCAAACCCACAGCCTGAACCCTGAGGCCTACCCTAACGATAAGCCGCGCCCTGCAACGCACACACCCCCTAACACGTATCCGTACGCCAATCTCGACGCTAGGCCTCACCGGGAGCCAAACGCTAACCCTAGCTCCAACAAGGACCCTGAACACTAAGCCTTAGCGGAAGACTGAACCCTGAGGCCTACCCTAACTCTAGGCAGCGCCCTGCAAAGCACACTCCCCTTAACACGTATCCGAACCCCAATCCCGACCCTAGGCATCACCGGGAGCTTAAACCTAACCTTAGCTCCAAACCTGACCCTGAACACTAAGCCTCAACTGCAGCCTGAACCCTGAGTCCTACCGTAACGATAAGCCGCGCCCTGCAAAGAAAACGCCCCGTAATACATGTCCGTACACCAATCTCGACCCTAGGCCTCATCGGGAGCCTAACCCTAAGTCCACCCATTGCCCTGAAGCCTAAGCCTCACCCACAGGCTGAACCCTGAGGCCTACCCTAACAATACGCCGCGCCCTGCAACAACAACGACCCCGAACACATATCTGTTCCGCAATCTGACCCTAGGCCTCACCGGGAGCCTAACCCTAGCCCAAACACCAACCCTTATCCTGAACCCTAAGCCTCACTCGCAGCCACAACCCTGAGCCCTACCCTAACGATAAGCCGCACCCTGAAACGCACACTCCCCCTAACACGTATCCATACCCCAACTCGAACCTAGGCCTCAGAGGGAGCCGAACCCTAACCCTACCTCCCAACGTGACCCTGAACACTAAGCCTCACCGGCAGCCTGAACCCTAAGTCCTTCCCTAACGATAAGCCTCGCCCTGAAACGCACACACCCGCTAACCTGTACCCGTACCTCAATCTCGACCATAGGCCTCACCGGGCGCCGAACGCTAACACTAGCTCCAACCATGAGCCTGAAACGTAAGCCTCACAGGAAGACTGAACCGTGAGGCCTACACTAACGATAAGCCGCGCCCTGCAAAGCACACACACCCTAACACGTATCCGTACTCCAATCTCGACCCGAAGCCTCAGGGGGAGCCTAAACATAACCCTAGCTCCAACTCTGACCCTGAACTCTAAGCCTAACCTGCAGCCTGAATCCTGAGGCCAAACTTAACGTTAAGCAGCGCCCTGGAACGCACACGACCCCTAACAAGTATCCGTACCCCAATCTCGACCCTAAGCATCACCGGGAGCCTAACCCTAACCCGAGCTCCAACCCTGACCCTGAAACATGAGCCTCATCCACAGCCTGAACCCTGAGGCCTACTCTAACGATAAGGCGTGCCGTGCAACTCACACGCCCCCTACACGTATCCATACCCCAATCTCCACCCTAGGCCTCACAGGAAGCCAAACGCTAACCCTAGCTCAAACTCTGACCCTGAACCCTAACACTAACCAGAACACTGAACCCTGAGGACTACCCTAACTACCAGCCACGCCCTGCAACGCACAAGCTCCCTAACACGTATCCGTACTCCAATCTCGATCCGAAGCATCACCGGGAGCCGAAATCTAACCCAAGCTCCAACCCTGACCCTGAACCCTATGCCTCATCCGCAGCCTGAACCCTGAGGCCTACACTAAGGATAAGTCGTGACCAACAAGGCAAACGCACGCTAACTCGTATCCGTACACCATTCTCAAACCTAGGCCTCACCCAGAGCCTAACACTAACCCTAGCTCCAAGCCTGACCCTGAACCCTAAGCCTCACCTGCAGCCTGAACCCTGAGGCCTACCCTAACGATTAGCCGCACCCTGCAAAGAAAACGCCCCGTAACACATGTCTGTACCCCAATCTCGACCCTAGGCCTAATCGGGTGCCTAACCCTAAGTCCAACCGTTACCCTGAACACTAAGCCTCACCCGCAGCCTGAACCCTGATGCCTACACTAAATATAAGTCTCACCCTTCAACGCAAACGACCCCTAATACTTCTCCGTACACCATTCTCGACCCTAGGCCTAACCGGGAGCCTAACCCTAACCCTAGCTCCAACCGTGACCCTGAACCCTAAGCCTCAACCGCAACCTGAAACCTGAGGCCTACCCTAACGATTATCTGCACCCTGCAATGCACACGCCGCCTAACACGTGTCTGTACCCCAATCTCGATCCTAAGCCTCAACGGGAGCCTAAACCTAACCCTATCTCCAACCCTGACCCTGAATCCTAAGGCTCACCCACAGCCTGATACCTGAGGCCTACCCCAACGTCAGGCATGCCCTGCAACTCACACGCAACCGAACACGTATCCGAACGACAATCTCGACCCAAAGCCTCAAGGGGAGTCTAAACCTACCCCGAGCTCCAAACCTGACCCTGAACCCTAAGTCTCACCCGTCGACTGAACCCTGAGTCCTATCCTAACGTTAAGCCCCGCCCTGCAAGGCACACGCCCCTTAACACGTATCCGTACCCCAATCTCAACCCAAAGCCTCACTGGGAGCCTAACCCTAACCCTAGCTCCAACCCTGACCCTGAACAATAAACCTCACCTGCAGCCTGAACCGTGAGGCCTACCTTAACGATAAACTGCGCCCTGAAAAAACAACGCCCCCTAACACATATCCGTACCCCAATCTCGACCCTAGGCCTCACCGGGAGCCTAACCCTAACCCTAACTCCAACCCTTATCCTGAACACTAAGCCTCACCCGCAGCCACAACCCTGAGCGCTATCCTAACGAAAAGCTGCGCCCTGCAACGCACACTCCTGCTAACACGTATCCGTACCCCAACCTCGAACCTAGCACTCAGAGGGAGCCGAACCATAACCGTAGCTCCAACCCTGACCCTGAACACGAAGGCTCACCAGCAGCCTGTAGCCTGAGTCCTACCCTAACAATAAGCCGCGCCTTGCAACGCACACACACGCTAACAGGTATCCGTAACCCAATCTCGACCCTAGGCCTCACCGGGAGTCGAATGCTAACTCTAACTCCAAACCAGACCCTGAAACCTAAGCCTCAACCACAGTGTGAACCCTGAGGCCTACGCTAACGATCAGCCGTGCCCTGCAATGCACACGCCCCCTAACACGTATCCGTACCACTATCTCGAACCTTGGCCTCACCAGGAACCTAAACCTACCCTTAGCTCCAAACCAGACCCTGAACCCTAAGCCTCAACCACAGCCTGAACCCTGAGGCGTACACTAACTATCAGCCATGCCCTGCAATGCACACGCCCCCTAACACGTATCCATACCCCAATCTCGGCCATAGGCCTCAGCGAAAGCCTAACCCAAACTATAGCTCCAACCCTGACCCTGAACACTAAGCCTCACCCGCAGCCTGAACCCTGGGGCCTACCCTAACGATAAGTCACGCCCTGCAACGCAAACGCCCCCTAACACGTTTCCGTAACCCAATCTCGACCAAAGGCCTCACCGCGTGCGTAACCCTAACCCTGGCTCCAACCCTGACCCTGAACGCTAAGCCTCACATGACGCCTGAATGCTGAGGCCTAGGCTAAGGTTAAGCCACGCCATCCAACTCACACGCCCCCTTACACGAATCCGTACCCCAAATTCGACCCTAGGCCTCACCGGGTTCTTACCGCTAACCGTAGCTCGAACACTGACGCTGAACCCTAAGCCTTACCGGAAGACTGAACCCTGAGGCCTACCATAACTATAGGCCACGCCCTGCAAAGCACACGCCCCGTAACATGTATCCGTACCCCAATCTCGACCCTCGGCATCACTGGGAGCCTAAACCTAACCTTAGCTCCAAACCTGACCCTGAACCCTAAGCCTCAACTGCAGCCTGAACCCTGAGGCCTACCCTAACGATCAGCCGTGCCCTGCAATGCACAGGCCCCCTAACACGTATCCGTAACGCAATCTCGGCCGTAGGCCTCAGCGAGAGCCTAAACCTAACCCTAGCTCCAACCCAGACCCTGAACTCTAAGCCTCACACGCAGCCTGAACCCTGAGGCCTACCGTAACGATAAGCCACGACCTGCAACGCAAACGCCCCCAAACATGTATCCGTACCCCAATGTCGACCGGAAGCCTCACCGGGAGCTTAACCCTAACCGTAGCTCCAACCCTGACCTGAAACCTAAGCCTCACCAGCAGCCTGAACCCTGAGGCCTACCCTAACGATACACCACGCCCTGAAACGCACACGCCCCCTAACATGTACCCGGACCCCAATCTCGACCCCAGGCCTCACCGGAAGCCGAACGCTAACGCTAGCTCCAACCGTGACCCTGAGCACTTAGCCTCACAGGAAGACTGAACCCTGAGACCTACACTAACGATAGGCCACGCCCTGCAACGCACACGCCCTCTAACACGTATCCGTACCCCAATCTCGACCCGAAGCCTCACCGGGAGCCTAAACCTAACCCTACCTCCAACTCTGACCCTGAACCCTAAGCCTCACCTGCAGACTGAACTCTGAGGCCTACCCTAAAGATAACTCACGCCCTGCAACGAACACGCCCCTTAACACGTATCCGTACCAAAATCTAGACTCTAAGGCTCACCGGAAGCCTAACCCTAACCCTATATCCAACACTCACCCTGAACACTAATCCTCACCCGCAGCCTGAACCCTGAGGCCTAACCTAACGATAACCAACGCCCTGCAACAACAACGCACCCTAACACGTATCCGTACCCCAATCTCGAACCTAGGCCTCAGAGGGAGCCTAACCCTAGCTCCAACACTGACCCTGAATTCTAAGCCTCACCCGCAGCCTGAACCCTGAAGCCTTCCCTAACTATTATCTGCGCCATGCAACGCACACGACTTCTAACACGTATCTGTACGCCAATCACGACTGTAAGCCTCAGCCGGAGCCTAGCCCTAACCCTAGCTCCAACCCTGACCGTGAAAACTAAGATTCACGCACAGCGTGAACCCTCAGGCCTACCCTAATGATCAGCCGCGCCCTGCAATGCGAAAGCGCCCTAAGACGTATCCATACCCCAATCTCGACCCGAAGCCTCAACAGGAGCCTAAAGCTAACCCTAGCTCCAACGCTGACCCTGACCTAAGCCTCACCCGCAGCCCGATACCTGAGACCTTCCCTAACATCAGCCGTGTCCTGCAACTCACACGCCCCCTAACACGTATCCGTACCCCAATCTCGACCCAAAGCCTCACCGGGAGCCTAACCCTAACCCTAGCTCCAATCCTGACCCAGAACAATAAACCTCACCTGCAGCCAGAACCCTGAGGCCTACCGTACCGATAAAGTGCGCCCTGCAACAACAACGCCCCCTAACACATATCCGTACCCCAATCTCGACCCTAGGCCTCACCGGGAGCCGAATGCTAACGCTAGCTCCGACCTTGTCCCTGAGACCTAAGCTTCACAGGAAGACTGAACCCTGAGTCCTACAGTAACCATAAGCCACGACCTGCAACGCACATGCCCCCTAACATATATCCGTACCCCAATCTCTACCCGAAGCCTCACCGGGAACCTAAACATAAGCCTAGCTCCAACTCTGACCCTGAACCCTAAGCCTCACCCACAGCCTGAACCCTGAGGCCTACCCTAACGATAAAAAACGCCCTGCAACGAACATGCCCCCTAACACGTATCCGTCCCCAATTTCGGCCCAAAGACTCACCAGAAGCCTAACCCTAACCCTAGCTCCAACTCTCACCCTGAACACTAATCCTCACCCGAAGCCTGAACCCTGAGGCCTAACCTAACGATAAGCGGCGCCCAGCAACGCACACGCCCTATAACGAGTATCCGTACCCCAATCTCGACCCTAGGCCTAACCGGGAACCTATCCCTAACCCTGGCTCCAACCCTGATCCTGAAACCTAAGCCTCACCCACAGCCTGATCCCTGAGGCCAACCCTAACGATTATTCGCGCCCTGCAACCCACACGCCCCCTAACACATATCTGTACCCCAATCTCGACCGTAAGCCTCACCGGGATCCTAACCCTAACCCGAGCTCCAACCCTGACCCTGAAACCTAAGACTCACCCACAGCCTGAACCCTGAGGCCTACCCTAATGATCAGCCATGCCCTGCAATGCACACGCGCCCTAAAACGTATCCGTATCCCAATCTCGACCCGAAGCCTCAACGGGAGCCTAAACCTAACCCTAGCTCCAACCCTGACCCTGAATCCTAAGCCTCACCCGCAGCCTGATACCTGAGGCCTACCCTAACGTCAGCCGTGCCCTGCAACTCGCAGGCCCCTTATCAGGTATCCGTACCCCAATCTCGACCAAACGCCTCGCAGGGAGCCTAAAACTACCCCTAGCTCCAAACCTGACCCTGAACCCTAAGCCTAACCGGAAGACTGAAACCTGAGGCCTACCCTAACTATTAGCAGCGCCCTGCAATGCACACTCTCCCTAACACGTATCCGTACCCCAATCTCGACCCTAAGCCTCACCGGGAGCCTAACCATAACCCAAGCTGCAACCCTGACCCTGAACCCTAAGCCCCACCCGCAGCCTGATCCCTGAACCCTACCCTATGGATAAGTCGCGCCCTGCAACGCAAACTCCCCCTAACACGTATCCGTACCTCATTCTCGATCCTAGGCCTCACCAGGAGCCTAACCCTACACCTAGCTCCAACCCTGACCCTGAACCCTAAGCCTCACCCGCAGCCTGAACCCTTAGGCCTACCCTAACTATTATACAGGCCCTGCAACACACACGCCCACTAACACGTATCTGTACCCCAATCTCCACCGTAAGCTTCACCGGGAGCCTAACCCTAACCCTAGCTGAAACCCTGACCCTGAAAACTAAGACTAACACACAGCCTGAACCCTGAGGCCTACCCTAATGATCAGCCGCGCTCTGCAATCACACGCGCTCCAAAACGTATCCGTACCCCAATCTCGACCTGAAGCCTCAACGGGAGCCTAAACCTAACCCTAGCTCCAACCCTGACCCTGAATCCTAAGCCTCACCTGCAGCCCGATATCTGAGGCCTACCCTAACGTCAGCCGTGCCCTGCAACTCACATGCCCCCTAACACGTATTCGTACCCCGATCTCGACCCAAAGCCTCACGGGGAGCCTAAACCTACACCTAGCTCCAAACTTGACCCTGAACAGTAAGTCTCACTCGCTGCCTGAACCCTGAGACTTACCCTAACTATAAGCTGGGCCCTGCAACGCACACTCCCCCTAACACGTTTACGTACCCCAATCTCGAACCTAGGCCTCAGAGGGAGCCTAACCCTATCCCTAGCTCCAAACCTGACCCTGAAACCTAAGCCTCATCCGCAGCCTGAACCCTGAGGCCTACTCTAACCATAAGTCGCGCCGTGCAACTCACATGCCCCTTACATGTATCTGTACCCCAATCTCGACCCTAGGCCTCATCGGGAGCCTAACACTAACCCTAGCTCCAACCCTGACCCTGAACCCTAAGCCTCACCTACAGACAGAACCCTGAGGCCTACCCTAATGATAACACACGCCGTGCGACGAACACGCCCCCTAACACGAATCCGTACCCCAATCTAGATCCTAAGCCTCACCGGAAGCCTAACCCTAACCCTAGCTGCAACTCTCACCCTGAAACCTAATCCTCAACCGCACCCTGAACCCTGAGGCCTAACCTAACGATAAGCGGCGCCCTGCAACGCACACGCCCTCTAACAAGTATCCGTACCCCAATCTCGACCCTAGGCCTCACCAGGAGCCTAACCCTAACCTGAGCTCCAACCCTGACCCTGGAATCTAAGCCTCATTCGCAGCCTGAACCCTGAGGCCTACTCTAACGATAAGCTGCACCGTGCAACTCACACGCCCCCTAACATTTATCCGTACCCCAATCTCGACACTAGGCCTCACCGAGTGCCTAACACTAGCCCTAGCTCCAAACCTTACCGTGCCCCCTTAGTCTCACTAGCAGCCTGAACCCTGAGGCCTACCCTAACGTTAAGCAGCGCCCTGCAAGGCACACGCACCTTAACATGTATCCGTACCCCAGTCTCTACCCCAAGCCTCACCGGCAGCCTAACCCTAACCCTAGCTCCAACCCTGACCCTGAACAGTAAACCTCACCCACAGCCTGAACCCTGAGTGCTACCCTAACGATAAGCCGCGCCCTGCAACAACAACGACCCCTAACACATATCCGTACCCCAATCCCGACCCTAGGCCTCACCGGGAGCCTAACCCTAACCCGAGCTCCAACCCTGATCCTGAATTCTAAGCTTCATCTGCAGGCTGAACCCTGAGGCCTACTCTAACGATAAGCCATGCCGTGCAACTCACACGCCCCTTACATGTATCCGTATCCCAATCTGGACCCTAGGCCTCACCCGGAGCCTAACACTAACCCTAGCTCCAAACCTGACACTGAACCCTAAGCCTCACCGGAAGACTGAAGCCTGAGGCCTACCCTAACTATTAGCCGCGACCTGCAACGCACACTGCCCCTAACTAACACGTATCCGTACGCCAATCTCGACCATAAACCTCACCGGGAGCCTAACCATAACCCTAGCTCAAACCCTTATCTTGAACCCTAAGCCCCACCCGCAACCTGAACCCTGAGGCCTACCCTATGGATAAGTCACGCTAGGCAACGCAAACTCCCCCTAACACGTATCCGTATCCCATTCTCAAACCTAGGCCTCAGCGAGAGCCTAAACCTAACCCAAGCTCCAACCCTGACCCTGAAACTTAAGCCTGACCCGCAGCCACAACCCTGAGCCATACCCTAACGATAAGCCGCGCCCTGCAACGCACACTCCCCCTAACACGTATCCATACCCCAACCTCGAACCTAGGCCTCACCGGGTGCCGAACGCTAACCCTAGCTCCAACACTGACCCTGAACCCTAAGCCTTACCGGAAGACTGAACCCTGAGGCCTACCCTAACTATAGGCCGCGCCCTGCGAAGCACACGACCCCTAACACGTATCCGTACCCCAATCTCGACCCTAGGCATCACCGGGAGCCTAAACCTAACCTTAGCTCCAAACCTGACCGTGAACCCTAAGCCTCAACTGCAGCCTGAACCCTGAGGCCTACCCTAACGATCAGCCATGCCCTGCAATGCACAAGCCCACTAACACGTATCCGTAATGCAATCTCGGCCGTAGGCCTCAGCGAGAGCCTAAACCTAACCCTAGCTCCAAACCTGACCCTGAACCCTAAGACTCACCAGCAGCCTGAACCCTGAGGCCTACCGTAACGATAAGCCACGCCCTGCAATGCACACGCACCCTAAGAGGTATCTGTACCACAATCTCGACCCTAAGCGTCACAGGATGCCTAACTCTAACCCTAGATCCAACCCTGACCCTGAACCCTAAGCCTCACCCGCAACCTGAACCCTGAGGCCTACCCTAACGATAAGTTGCGCCCTGAAACGAAAACGCGCCCTAACAGGTTTCCGTACACCAATCTCGACCCTAGGCCTCACCGGGAGCCGAACACTAATCCTAAGTCCAACCGTTACCCTGAACCCTAAGCCTCAAAGGAAGACTGAACCCTGAGGCCTACACTAACGACAACTCACGCCCTGCAACGAACACGCCCCCTAACACGTATCCGTACCCCAATCTAGACCCTAAGCCTCACTGGAAGCCTAACCCTAACCCTATCTCCAACACTCACCCTGAACCCTAATCCTCACCCGCAGCCTGAACCCTGAGGACTACCCTACCGATAAACCGCGCCCTGCAACAACAATGCCCCCTAACACATATCCGTACCCCAATCTGGACCCTAGGCCTCACCGGGAGCCAAACCCTAACCATAAATCCAACCTTTATGCTGAACACTAAGCCTCACCCGCAGCAAAAATCCCTGAGCCCTACCCTAACGATAAGCAGGGCGCTGCAATGCACACTCCCTCTAACATGTATACGTACCCCAATCTCGACCCTAGGCCTCACCGGGAGCCTACCCATAACCCTAGCTCCAACCCTGACCCTGAACCCTAAGCCTCATCCGCAGCCTGAACCCTGAGGCCTACCCTAACGATAAGCCGCGCCCTGCAACAACAACGCCCCTTAACACATATCCAATCCCCAATTTCGAACCTAGGCCTCACCGGGAGCCTAAACCTAACCCTAAATACAACCCTTATCCTGAACCCTAAGCCTCATCCGCAGCCACAACCCTGAGCCCTACCCTAACGCTAAGCCACGCCCTGAAACGCACTCTCCCCCTAAAACATATCCGTACTCCAATCTCGAACCTAGGACTCACTGGGAGCCTAAACCTAACCGTATCTCCAAACGTGACCCTGAACCCTAAGGCTCAACCGCAGCCTGAACCCTAAGGCCTACACTAACGATCAGCAGTGCCCTGCAATGCACACGCCCCCTAACACGTTTCCGTACCGCAATCTCGCCCGTAGGCCTAAGCGAGAGCCTAACAGTAACACTAGCTCCAACCCTGACCCTGAACACTAAGCCTCAACCCCACCCTGAAACCTGGCTCCTGAGCCCGAGGCTAAGGATAAGCCACGGCATGCAACTCAAACGCCCCCTTACACGTATCCGTACCGCAATCTCGACCCTAGGACTCACCAGCAGCCGAACACTAAACCTAGCTCCAATCCTGACCCTGAAACCTAAGCCTAACCGGAAGACTGAACCCTGAGGCCTACCCGAACTAGAAGCCGCGCCCTGCAACTCACACGCCCCCTAACACGTATCCGTACCCCAATCTCGACCCGAAGCCTCTCCGGTAGCCTAAATCTGACCGTAGCTCCAACCCTGACCCTGAACCCTAAGCCTCACCCGCAGCCTGAACCCTGAGTCCTACCCTAACAATTAGCCGCGCACGGCAAAGAAATCGCCCCGTAACACATATCCGTACCCCAATCTTGACCCTAGGCCTCACAGGGAGCCTAACCCTAAACCTAAGTCCAACCGTTACCCTGAACTTTAAGCCTCAACCGCAGCCGGAACCCTGAGGCCTAACCTAACGATAAGACGCGCCCAGCAACGCGCACACGCCCTAACACGTATCCGTACCCCAATCTCGAACATAGGCCTCAGAGAGAGCCTAACCCTAACCCGAGCTCCAACCCTGACCCTAAAACCTAAGCCTCATCCGCAGCCTGAACCATGAGGCCTACTCTAACGATAAGCTTCACAACTCACACGCCCCCTTACACGTATCCGTACCCCAATCTCGACCCTAGGCAACACCGGGAGCCTAACACTAACCCTAGCTCCAACCCTGACCCTGAACACTAAGCCTAACCGTAAGACTGAACCCTGAGGCCTACCCTAACTATAAGCCGCGCCCAGCAACGCAGACGCCTCCTAACACGTATCCGAACCCCAATCTCGACCCTAAGCCTCACCGGGAGCCTAACCATAACCCTAGCTCCAACCCTGACCCTGAACCCTAAGCCTCACCCGCAGCCTGAACCCTGAGGCCTACACTAAGGATAAGTCTCGCCCTTCAATGCAAACGCCCCCTAATACGTATCTGTACCCCATTCTCGAACCTAGGCCTCACCGGGAGCCGAACACTAATCCTAAGTCCAACCGTTACCGTGAACCCTAAGCCTCACCCGCAGCCTGTACCCTGAGGACTACCCTAACGATTATCTGCGCCCTGCAACGCACACGCCCCCTAACACGTATCTGTACCCCAATCTCGACCCTAAACCTCAACGGGAGCCTAAACCTAACCCTATCTCCAACCCTGAACCTGAATTCTTAGCCTCACCCACAGCCTGATACCTGAGGTCTACCCTAACGTCAGCCGTGCCCTGCAACTCACACGCAACCTAACACGTATCCGAACGCCAATCTCGACCCAAAGCCTCAAGGGTAGCCTAAACCTACCCCTAGCTCGAAACCTGACCCTGAACCCTAAGTCTCACCCGCCGCCTGAACCCTGAGGCCTACCCTAACGTTAAGCCCCGTCCTGCAAGGCAAACGCCCCTTAACACGTATCCGTACCCCAATCTCGACCCAAAACCTCACCGGGAGCCTAACCCTAACCCTAGCTCCAACCCTGACCCTGAACAATAAACCTCACCTGCAGCCTGAACCGTGAGGCCTAACCTAACGACAAACCGCGCCCTGCAAGAACAACGCCCCCTAACACATATCCGTACCCCAATCTCGACCCTAGGCCTCACCGGGAGCCTAACCCTAACGCGAACTACAACCCTTATCCTGAACACTAAGCCTCACCCGCAGCCACAACCCTGAGCGCTACCCTAACGAAAAGACGCGCACTGCAACGCACACTCCCGCTAACACGTATCCGTACCCCAATCTCGAACCTAGGACTCAGAGGGAGCCGAAACCTAACCGTAGCTCCAACCCTGACCCTGAACCCTTAGCCTCACCAGCAGCCTGAACCCTGAGTCCTACCCTAACGATAAGCCGCGCCCTGCAATGCACACACCCCCTAACAGGTATCCGTATCCCAATCTCGACCCTAGGCCTCAACGGGAGTCGAACGCTAACACTACCTCCAAACCTGACTTTGAAACCTAAGCCTCACCCGCAGCCTGAACCCTGGGGCCTTCCCTAACGATAATTTGCGCCCTGCAACTCAAACGCCCCCTAACACGTTTCCGTAACACAATCTCGACCATAGGCCTCACCGCGTGCCTACCCCTAACCCTAGCTCCAACCCTGACCCTGAAGGCTAAGCCTCACCTGCAGCCTGAACGCTGAGGCCTACGCTTAGGATAAGCCGCGGCGGGCAACTCACACACCTCCTTACACGTATCCGTACCCCAATCTCGACCCTAGGCCTCACCGGGTGCCGAACGTTAACCCTAGCTCCAACACTGACCCTGAACCCTAAGCCTTACCGGAAGACTGAACCCTGAGGCCTACCCTAACTATAGGCCGCGCCCTGCGAAGCACACGACCCCTAACACGTATCCGTACCCCAATCTCGACCCTAGGCATCACCGGGAGCCTAAACCTAACCTTAGCTCCAAACCTGACCGTGAACCCTAAGCCTCAACTGCAGCCTGAACCCTGAGGCCTACCCTAACGATCAGCCATGCCCTGCAATGCACAAGCCCACTAACACGTATCCGTAATGCAATCTCGGCCGTAGGCCTCAGCGAGAGCCTAAACCTAACCCTAGCTCCAAACCTGACCCTGAACCCTAAGACTCACCAGCAGCCTGAACCCTGAGGCCTACCGTAACGATAAGCCACGCCCTGCAACGCACACGCCCCCTAAGAGGTATCTGTACCACAATCTCGACCCTAAGCGTCACAGGAAGCCTAACTCTAACCCTAGATCCAACCCTGACCCTGAACCCTAAGCCTCACCCGCAACCTGAACCCTGAGGCCTACCCTAACGATAAGTTGCGCCCTGAAACGAAAACGCGCCCTAACAGGTTTCCGTACACCAATCTCGACCCTAGGCCTCACCGGGAGCCGAACACTAATCCTAAGTCCAACCGTTACCCTGAACCCTAAGCCTCAAAGGAAGACTGAACCCTGAGGCCTACACTAACGACAACTCACGCCCTGCAACGAACACGCCCCCTAACACGTATCCGTACCCCAATCTAGACCCTAAGCCTCACTGGAAGCCTAACCCTAACCCTATCTCCAACACTCACCCTGAACACTAATCCTCACCCGCAGCCTGAACCCTGAGGACTACCCTACCGATAAACCGCGCCCTGCAACAACAATGCCCCCTAACACATATCCGTACCCCAATCTGGACCCTAGGCCTCACCGGGAGCCAAACCCTAACCATAAATCCAACCTTTATGCTGAACACTAAGCCTCACCCGCAGCAAAAACCCTGAGCCCTACCCTAACGATAAGCAGCGCGCTGCAATGCACACTCCCTCTAACATGTATACGTACCCCAATCTCGACCCTAGGCCTCACCGGGAGCCTACCCATAACACTAGCTCCAACCCTGACCCTAAACCCTAAGCCTCATCCGCAGCCTGAACCCTGAGGCCTACCCTAACGATAAGCCGCGCCCTACAACAACAACGCCCCTTAACACATATCCAATCCCCAATTTCGACCCTAGGCCTCACCGGGATACTAAACCTAACCCTAAATACAACCCTTATCCTGAACCCTAAGCCTCATCCGCAGCCACAACCCTGAGCCCTACCCTAACGATAAGCCACGCCCTGAAACGCACTCTCCCCCTAAAACATATCCGTACTCCAATCTCGAACCTAGGACTCACTGGGAGCCTAAACCTAACCGTATCTCCAAACGTGACCCTGAACCCTAAGGCTCAACCGCAGCCTGAACCCTAAGGCCTACACTAACGATCAGCAGTGCCCTGCAATGCACACGCCCCCTAACACGTTTCCGTACCCCAATCTCGCCCGTAGGCCTAAGCGAGAGCCTAACAGTAACACTAGCTCCAACCCTGACCCTGAACACTAAGCCTCACCCCCACCCTGAAACCTGGCGCCTACCCTAACGATAAGTCGCGCCCTGCAACGCAAACGCCCCCGAACACTTTTCCGTACCGCAATCTCGACCATAGGCCTCACCGCGAGCCTAACACTAACCCTAGCTCCAACCGTGACTGTGAACGCTAAGCCCCACCTGCAGCCAGAACCCTGAGCCCGAGGCTAAGGATAAGCCACGCCGTGCAACTCAAACGCCCCCTTACACGTATCCGTACCGCAATCTCGACCCTAGGACTCACCAGCAGCCGAAAACTAAACCTAGCTCCAAACCTGACCCTGAAACCTAAGCCTAACCGGAAGACTGAACCCTGAGGCCTACCCGAACTAGAAGCCGCGCCCTGCAACTCACACGCCCCCTAACACGTATCCGTACCCCAATCTCGACCCGAAGCCTCTCCGGTAGCCTAAATCTAACCGTAGCTCCAACCCTGACCCTGAACCCTAAGCCTCACCCGCAGCCTGAACCCTGAGTCCTACCCTAACAATTAGCCGCGCCCGGCAAAGAAATCGCCCCGTAACACATATCCGTACCCCAATCTTGACCCTAGGCCTCACAGGGAGCCTAACCCTAAACCTAAGTCCAACCGTTACCCTGAACCTTAAGCCTCAACCGCAGCCGGAACCCTGAGGCCTAACCTAACGATAAGACGCGCCCAGCAACGCGCACACGCCCTAACACGTATCCGTACCCCAATCTCGAACATAGGCCTCAGAGAGAGCCTAACCCTAACCCGAGCTCCAACCCTGACCCTAAAACCTAAGCCTCATCCGCAGCCTGAACCATGAGGCCTACTCTAACGATAAGCTTCACAACTCACACGCCCCCTTACACGTATCCGTACCCCAATCTCGACCCTAGGCAACACCGGGAGCCTAACACTAACCCTAGCTCCAACCCTGACCCTGAACACTAAGCCTAACCGTAAGACTGAACCCTGAGGCCTACCCTAACTATAAGCCGCGCCCTGCAACGCAGACGCCTCCTAACACGTATCCGTACCCCAATCTCGACCCTAAGCCTCACCGGGAGCCTAACCATAACCCTAGCTCCAACCCTGACCCTGAACCCTAAGCCTCACCCGCAGCCTGAACCCTGAGGCCTACACTAAGGATAAGTCTCGCCCTTCAATGCAAACGCCCCCTAATACGTATCCGTACCCCATTCTCGAACCTAGGCCTCACCGGGAGCCGAACACTAATCCTAAGTCCAACCGTTACCCTGAACCCTAAGCCTCACCCGCAGCCTGTACCCTGAGGACTACCCTAACGATTATCTGCGCCCTGCAACGCACACGCCCCCTAACACGTATCTGTACCCCAATCTCGACCCTAAACCTCAATGGGAGCCTAAACCTAACCCTATCTCCAACCCTGAACCTGAATCCTAAGCCTCACCCACAGCCTGATACCTGAGGTCTACCCTAACGTCAGCCGTGCCCTGCAACTCACACGCAAACTAACACGTATCCGAACGCCAGTCTCGACCCAAAGCCTCAAGGGTAGCCTAAACCTACCCCTAGATCGAAACCTGACCCTGAACCCTAAGTCTCACCCGCCGCCTGAACCCTGAGGCCTACCCTAACGTTAAGCCCCGCCCTGCAAGGCACACGCCCCTTAACACGTATCCGTACCCCAATCTCGACCCAAAACCTCACCGGGAGCCTAACCCTAACCCTAGCTCCAACCCTGACCCTGAACAATAAACCTCACCTGCAGCCTGAACCGTGAGGCCTACCCTAACGACAAACCGCGCCCTGCAAGAACAACGCCCCCTAACACATATCCGTACCCCTATCTCGACCCTAGGCCTCACCGGGAGCCTAACCCTAACCTGAACTACAACCCTTATCCTGAACACTAAGCCTCACCCGCAGCCACAACCCTGAGCGCTACCCTAACGAAAAGCCGCGCACTGCAACGCACACTCCCGCTAACACGTATCCGTACCCCAATCTCGAACCTAGGACTCAGAGGGAGCCGAAACCTAACCGTAGCTCCAACCCTGACCCTGAACCCTTAGCCTCACCAGCAGCCTGAACCCTGAGTCCTACCCTAACGATAAGCCGCGCCCTGCAATGCACACACCCCCTAACAGGTATCCGTATCCCAATCTCGACCCAAGGCCTCAACCGGAGTCGAACGCTAACACTACCTCCAAACCTGACTTTGAAACCTAAGCCTCACCCGCAGCCTGAACCCTGGGGCCTTCCCTAACGATAATTTGCGCCCTGCAACTCAAACGCCCCCTAACACGTTTCCGTAACACAATCTCGACCATAGGCCTCACCGCGTGCCTAACCCTAACCCTAGCTCCAACCCTGACCCTGAAGGCTAAGCCTCACCTGCAGCCTGAACGCTGAGGCCTACGCTTAGGATAAGCCGCGGCGGGCAACTCACACACCTCCTTACACGTATCCGTACCCCAATCTCGACCCTAGGCCTCACCGGGTGCCGAACGCTAACCCTAGCTCCAACACTGACCCTGAACCCTAAGCCTTACCGGAAGACTGAACCCTGAGGCCTACCCTAACTATAGGCCGCGCCCTGCGAAGCACACGACCCCTAACACGTATCCGTACCCCAATCTCGACCCTAGGCATCACCGGGAGCCTAAACCTAACCTTAGCTCCAAACCTGACCGTGAACCCTAAGCCTCAACTGCAGCCTGAACCCTGAGGCCTACCCTAACGATCAGCCATGCCCTGCAATGCACAAGCCCACTAACACGTATCCGTAATGCAATCTCGGCCGTAGGCCTCAGCGAGAGCCTAAACCTAACCCTAGCTCCAAACCTGACCCTGAACCCTAAGACTCACCAGCAGCCTAAACCCTGAGGCCTACCGTAATGATAAGCCACGCCCTGCAATGCACACGCCCCCTAAGAGGTATCTGTACCACAATCTCGACCCTAAGCGTCACAGGATGCCTAACTCTAACCCTAGATCCAACCCTGACCCTGAACCCTAAGCCTCACCCGCAACCTGAACCCTGAGGCCTACCCTAACGATAAGTTGCGCCCTGAAACGAAAACGCGCCCTAACAGGTTTCCGTACACCAATCTCGACCCTAGGCCTCACCGGGAGCCGAACACTAATCCTAAGTCCAACCGTTACCCTGAACCCTAAGCCTCAAAGGAAGACTGAACCCTGAGTCCTACACTAACGACAACTCACGCCTTGCAACGAACACGCCCCCTAACACGTATCCGTACCCCAATCTAGACCCTAAGCCTCACTGGAAGCCTAACCCTAACCCTATCTCCAACACTCACCCTGAACCCTAATCCTCACCCGCAGCCTGAACCCTGAGGACTACCCTACCGATAAACCGCGCCCTGTAACAACAATGCCCCCTAACACATATCCGTACCCCAATCTGGACCCTAGGCCTCACCGGGAGCCAAACCCTAACCATAAATCCAACCTTTATGCTGAACACTAAGCCTCACCCGCAGCAAAAATCCCTGAGCCCTACCCTAACGATAAGCAGGGCGCTGCAATGCACACTCCCTCTAACATGTATACGTACCCCAATCTCGACCCTAGGCCTCACCGGGAGCCTACCCATAACCCTAGCTCCAACCCTGACCCTGAACCCTAAGCCTCATCCGCAGCCTGAACCCTGAGGCCTACCCTAACTATAAGCCGCGCCCTGCAACAACAACGCCCCTTAACACATATCCAATCCCCAATTTCGACCCTAGGCCTCACCGGGAGCCTAAACCTAACCCTAAATACAACCCTTATCCTGAACCCTAAGCCTCATCCGCAGCCACAACCCTGAGCCCTACCCTAACGATAAGCCACGCCCTGAAACGCACTCTCCCCCTAAAACATATCCGTACTCCAATCTCGAACCTAGGACTCACTGGGAGCCTAAACCTAACCGTATCTCCAAACGTGACCCTGAACCCTAAGGCTCAACCGCAGCCTGAACCCTAAGGCCTACACTAACGATCAGCAGTGCCCTGCAATGCACACGCCCCCTAACACGTTTCCGTACCCCAATCTCGCCCGTAGGCCTAAGCGAGAGCCTAACAGTAACACTAGCTCCAACCCTGACCCTGAACACTAAGCCTCACCCCCACCCTGAAACCTGGCGCCTACCCTAACGATAAGTCGCGCCCTGCAACGCAAACGCCCCCGAACACTTTTCCGTACCGCAATCTCGACCATAGGCCTCACCGCGAGCCTAACACTAACCCTAGCTCCAACCGTGACTGTGAACGCTAAGCCCCACCTGCAGCCAGAACCCTGAGCCCGAGGCTAAGGATAAGCCACGCCGTGCAACTCAAACGCCCCCTTACACGTATCCGTACCGCAATCTCGACCCTAGGACTCACCAGCAGCCGAAAACTAAACCTAGCTCCAAACCTGACCCTGAAACCTAAGCCTAACCGGAAGACTGAACCCTGAGGCCTACCCGAACTAGAAGCCGTGCCCTGCAACTCACACGCCCCCTAACACGTATCCGTACCCCAATCTCGACCCGAAGCCTCTCCGGTAGCCTAAATCTAACCGTAGCTCCAACCCTGACCCTGAACCCTAAGCCTCACCCGCAGCCTGAACCCTGAGTCCTACCCTAACAATTAGCCGCGCCCGGCAAAGAAATCGCCCCGTAACACATATCCGTACCCCAATCTTGACCCTAGGCCTCACAGGGAGCCTAACCCTAAACCTAAGTCCAACCGTTACCCTGAACCTTAAGCCTCAACCGCAGCCGGAACCCTGAGGCCTAACCTAACGATAAGACGCGCCCAGCAACGCGCACACGCCCTAACACGTATCCGTACCCCAATCTCGAACATAGGCCTCAGAGAGAGCCTAACACTAACCCGAGCTCCAACCCTGACCCTAAAACCTAAGCCTCATCCGCAGCCTGAACCATGAGGCCTACTCTAACGATAAGCTTCACAACTCACACGCCCCCTTACACGTATCCGTACCCCAATCTCGACCCTAGGCAACACCGGGAGCCTAACACTAACCCTAGCTCCAACCCTGACCCTGAACACTAAGCCTAACCGTAAGACTGAACCCTGAGGCCTACCCTAACTATAAGCCGCGCCCAGCAACGCAGACGCCTCCTAACACGTATCCGTACCCCAATCTCGACCCTAAGCCTCACCGGGAGCCTAACCATAACCCTAGCTCCAACCCTGACCCTGAACCCTAAGCCTCACCTGCAGCCTGAACCCTGAGGCCTACACTAAGGATAAGTCTCGCCCTTCAATGCAAACGCCCCCTAATACGTATCCGTACCCCATTCTCGAACCTAGGCCTCACCGGGAGCCGAACACTAATCCTAAGTCCAACCGTTACCCTGAACCCTAAGCCTCACCCGCAGCCTGTTCCCTGAGGACTACCCTAACGATTATCTGCGCCCTGCAACGCACACGCCCCCTAACACGTATCTGTACCCCAATCTCGACCCTAAACCTCAACGGGAGCCTAAACCTAACCCTATCTCCAACCCTGAACCTGAATCCTAAGCCTCACCCACAGCCTGATACCTGAGGTCTACCCTAACGTCAGCCGTGCCCTGCAACTCACACGCAAACTAACACGTATCCGAACGCCAGTCTCGACCCAAAGCCTCAAGGGTAGCCTAAACCTACCCCTAGCTCGAAACCTGACCCTGAACCCTAAGTCTCACCCGCCGCCTGAACCCTGAGGCCTACCCTAACGTTAAGCCCCGCCCTGCAAGGCACACGCCCCTTAACACGTATCCGTACCCCAATCTCGACCCAAAACCTCACCGGGAGCCTAACCCTAACCCTAGCTCCAACCCTGACCCTGAACAATAAACCTCACCTGCAGCCTGAACCGTGAGGCCTACCCTAATGACAAACCGCGCCCTGCAAGAACAACGCCCCCTAACACATATCCGTACCCCAATCTCGACCCTAGGCCTCACCGGGAGCCTAACCCTAACCCGAACTACAACCCTTATCCTGAACACTAAGCCTCACCCGCAGCCACAACCCTGAGCGCTACCCTAACGAAAAGCCACGCACTGCAACGCACACTCCCGCTAACACGTATCCGTACCCCAATCTCGAACCTAGGACTCAGAGGGAGCCGAAACCTAACCGTAGCTCCAACGCTGACCCTGAACCCGTAGCCTCACCAGCAGCCTGAACCCTGAGTCCTACCCTAATGATAAGCCACGCCCTGCAATGCACACACCCCCTAACAGGTATCCGTACCCCAATCTCGACCCTAGGCCTCAACGGGAGTCGAACGCTAACACTACCTCCAAACCTGACTTTGAAACCTAAGCCTCACCCGCAGCCTGAACCCTGGGGCCTTCCCTAACGATAATTTGCGCCCTGCAACTCAAACGCCCCCTAACACGTTTCCGTAACACAATCTCGACCATAGGCCTCACCGCGTGCCTAACCCTAACCCTAGCTCCAACCCTGACCCTGAAGGCTAAGCCTCACCTGCAGCCTGAACGCTGAGGCCTACGCTTAGGATAAGCTGCGGCGGGCAACTCACACACCTCCTTACACGTATCCGTACCCCAATCTCGACCCTAGGCCTCACCGGGTGCCGAACGCTAACCCTAGCTCCAACACTGACCCTGAACCCTAAGCCTTACCGGAAGACTGAACCCTGTGGCCTACCCTAACTATAGGCCACGCCCTGCGAAGCACACGACCCCTAACACGTATCCGTACCCCAGTCTGGACCCTAGGCATCACTGGGAGCCTAAACCTAACCTTAGCTCCAAACCTGACCGTGAACCCTAAGCCTCAACTGCAGCCTGAACCCTGAGGCCTACCCTAACGATCAGCCATGCCCTGCAATGCACAAGCCCACTAACACGTATCCGTAATGCAATCTCGGCCGTAGGCCTCAGCGAGAGCCTAAACCTAACCCTAGCTCCAAACCTGACCCTGAACCCTAAGACTCACCAGCAGCCTGAACCCTGAGGCCTACCGTAACGATAAGCCACGCCCTGCAATGCACACGCCCCCTAAGAGGTATCTGTACCACAATCTCGACCCTAAGCGTCACAGGAAGCCTAACTCTAACCCTAGATCCAACCCTGACCCTGAACCCTAAGCCTCACCCGCAACCTGAACCCTGAGGCCTACCCTAACGATAAGTTGCGCCCTGAAACGAAAACGCGCCCTAACAGGTTTCCCTACACCAATCTCGACCCTAGGCCTCACCGGGAGCCGAACACTAATCCTAAGTCCAACCGTTACCCTGAACCCTAAGCCTCAAAGGAAGATTGAACCCTGAGGCCTACACTAACGACAACACACGCCCTGCAACGAACACGCCCCCTAACACGTATCCGTACCCCAATCTAGACCCTAAGCCTCACTGGAAGCCTAACCCTAACCCTATCTCCAACACTCACCCTGAACCCTAATCCTCACCCGCAGCCTGAATCCTGAGGACTACCCTACTGATAAACCGCGCCCTGCAACAACAATGCCCCCTAACACATATCCGTACCCCAATCTGGACCCTAGGCCTCCCCGGGAGCCAAACCCTTACCATAAATCCAACCTGTATGCTAAACACTAAGCCTCACCCGCAGCAAAATCCCTGAGCCCTACCCTAACGATAAGCAGCGCGCTGCAACGCACACTCCCTCTAACATGTATACGTACCCCAATCTCGACCCTAGGCCTCACCGGGAGCCTACCCATAACCCTAGCTCCAACCCTGACCCTGAACCCTAAGCCTCATCCGCAGCCTGAACCCTGAGGCCTACCCTAAGGATAAGTTGTGACCAACAACGCAAACGCCCCCTAACTCGTATCCGTACCCCATTCTCAAACCTAGTTCTCACCCGGAGCCTAATCCTAACCCTAGCTCCAAGCCTGACCCTGAACGCTAAGCCTCACCCGCAGCCTGAACCCTGAGGCCTACCCTAACGATAAGCCGCGCCCTGCAACAACAACGCCCCTTAACACATATCCAATCCCCAATTTCGACCCTAGGCCTCACCGGGAGCCTAAACCTAACCCTAAATACAACCCTTATCCTGAACCCTAAGCCTCATCCGCAGCCACAACCCTGAGCCCTACCCTAACGATAAGCCACGCCCTGCAACGCACTCTCCCCCTAAAACATATCCGTACTCCAATCTCGAACCTAGGACTCACTGGGAGCCTAAACCTAACCGTATCTGCAAACGTGACCCTGAACCCTAAGGCTCAACCGCAGCCTGAACCCTAAGGCCTACACTAACGATCAGCAGTGCCCTGCAATGCACACGCCCCCTAACACGTTTCCGTACCCCAATCTCGCCCGTAGGCCTAAGCGAGAGCCTAACAGTAACACTAGCTCCAACCCTGACCCTGAACACTAAGCCTCACCCCCACCCTGAAACCTGGCGCCTACCCTAACCATAAGTCGCGCCCTGCAACGCAAACGCCCCCGAACACTTTTCCGTACCGCAATCTCGACCATAGGCCTCACCGCGAGCGTAACACTAACCCTAGCTCCAACCGTGACTGTGAACGCTAAGCCCCACCTGCAGCCAGAACCCTGAGCCCGAGGCTAAGGATAAGCCACGCCGTGCAACTCAAACGCCCCCTTACACGTATCCGTACCGCAATCTCGACCCTAGGACTCACCAGGAGCCGAACACTAAACCTAGCTCCAATCCTGACCCTGAAACCTAAGCCTAACCGGAAGACTGAACCCTGAGGCCTACCCGAACTAGAAGCCGCGCCCTGCAACTCACACGCCCCCTAACACGTATCCGTACACCAATCTCGACCCGAAGCCTCTCCGGTAGCCTAAATCTAACCGTAGCTCCAACCCTGACCCTGAACCCTAAGCCTCACCCGCAGCCTGAACCCTGAGTCCTACCCTAACAATTAGCCGCGCACGGCAAAGAAATCGCCCCGTAACACATATCCGTACCCCAATCTTGACCCTAGGCCTCACAGGGAGCCTAACCCTAAACCTAAGTCCAACCGTTACCCTGAACCTTAAGCCTCAACCGCAGCCGGAACCCTGAGGCCTAACCTAACGATAAGACGCGCCCAGCAACGCGCACACGCCCTAACACGTATCCGTACCCCAATCTCGAACATAGGCCTCAGAGAGAGCCTAACCCTAACCCGAGCTCCAACCCTGACCCTAAAACCTAAGCCTCATCCGCAGCCTGAACCATGAGGCCTACTCTAACGATAAGCTTCACAACTCACACGCCCCCTTACACGTATCCGTACCCCAATCTCGACCCTAGGCAACACCGGGAGCCTAACACTAACCCTAGCTCCAACCCTGACCCTGAACACTAAGCCTAACCGTAAGACTGAACCCTGAGGCCTACCCTAACTATAAGCCGCGCCCAGCAACGCAGACGCCTCCTAACACGTATCCGTACCCCAATCTCGACCCTAAGCCTCACCGGGAGCCTAACCATAACCCTAGCTCCAACCCTGACCCTGAACCCTAAGCCTCACCCGCAGCCTGAACCCTGAGGCCTACACTAAGGATAAGTCTCGCCCTTCAATGCAAACGCCCCCTAATACGTATCCGTACCCCATTCTCGAACCTAGGCCTCACCGGGAGCCGAACACTAATCCTAAGTCCAACCGTTACCCTGAACCCTAAGCCTCACCCGCAGCCTGTACCCTGAGGACTACCCTAACGATTATCTGCGCCCTGCAACGCACACGCCCCCTAACACGTATCTGTACCCCAATCTCGACCCTAAACCTCAACGGGAGCCTAAACCTAACCCTATCTCCAACCCTGAACCTGAATCCTTAGCCTCACCCACAGCCTGATACCTGAGGTCTACCCTAACGTCAGCCGTGCCCTGCAACTCACACGCAACCTAACACGTATCCGAACGCCAATCTCGACCCAAAGCCTCAAGGGTAGCCTAAACCTACCCCTAGCTCGAAACCTGACCCTGAACCCTAAGTCTCACCCGCCGCCTGAACCCTGAGGCCTACCCTAACGTTAAGCCCCGTCCTGCAAGGCAAACGCCCCTTAACACGTATCCGTACCCCAATCTCGACCCAAAACCTCACCGGGAGCCTAACCCTAACCCTAGCTCCAACCCTGACCCTGAACAATAAACCTCACCTGCAGCCTGAACCGTGAGGCCTACCCTAACGACAAACCGCGCCCTGCAAGAACAACGCCCCCTAACACATATCCGTACCCCAATCTCGACCCTAGGCCTCACCGGGAGCCAAACCCTAACCCGAACTACAACCCTTATCCTGAACACTAAGCCTCACCCGCAGCCACAACCCTGAGCGCTACCCTAACGAAAAGCCGCGCACTGCAATGCACACTCCCGCTAACACGTATCCGTACCCCAATCTCGAACCTAGGACTCAGAGGGAGCCGAAACCTAACCGTAGCTCCAACCCTGACCCTGAACCCTTAGCCTCACCAGCAGCCTGAACCCTGAGTCCTACCCTAACGATAAGCCGCGCCCTGAAATGCACACACCCCCTAACAGGTATCCGTATCCCAATCTCGACCCTAGGCCTCAACGGGAGTCGAACGCTAACACTACCTCCAAACCTGACTTTGAAACCTAAGCCTCACCCGCAGCCTGAACCCTGGGGCCTTCCCTAACGATAATTTGCGCCCTGCAACTCAAACGCCCCCTAACACGTTTCCGTAACACAATCTCGACCATAGGCCTCACCGCGTGCCTAACCCTAACCCTAGCTCCAACCCTGACCCTGAAGGCTAAGCCTCACCTGCAGCCTGAACGCTGAGGCCTACGCTTAGGATAAGCCGCGGCGGGCAACTCACACACCTCCTTACACGTATCCGTACCCCAGTCTCGACCCTAGGCCTCACCGGGTGCCGAACGCTAACCCTAGCTCCAACACTGACCCTGAACCCTAAGCCTTACCGGAAGACTGAACCCTGAGGCCTACCCTAACTATAGGCCGCACCCTGCGAAGCACACGACCCCTAACACGTATCCGTACCCCAGTCTCGACCCTAGGCATCACCGGGAGCCTAAACCTAACCTTAGCTCCAAACCTGACCGTGAACCCTAAGCCTCAACTGCAGCCTGAACCCTGAGGCCTACCCTAACGATCAGCCATGCCCTGCAATGCACAAGCCCACTAACACGTATCCGTAATGCAATCTCGGCCGTAGGCCTCAGCGAGAGCCTAAACCTAACCCTAGCTCCAACCCTGACCCTGAACCCTAAGCTTAAGGCGAAGATTGAACCCTGAGGCCTATCCTAACTATAAGCCGCGAAATGCAATGCACACGGCCCCTAACACGTATCCGTACCCCAATCTCGACCCGAAGCATCACCGGGAGCCTAAATCTAACCCTAGCTCCAACCATGACCCTGAACCCTAAGCCTCACCCGCAGCCTGAACCCTGAGGACTGCCCTAATGATAACACACGCCCTGCAACGAACACGCCCACTAACATGTATCCGTACCCCAATCTCTTTCCTAAGCCTCACCAGAAGCCTTACCCTAACCCTAGCTCCAACTCTCACCCTGAACACTAAGCCTCACCCACAGCCTGAACCCTGAGGCCTAAGCTAACGATAAGTGGCGCCCTGCAACGCACACGCCCCCTAACACGTATCCGTACCCCAATCTCCCCCCTAGGCCTCACCGGAAACCTAACACTAGCCCGAGCTCCAACCCTGACCCTGAAACCTAATCCTCGTCTGCAGCCTGAACCCTGAGGCCTACTCTAACGATAAGCCGCGACGTGCAACTCACACTCCCCCTAACACGTATCCGTACCCCAATCTCGACCCTAGGCCTCACCGGGAGCCTAACGATAACCCTACCTCCAACCCTGACCCTGAACCCTAAGCTTAAATGGAAGATTGAACCCTGAGGCCTATCCTAACTATAAGCCGCGCCCTGCAATGCACACGCCCCCAAACACGTATCCGTACCCCAATCTCGACCTGAAACATCACCGGGAGCCTAAATCTAACCCTAGCTCCAACCCTGACCCTGAACCCTAAGCCTCACCCGGACCCTGTACCCTGAGGCCTACCATAACATTAACCCGCGCCACGCCACGCACACGCACCCTAACAGGTGTCCGTAACCCAATTTCGACCCGAAGCCTCACCGGGAGCCTAACCATAACCCTAGCTCCAACCGTGACACTGAAACCTAAGCCTCACCTGCAGCCTGCTCCCTGAGGCCTAGGCTAGGGATAAAACGCGCCCTGCAACGAAAACGCCCCCTAACACATATCCGTACCCAAATCTCGACCATAAGTCTCACGGGGAGCCTAACCCTAAACGTAGCTCCAACCCTGACCGTGAAACCTAAGCCTCACCAGCAGCCTGAACCCTGAGGCCTACCCGAACGATCAGCCGCGCCCTGCAACTCACACGCCCCCTAACAGGTATCCGTACCAAAATCTCGACCCAAAGTCTCACCGGGAGCCTAACCCAAACCCTAGATCCAACCCTGACCCTGAACAATATGCCTCACCCTCAACCCGATACCTGAGGCCTACCATAACGATCAGCTGCGCCCAGCAATGCACACGCCCCTTAACATGTATCCGTACCCGAATCTCGACCCAAAGCCTCACGGGGCGCCTAAACATACGCCTAGCTCCAAACATGACAGTGAACCCTATGTCTAACCCGCAGCCTGAACACTGAGGCCTACCCTAATGTTAAGCCGCGTCCTGCAAGGCACACGCCCCTTAACAGGTATCAGTACCCCATTCTCGACCCAAAGCCTCACCGGGAGCCTAACCCTAACCCTAGGTCCAACTCTCACCCTGAACAATAAGCCTCAACCGCAGCCTGAACCCTGAGGCCTAACCTAACGATAAGCGGCGGCATGCAACGCACACGCCCCCTAACAAGTATCCGTACCCCAATCACGACCCTAGGCCTCACCGGGACCCAAACGCTAACCCTAGCTCCAACTCTGACCCTGAACACTTAGCCTAACCAGAAGACTGAACCCTGAGGCCTACCCTAACTAGAAGCCGCGCCTAGCAAAGCACACGAGTCCTAAAACGTATCCGTACCCCAATCTCGATCCGATGCCTCAACGAGAGCCTAAACCTAACCCTAGCTCCAACCCTGACGCTGAATCCTAAGCCTCACCCGCAGCCCGATTCCTGAGGCCTACCCTAACGTCAGCCGTGCCCTGCAACTCACACGCCCCCTGACACTTATCCGTACCCCAATCTCGACTCATAGCCTCACGGGGAGCCTAAACCTACCCCTAGCTCCAAACCTGACCCTGAACATTAAGCCTAACCGGAAGACTGAACCCTGACGCCTACCCTAACTAGAGGCCACGCCCAGCAACGCACACGCCCCCTAATACGTATCCGTACCCCAATCTCGACCCGAAGCCTCACCGCTAGCCTAAATCTAACCGTAGCTCCAAGCCTGACCATGAACACTAAGCCTCACCCACAGCTTGAACCCTGAGGCCGACGCTAAGGATAAGTCGCGCCCTGCAACGCAAACGCCCCCTAACACGAATCCGTACTCCATTCTCGAACCTAGGCCTCACCGGGAGCCTAACCCTAACCCTAGCTCCAACCATGACCCTGAACACTAAGCCAAACCCACAGCCTGAACCCTGAGGCCTACCCTAACGATAAGCCGCGCCCTGCAACGCACACACCCCCTAACACGTATCCGTACGCCAATCTCGACGCTAGGCCTCACCGGGAGCCAAACGCTAACCCTAGCTCCAACAAGGACCCTGAACACTAAGCCTTAGCGGAAGACTGAACCCTGAGGCCTACCCTAACTCTAGGCAGCGCCCTGCAAAGCACACTCCCCTTAACACGTATCCGAACCCCAATCCCGACCCTAGGCATCACCGGGAGCTTAAACCTAACCTTAGCTCCAAACCTGACCCTGAACACTAAGCCTCAACTGCAGCCTGAACCCTGAGTCCTACCGTAACGATAAGCCGCGCCCTGCAAAGAAAACGCCCCGTAATACATGTCCGTACACCAATCTCGACCCTAGGCCTCATCGGGAGCCTAACCCTAAGTCCACCCATTGCCCTGAAGCCTAAGCCTCACCCACAGGCTGAACCCTGAGGCCTACCCTAACAATACGCCGCGCCCTGCAACAACAACGACCCCGAACACATATCTGTTCCGCAATCTGACCCTAGGCCTCACCGGGAGCCTAACCCTAGCCCAAACACCAACCCTTATCCTGAACCCTAAGCCTCACTCGCAGCCACAACCCTGAGCCCTACCCTAACGATAAGCCGCACCCTGAAACGCACACTCCCCCTAACACGTATCCATACCCCAACTCGAACCTAGGCCTCAGAGGGAGCCGAACCCTAACCCTACCTCCCAACGTGACCCTGAACACTAAGCCTCACCGGCAGCCTGAACCCTAAGTCCTTCCCTAACGATAAGCCTCGCCCTGAAACGCACACACCCGCTAACCTGTACCCGTACCTCAATCTCGACCATAGGCCTCACCGGGCGCCGAACGCTAACACTAGCTCCAACCATGAGCCTGAAACGTAAGCCTCACAGGAAGACTGAACCGTGAGGCCTACACTAACGATAAGCCGCGCCCTGCAAAGCACACACACCCTAACACGTATCCGTACTCCAATCTCGACCCGAAGCCTCAGGGGGAGCCTAAACATAACCCTAGCTCCAACTCTGACCCTGAACTCTAAGCCTAACCTGCAGCCTGAATCCTGAGGCCAAACTTAACGTTAAGCAGCGCCCTGGAACGCACACGACCCCTAACAAGTATCCGTACCCCAATCTCGACCCTAAGCATCACCGGGAGCCTAACCCTAACCCGAGCTCCAACCCTGACCCTGAAACATGAGCCTCATCCACAGCCTGAACCCTGAGGCCTACTCTAACGATAAGGCGTGCCGTGCAACTCACACGCCCCCTACACGTATCCATACCCCAATCTCCACCCTAGGCCTCACAGGAAGCCAAACGCTAACCCTAGCTCAAACTCTGACCCTGAACCCTAACACTAACCAGAACACTGAACCCTGAGGACTACCCTAACTACCAGCCACGCCCTGCAACGCACAAGCTCCCTAACACGTATCCGTACTCCAATCTCGATCCGAAGCATCACCGGGAGCCGAAATCTAACCCAAGCTCCAACCCTGACCCTGAACCCTATGCCTCATCCGCAGCCTGAACCCTGAGGCCTACACTAAGGATAAGTCGTGACCAACAAGGCAAACGCACGCTAACTCGTATCCGTACACCATTCTCAAACCTAGGCCTCACCCAGAGCCTAACACTAACCCTAGCTCCAAGCCTGACCCTGAACCCTAAGCCTCACCTGCAGCCTGAACCCTGAGGCCTACCCTAACGATTAGCCGCACCCTGCAAAGAAAACGCCCCGTAACACATGTCTGTACCCCAATCTCGACCCTAGGCCTAATCGGGTGCCTAACCCTAAGTCCAACCGTTACCCTGAACACTAAGCCTCACCCGCAGCCTGAACCCTGATGCCTACACTAAATATAAGTCTCACCCTTCAACGCAAACGACCCCTAATACTTCTCCGTACACCATTCTCGACCCTAGGCCTAACCGGGAGCCTAACCCTAACCCTAGCTCCAACCGTGACCCTGAACCCTAAGCCTCAACCGCAACCTGAAACCTGAGGCCTACCCTAGCGATTATCTGCACCCTGCAATGCACACGCCGCCTAACACGTGTCTGTACCCCAATCTCGATCCTAAGCCTCAACGGGAGCCTAAACCTAACCCTATCTCCAACCCTGACCCTGAATCCTAAGGCTCACCCACAGCCTGATACCTGAGGCCTACCCCAACGTCAGGCATGCCCTGCAACTCACACGCAACCGAACACGTATCCGAACGACAATCTCGACCCAAAGCCTCAAGGGGAGTCTAAACCTACCCCGAGCTCCAAACCTGACCCTGAACCCTAAGTCTCACCCGTCGACTGAACCCTGAGTCCTATCCTAACGTTAAGCCCCGCCCTGCAAGGCACACGCCCCTTAACACGTATCCGTACCCCAATCTCAACCCAAAGCCTCACTGGGAGCCTAACCCTAACCCTAGCTCCAACCCTGACCCTGAACAATAAACCTCACCTGCAGCCTGAACCGTGAGGCCTACCTTAACGATAAACTGCGCCCTGAAAAAACAACGCCCCCTAACACATATCCGTACCCCAATCTCGACCCTAGGCCTCACCGGGAGCCTAACCCTAACCCTAACTCCAACCCTTATCCTGAACACTAAGCCTCACCCGCAGCCACAACCCTGAGCGCTATCCTAACGAAAAGCTGCGCCCTGCAACGCACACTCCTGCTAACACGTATCCGTACCCCAACCTCGAACCTAGCACTCAGAGGGAGCCGAACCATAACCGTAGCTCCAACCCTGACCCTGAACACGAAGGCTCACCAGCAGCCTGTAGCCTGAGTCCTACCCTAACAATAAGCCGCGCCTTGCAACGCACACACACGCTAACAGGTATCCGTAACCCAATCTCGACCCTAGGCCTCACCGGGAGTCGAATGCTAACTCTAACTCCAAACCAGACCCTGAAACCTAAGCCTCAACCACAGTGTGAACCCTGAGGCCTACGCTAACGATCAGCCGTGCCCTGCAATGCACACGCCCCCTAACACGTATCCGTACCACTATCTCGAACCTTGGCCTCACCAGGAACCTAAACCTACCCTTAGCTCCAAACCAGACCCTGAACCCTAAGCCTCAACCACAGCCTGAACCCTGAGGCGTACACTAACTATCAGCCATGCCCTGCAATGCACACGCCCCCTAACACGTATCCATACCCCAATCTCGGCCATAGGCCTCAGCGAAAGCCTAACCCAAACTATAGCTCCAACCCTGACCCTGAACACTAAGCCTCACCCGCAGCCTGAACCCTGGGGCCTACCCTAACGATAAGTCACGCCCTGCAACGCAAACGCCCCCTAACACGTTTCCGTAACCCAATCTCGACCAAAGGCCTCACCGCGTGCGTAACCCTAACCCTGGCTCCAACCCTGACCCTGAACGCTAAGCCTCACATGACGCCTGAATGCTGAGGCCTAGGCTAAGGTTAAGCCACGCCATCCAACTCACACGCCCCCTTACACGAATCCGTACCCCAAATTCGACCCTAGGCCTCACCGGGTTCTTACCGCTAACCGTAGCTCGAACACTGACGCTGAACCCTAAGCCTTACCGGAAGACTGAACCCTGAGGCCTACCATAACTATAGGCCACGCCCTGCAAAGCACACGCCCCGTAACATGTATCCGTACCCCAATCTCGACCCTCGGCATCACTGGGAGCCTAAACCTAACCTTAGCTCCAAACCTGACCCTGAACCCTAAGCCTCAACTGCAGCCTGAACCCTGAGGCCTACCCTAACGATCAGCCGTGCCCTGCAATGCACAGGCCCCCTAACACGTATCCGTAACGCAATCTCGGCCGTAGGCCTCAGCGAGAGCCTAAACCTAACCCTAGCTCCAACCCAGACCCTGAACTCTAAGCCTCACACGCAGCCTGAACCCTGAGGCCTACCGTAACGATAAGCCACGACCTGCAACGCAAACGCCCCCAAACATGTATCCGTACCCCAATGTCGACCGGAAGCCTCACCGGGAGCTTAACCCTAACCGTAGCTCCAACCCTGACCTGAAACCTAAGCCTCACCAGCAGCCTGAACCCTGAGGCCTACCCTAACGATACACCACGCCCTGAAACGCACACGCCCCCTAACATGTACCCGGACCCCAATCTCGACCCCAGGCCTCACCGGAAGCCGAACGCTAACGCTAGCTCCAACCGTGACCCTGAGCACTTAGCCTCACAGGAAGACTGAACCCTGAGACCTACACTAACGATAGGCCACGCCCTGCAACGCACACGCCCTCTAACACGTATCCGTACCCCAATCTCGACCCGAAGCCTCACCGGGAGCCTAAACCTAACCCTACCTCCAACTCTGACCCTGAACCCTAAGCCTCACCTGCAGACTGAACTCTGAGGCCTACCCTAAAGATAACTCACGCCCTGCAACGAACACGCCCCTTAACACGTATCCGTACCAAAATCTAGACTCTAAGGCTCACCGGAAGCCTAACCCTAACCCTATATCCAACACTCACCCTGAACACTAATCCTCACCCGCAGCCTGAACCCTGAGGCCTAACCTAACGATAACCAACGCCCTGCAACAACAACGCACCCTAACACGTATCCGTACCCCAATCTCGAACCTAGGCCTCAGAGGGAGCCTAACCCTAGCTCCAACACTGACCCTGAATTCTAAGCCTCACCCGCAGCCTGAACCCTGAAGCCTTCCCTAACTATTATCTGCGCCATGCAACGCACACGACTTCTAACACGTATCTGTACGCCAATCACGACTGTAAGCCTCAGCCGGAGCCTAGCCCTAACCCTAGCTCCAACCCTGACCGTGAAAACTAAGATTCACGCACAGCGTGAACCCTCAGGCCTACCCTAATGATCAGCCGCGCCCTGCAATGCGAAAGCGCCCTAAGACGTATCCATACCCCAATCTCGACCCGAAGCCTCAACAGGAGCCTAAAGCTAACCCTAGCTCCAACGCTGACCCTGACCTAAGCCTCACCCGCAGCCCGATACCTGAGACCTTCCCTAACATCAGCCGTGTCCTGCAACTCACACGCCCCCTAACACGTATCCGTACCCCAATCTCGACCCAAAGCCTCACCGGGAGCCTAACCCTAACCCTAGCTCCAATCCTGACCCAGAACAATAAACCTCACCTGCAGCCAGAACCCTGAGGCCTACCGTACCGATAAAGTGCGCCCTGCAACAACAACGCCCCCTAACACATATCCGTACCCCAATCTCGACCCTAGGCCTCACCGGGAGCCGAATGCTAACGCTAGCTCCGACCTTGTCCCTGAGACCTAAGCTTCACAGGAAGACTGAACCCTGAGTCCTACAGTAACCATAAGCCACGACCTGCAACGCACATGCCCCCTAACATATATCCGTACCCCAATCTCTACCCGAAGCCTCACCGGGAACCTAAACATAAGCCTAGCTCCAACTCTGACCCTGAACCCTAAGCCTCACCCACAGCCTGAACCCTGAGGCCTACCCTAACGATAAAAAACGCCCTGCAACGAACATGCCCCCTAACACGTATCCGTCCCCAATTTCGGCCCAAAGACTCACCAGAAGCCTAACCCTAACCCTAGCTCCAACTCTCACCCTGAACACTAATCCTCACCCGAAGCCTGAACCCTGAGGCCTAACCTAACGATAAGCGGCGCCCAGCAACGCACACGCCCTATAACGAGTATCCGTACCCCAATCTCGACCCTAGGCCTAACCGGGAACCTATCCCTAACCCTGGCTCCAAACCTGATCCTGAAACCTAAGCCTCACCCACAGCCTGATCCCTGAGGCCAACCCTAACGATTATTCGCGCCCTGCAACCCACACGCCCCCTAACACATATCTGTACCCCAATCTCGACCGTAAGCCTCACCGGGATCCTAACCCTAACCCGAGCTCCAACCCTGACCCTGAAACCTAAGACTCACCCACAGCCTGAACCCTGAGGCCTACCCTAATGATCAGCCATGCCCTGCAATGCACACGCGCCCTAAAACGTATCCGTATCCCAATCTCGACCCGAAGCCTCAACGGGAGCCTAAACCTAACCCTAGCTCCAACCCTGACCCTGAATCCTAAGCCTCACCCGCAGCCTGATACCTGAGGCCTACCCTAACGTCAGCCGTGCCCTGCAACTCGCAGGCCCCTTATCAGGTATCCGTACCCCAATCTCGACCCAACGCCTCGCAGGGAGCCTAAAACTACCCCTAGCTCCAAACCTGACCCTGAACCCTAAGCCTAACCGGAAGACTGAAACCTGAGGCCTACCCTAACTATTAGCAGCGCCCTGCAATGCACACTCTCCCTAACACGTATCCGTACCCCAATCTCGACCCTAAGCCTCACCGGGAGCCTAACCATAACCCAAGCTGCAACCCTGACCCTGAACCCTAAGCCCCACCCGCAGCCTGATCCCTGAACCCTACCCTATGGATAAGTCGCGCCCTGCAACGCAAACTCCCCCTAACACGTATCCGTACCTCATTCTCGATCCTAGGCCTCACCAGGAGCCTAACCCTACACCTAGCTCCAACCCTGACCCTGAACCCTAAGCCTCACCCGCAGCCTGAACCCTTAGGCCTACCCTAACTATTATACAGGCCCTGCAACACACACGCCCACTAACACGTATCTGTACCCCAATCTCCACCGTAAGCTTCACCGGGAGCCTAACCCTAACCCTAGCTGAAACCCTGACCCTGAAAACTAAGACTAACACACAGCCTGAACCCTGAGGCCTACCCTAATGATCAGCCGCGCTCTGCAATCACACGCGCTCCAAAACGTATCCGTACCCCAATCTCGACCTGAAGCCTCAACGGGAGCCTAAACCTAACGCTAGCTCCAACCCTGACCCTGAATCCTAAGCCTCACCTGCAGCCCGATATCTGAGGCCTACCCTAACGTCAGCCGTGCCCTGCAACTCACATGCCCCCTAACACGTATTCGTACCCCGATCTCGACCCAAAGCCTCACGGGGAGCCTAAACCTACACCTAGCTCCAAACTTGACCCTGAACAGTAAGTCTCACTCGCTGCCTGAACCCTGAGACTTACCCTAACTATAAGCTGGGCCCTGCAACGCACACTCCCCCTAACACGTTTACGTACCCCAATCTCGAACCTAGGCCTCAGAGGGAGCCTAACCCTATCCCTAGCTCCAAACCTGACCCTGAAACCTAAGCCTCATCCGCAGCCTGAACCCTGAGGCCTACTCTAACCATAAGTCGCGCCGTGCAACTCACATGCCCCTTACATGTATCTGTACCCCAATCTCGACCCTAGGCCTCATCGGGAGCCTAACACTAACCCTAGCTCCAACCCTGACCCTGAACCCTAAGCCTCACCTACAGACAGAACCCTGAGGCCTACCCTAATGATAACACACGCCGTGCGACGAACACGCCCCCTAACACGAATCCGTACCCCAATCTAGATCCTAAGCCTCACCGGAAGCCTAACCCTAACCCTAGCTGCAACTCTCACCCTGAAACCTAATCCTCAACCGCACCCTGAACCCTGAGGCCTAACCTAACGATAAGCGGCGCCCTGCAACGCACACGCCCTCTAACAAGTATCCGTACCCCAATCTCGACCCTAGGCCTCACCAGGAGCCTAACCCTAACCTGAGCTCCAACCCTGACCCTGGAATCTAAGCCTCATTCGCAGCCTGAACCCTGAGGCCTACTCTAACGATAAGCTGCACCGTGCAACTCACACGCCCCCTAACATTTATCCGTACCCCAATCTCGACACTAGGCCTCACCGAGTGCCTAACACTAGCCCTAGCTCCAAACCTTACCGTGCCCCCTTAGTCTCACTAGCAGCCTGAACCCTGAGGCCTACCCTAACGTTAAGCAGCGCCCTGCAAGGCACACGCACCTTAACATGTATCCGTACCCCAGTCTCTACCCCAAGCCTCACCGGCAGCCTAACCCTAACCCTAGCTCCAACCCTGACCCTGAACAGTAAACCTCACCCACAGCCTGAACCCTGAGTGCTACCCTAACGATAAGCCGCGCCCTGCAACAACAACGACCCCTAACACATATCCGTACCCCAATCCCGACCCTAGGCCTCACCGGGAGCCTAACCCTAACCCGAGCTCCAACCCTGATCCTGAATTCTAAGCTTCATCTGCAGGCTGAACCCTGAGGCCTACTCTAACGATAAGCCATGCCGTGCAACTCACACGCCCCTTACATGTATCCGTATCCCAATCTGGACCCTAGGCCTCACCCGGAGCCTAACACTAACCCTAGCTCCAAACCTGACACTGAACCCTAAGCCTCACCGGAAGACTGAAGCCTGAGGCCTACCCTAACTATTAGCCGCGACCTGCAACGCACACTGCCCCTAACTAACACGTATCCGTACGCCAATCTCGACCATAAACCTCACCGGGAGCCTAACCATAACCCTAGCTCAAACCCTTATCTTGAACCCTAAGCCCCACCCGCAACCTGAACCCTGAGGCCTACCCTATGGATAAGTCACGCTAGGCAACGCAAACTCCCCCTAACACGTATCCGTATCCCATTCTCAAACCTAGGCCTCAGCGAGAGCCTAAACCTAACCCAAGCTCCAACCCTGACCCTGAAACTTAAGCCTGACCCGCAGCCACAACCCTGAGCCATACCCTAACGATAAGCCGCGCCCTGCAACGCACACTCCCCCTAACACGTATCCATACCCCAACCTCGAACCTAGGCCTCACCGGGTGCCGAACGCTAACCCTAGCTCCAACACTGACCCTGAACCCTAAGCCTTACCGGAAGACTGAACCCTGAGGCCTACCCTAACTATAGGCCGCGCCCTGCGAAGCACACGACCCCTAACACGTATCCGTACCCCAATCTCGACCCTAGGCATCACCGGGAGCCTAAACCTAACCTTAGCTCCAAACCTGACCGTGAACCCTAAGCCTCAACTGCAGCCTGAACCCTGAGGCCTACCCTAACGATCAGCCATGCCCTGCAATGCACAAGCCCACTAACACGTATCCGTAATGCAATCTCGGCCGTAGGCCTCAGCGAGAGCCTAAACCTAACCCTAGCTCCAAACCTGACCCTGAACCCTAAGACTCACCAGCAGCCTGAACCCTGAGGCCTACCGTAACGATAAGCCACGCCCTGCAATGCACACGCACCCTAAGAGGTATCTGTACCACAATCTCGACCCTAAGCGTCACAGGATGCCTAACTCTAACCCTAGATCCAACCCTGACCCTGAACCCTAAGCCTCACCCGCAACCTGAACCCTGAGGCCTACCCTAACGATAAGTTGCGCCCTGAAACGAAAACGCGCCCTAACAGGTTTCCGTACACCAATCTCGACCCTAGGCCTCACCGGGAGCCGAACACTAATCCTAAGTCCAACCGTTACCCTGAACCCTAAGCCTCAAAGGAAGACTGAACCCTGAGGCCTACACTAACGACAACTCACGCCCTGCAACGAACACGCCCCCTAACACGTATCCGTACCCCAATCTAGACCCTAAGCCTCACTGGAAGCCTAACCCTAACCCTATCTCCAACACTCACCCTGAACCCTAATCCTCACCCGCAGCCTGAACCCTGAGGACTACCCTACCGATAAACCGCGCCCTGCAACAACAATGCCCCCTAACACATATCCGTACCCCAATCTGGACCCTAGGCCTCACCGGGAGCCAAACCCTAACCATAAATCCAACCTTTATGCTGAACACTAAGCCTCACCCGCAGCAAAAATCCCTGAGCCCTACCCTAACGATAAGCAGGGCGCTGCAATGCACACTCCCTCTAACATGTATACGTACCCCAATCTCGACCCTAGGCCTCACCGGGAGCCTACCCATAACCCTAGCTCCAACCCTGACCCTGAACCCTAAGCCTCATCCGCAGCCTGAACCCTGAGGCCTACCCTAACGATAAGCCGCGCCCTGCAACAACAACGCCCCTTAACACATATCCAATCCCCAATTTCGAACCTAGGCCTCACCGGGAGCCTAAACCTAACCCTAAATACAACCCTTATCCTGAACCCTAAGCCTCATCCGCAGCCACAACCCTGAGCCCTACCCTAACGATAAGCCACGCCCTGAAACGCACTCTCCCCCTAAAACATATCCGTACTCCAATCTCGAACCTAGGACTCACTGGGAGCCTAAACCTAACCGTATCTCCAAACGTGACCCTGAACCCTAAGGCTCAACCGCAGCCTGAACCCTAAGGCCTACACTAACGATCAGCAGTGCCCTGCAATGCACACGCCCCCTAACACGTTTCCGTACCGCAATCTCGCCCGTAGGCCTAAGCGAGAGCCTAACAGTAACACTAGCTCCAACCCTGACCCTGAACACTAAGCCTCACCCCCACCCTGAAACCTGGCGCCTACCCTAACGATAAGTCGCGCCCTGCAACGCAAACGCCCCCGAACACTTTTCCGTACCGCAATCTCGACCATAGGCCTCACCGCGAGCCTAACACTAACCCTAGCTCCAACCGTGACTGTGAACGCTAAGCCCCACCTGCAGCCAGAACCCTGAGCCCGAGGCTAAGGATAAGCCACGCCGTGCAACTCAAACGCCCCCTTACACGTATCCGTACCGCAATCTCGACCCTAGGACTCACCAGCAGCCGAAAACTAAACCTAGCTCCAAACCTGACCCTGAAACCTAAGCCTAACCGGAAGACTGAACCCTGAGGCCTACCCGAACTAGAAGCCGCGCCCTGCAACTCACACGCCCCCTAACACGTATCCGTACCCCAATCTCGACCCGAAGCCTCTCCGGTAGCCTAAATCTAACCGTAGCTCCAACCCTGACCCTGAACCCTAAGCCTCACCCGCAGCCTGAACCCTGAGTCCTACCCTAACAATTAGCCGCGCCCGGCAAAGAAATCGCCCCGTAACACATATCCGTACCCCAATCTTGACCCTAGGCCTCACAGGGAGCCTAACCCTAAACCTAAGTCCAACCGTTACCCTGAACCTTAAGCCTCAACCGCAGCCGGAACCCTGAGGCCTAACCTAACGATAAGACGCGCCCAGCAACGCGCACACGCCCTAACACGTATCCGTACCCCAATCTCGAACATAGGCCTCAGAGAGAGCCTAACCCTAACCCGAGCTCCAACCCTGACCCTAAAACCTAAGCCTCATCCGCAGCCTGAACCATGAGGCCTACTCTAACGATAAGCTTCACAACTCACACGCCCCCTTACACGTATCCGTACCCCAATCTCGACCCTAGGCAACACCGGGAGCCTAACACTAACCCTAGCTCCAACCCTGACCCTGAACACTAAGCCTAACCGTAAGACTGAACCCTGAGGCCTACCCTAACTATAAGCCGCGCCCTGCAACGCAGACACCTCCTAACACGTATCCGTACCCCAATCTCGACCCTAAGCCTCACCGGGAGCCTAACCATAACCCTAGCTCCAACCCTGACCCTGAACCCTAAGCCTCACCCGCAGCCTGAACCCTGAGGCCTACACTAAGGATAAGTCTCGCCCTTCAATGCAAACGCCCCCTAATACGTATCCGTACCCCATTCTCGAACCTAGGCCTCACCGGGAGCCGAACACTAATCCTAAGTCCAACCGTTACCCTGAACCCTAAGCCTCACCCGCAGCCTGTACCCTGAGGACTACCCTAACGATTATCTGCGCCCTGCAACGCACACGCCCCCTAACACGTATCTGTACCCCAATCTCGACCCTAAACCTCAATGGGAGCCTAAACCTAACCCTATCTCCAACCCTGAACCTGAATCCTAAGCCTCACCCACAGCCTGATACCTGAGGTCTACCCTAACGTCAGCCGTGCCCTGCAACTCACACGCAAACTAACACGTATCCGAACGCCAGTCTCGACCCAAAGCCTCAAGGGTAGCCTAAACCTACCCCTAGATCGAAACCTGACCCTGAACCCTAAGTCTCACCCGCCGCCTGAACCCTGAGGCCTACCCTAACGTTAAGCCCCGCCCTGCAAGGCACACGCCCCTTAACACGTATCCGTACCCCAATCTCGACCCAAAACCTCACCGGGAGCCTAACCCTAACCCTAGCTCCAACCCTGACCCTGAACAATAAACCTCACCTGCAGCCTGAACCGTGAGGCCTACCCTAACGACAAACCGCGCCCTGCAAGAACAACGCCCCCTAACACATATCCGTACCCCTATCTCGACCCTAGGCCTCACCGGGAGCCTAACCCTAACCTGAACTACAACCCTTATCCTGAACACTAAGCCTCACCCGCAGCCACAACCCTGAGCGCTACCCTAACGAAAAGCCGCGCACTGCAACGCACACTCCCGCTAACACGTATCCGTACCCCAATCTCGAACCTAGGACTCAGAGGGAGCCGAAACCTAACCGTAGCTCCAACCCTGACCCTGAACCCTTAGCCTCACCAGCAGCCTGAACCCTGAGTCCTACCCTAACGATAAGCCGTGCCCTGCAATGCACACACCCCCTAACAGGTATCCGTATCCCAATCTCGACCCAAGGCCTCAACCGGAGTCGAACGCTAACACTACCTCCAAACCTGACTTTGAAACCTAAGCCTCACCCGCAGCCTGAACCCTGGGGCCTTCCCTAACGATAATTTGCGCCCTGCAACTCAAACGCCCCCTAACACGTTTCCGTAACACAATCTCGACCATAGGCCTCACCGCGTGCCTAACCCTAACCCTAGCTCCAACCCTGACCCTGAAGGCTAAGCCTCACCTGCAGCCTGAACGCTGAGGCCTACGCTTAGGATAAGCCGCGGCGGGCAACTCACACACCTCCTTACACGTATCCGTACCCCAATCTCGACCCTAGGCCTCACCGGGTGCCGAACGCTAACCCTAGCTCCAACACTGACCCTGAACCCTAAGCCTTACCGGAAGACTGAACCCTGAGGCCTACCCTAACTATAGGCCGCGCCCTGCGAAGCACACGACCCCTAACACGTATCCGTACCCCAATCTCGACCCTAGGCATCACCGGGAGCCTAAACCTAACCTTAGCTCCAAACCTGACCGTGAACCCTAAGCCTCAACTGCAGCCTGAACCCTGAGGCCTACCCTAACGATCAGCCATGCCCTGCAATGCACAAGCCCACTAACACGTATCCGTAATGCAATCTCGGCCGTAGGCCTCAGCGAGAGCCTAAACCTAACCCTAGCTCCAAACCTGACCCTGAACCCTAAGACTCACCAGCAGCCTAAACCCTGAGGCCTACCGTAATGATAAGCCACGCCCTGCAATGCACACGCCCCCTAAGAGGTATCTGTACCACAATCTCGACCCTAAGCGTCACAGGATGCCTAACTCTAACCCTAGATCCAACCCTGACCCTGAACCCTAAGCCTCACCCGCAACCTGAACCCTGAGGCCTACCCTAACGATAAGTTGCGCCCTGAAACGAAAACGCGCCCTAACAGGTTTCCGTACACCAATCTCGACCCTAGGCCTCACCGGGAGCCGAACACTAATCCTAAGTCCAACCGTTACCCTGAACCCTAAGCCTCAAAGGAAGACTGAACCCTGAGTCCTACACTAACGACAACTCACGCCTTGCAACGAACACGCCCCCTAACACGTATCCGTACCCCAATCTAGACCCTAAGCCTCACTGGAAGCCTAACCCTAACCCTATCTCCAACACTCACCCTGAACCCTAATCCTCACCCGCAGCCTGAACCCTGAGGACTACCCTACCGATAAACCGCGCCCTGTAACAACAATGCCCCCTAACACATATCCGTACCCCAATCTGGACCCTAGGCCTCACCGGGAGCCAAACCCTAACCATAAATCCAACCTTTATGCTGAACACTAAGCCTCACCCGCAGCAAAAATCCCTGAGCCCTACCCTAACGATAAGCAGGGCGCTGCAATGCACACTCCCTCTAACATGTATACGTACCCCAATCTCGACCCTAGGCCTCACCGGGAGCCTACCCATAACCCTAGCTCCAACCCTGACCCTGAACCCTAAGCCTCATCCGCAGCCTGAACCCTGAGGCCTACCCTAACTATAAGCCGCGCCCTGCAACAACAACGCCCCTTAACACATATCCAATCCCCAATTTCGACCCTAGGCCTCACCGGGAGCCTAAACCTAACCCTAAATACAACCCTTATCCTGAACCCTAAGCCTCATCCGCAGCCACAACCCTGAGCCCTACCCTAACGATAAGCCACGCCCTGAAACGCACTCTCCCCCTAAAACATATCCGTACTCCAATCTCGAACCTAGGACTCACTGGGAGCCTAAACCTAACCGTATCTCCAAACGTGACCCTGAACCCTAAGGCTCAACCGCAGCCTGAACCCTAAGGCCTACACTAACGATCAGCAGTGCCCTGCAATGCACACGCCCCCTAACACGTTTCCGTACCCCAATCTCGCCCGTAGGCCTAAGCGAGAGCCTAACAGTAACACTAGCTCCAACCCTGACCCTGAACACTAAGCCTCACCCCCACCCTGAAACCTGGCGCCTACCCTAACGATAAGTCGCGCCCTGCAACGCAAACGCCCCCGAACACTTTTCCGTACCGCAATCTCGACCATAGGCCTCACCGCGAGCCTAACACTAACCCTAGCTCCAACCGTGACTGTGAACGCTAAGCCCCACCTGCAGCCAGAACCCTGAGCCCGAGGCTAAGGATAAGCCACGCCGTGCAACTCAAACGCCCCCTTACACGTATCCGTACCGCAATCTCGACCCTAGGACTCACCAGCAGCCGAAAACTAAACCTAGCTCCAAACCTGACCCTGAAACCTAAGCCTAACCGGAAGACTGAACCCTGAGGCCTACCCGAACTAGAAGCCGTGCCCTGCAACTCACACGCCCCCTAACACGTATCCGTACCCCAATCTCGACCCGAAGCCTCTCCGGTAGCCTAAATCTAACCGTAGCTCCAACCCTGACCCTGAACCCTAAGCCTCACCCGCAGCCTGAACCCTGAGTCCTACCCTAACAATTAGCCGCGCCCGGCAAAGAAATCGCCCCGTAACACATATCCGTACCCCAATCTTGACCCTAGGCCTCACAGGGAGCCTAACCCTAAACCTAAGTCCAACCGTTACCCTGAACCTTAAGCCTCAACCGCAGCCGGAACCCTGAGGCCTAACCTAACGATAAGACGCGCCCAGCAACGCGCACACGCCCTAACACGTATCCGTACCCCAATCTCGAACATAGGCCTCAGAGAGAGCCTAACACTAACCCGAGCTCCAACCCTGACCCTAAAACCTAAGCCTCATCCGCAGCCTGAACCATGAGGCCTACTCTAACGATAAGCTTCACAACTCACACGCCCCCTTACACGTATCCGTACCCCAATCTCGACCCTAGGCAACACCGGGAGCCTAACACTAACCCTAGCTCCAACCCTGACCCTGAACACTAAGCCTAACCGTAAGACTGAACCCTGAGGCCTACCCTAACTATAAGCCGCGCCCAGCAACGCAGACGCCTCCTAACACGTATCCGTACCCCAATCTCGACCCTAAGCCTCACCGGGAGCCTAACCATAACCCTAGCTCCAACCCTGACCCTGAACCCTAAGCCTCACCTGCAGCCTGAACCCTGAGGCCTACACTAAGGATAAGTCTCGCCCTTCAATGCAAACGCCCCCTAATACGTATCCGTACCCCATTCTCGAACCTAGGCCTCACCGGGAGCCGAACACTAATCCTAAGTCCAACCGTTACCCTGAACCCTAAGCCTCACCCGCAGCCTGTTCCCTGAGGACTACCCTAACGATTATCTGCGCCCTGCAACGCACACGCCCCCTAACACGTATCTGTACCCCAATCTCGACCCTAAACCTCAACGGGAGCCTAAACCTAACCCTATCTCCAACCCTGAACCTGAATCCTAAGCCTCACCCACAGCCTGATACCTGAGGTCTACCCTAACGTCAGCCGTGCCCTGCAACTCACACGCAAACTAACACGTATCCGAACGCCAGTCTCGACCCAAAGCCTCAAGGGTAGCCTAAACCTACCCCTAGCTCGAAACCTGACCCTGAACCCTAAGTCTCACCCGCCGCCTGAACCCTGAGGCCTACCCTAACGTTAAGCCCCGCCCTGCAAGGCACACGCCCCTTAACACGTATCCGTACCCCAATCTCGACCCAAAACCTCACCGGGAGCCTAACCCTAACCCTAGCTCCAACCCTGACCCTGAACAATAAACCTCACCTGCAGCCTGAACCGTGAGGCCTACCCTAATGACAAACCGCGCCCTGCAAGAACAACGCCCCCTAACACATATCCGTACCCCAATCTCGACCCTAGGCCTCACCGGGAGCCTAACCCTAACCCGAACTACAACCCTTATCCTGAACACTAAGCCTCACCCGCAGCCACAACCCTGAGCGCTACCCTAACGAAAAGCCGCGCACTGCAACGCACACTCCCGCTAACACGTATCCGTACCCCAATCTCGAACCTAGGACTCAGAGGGAGCCGAAACCTAACCGTAGCTCCAACGCTGACCCTGAACCCGTAGCCTCACCAGCAGCCTGAACCCTGAGTCCTACCCTAATGATAAGCCACGCCCTGCAATGCACACACCCCCTAACAGGTATCCGTACCCCAATCTCGACCCTAGGCCTCAACGGGAGTCGAACGCTAACACTACCTCCAAACCTGACTTTGAAACCTAAGCCTCACCCGCAGCCTGAACCCTGGGGCCTTCCCTAACGATAATTTGCGCCCTGCAACTCAAACGCCCCCTAACACGTTTCCGTAACACAATCTCGACCATAGGCCTCACCGCGTGCCTAACCCTAACCCTAGCTCCAACCCTGACCCTGAAGGCTAAGCCTCACCTGCAGCCTGAACGCTGAGGCCTACGCTTAGGATAAGCTGCGGCGGGCAACTCACACACCTCCTTACACGTATCCGTACCCCAATCTCGACCCTAGGCCTCACCGGGTGCCGAACGCTAACCCTAGCTCCAACACTGACCCTGAACCCTAAGCCTTACCGGAAGACTGAACCCTGTGGCCTACCCTAACTATAGGCCACGCCCTGCGAAGCACACGACCCCTAACACGTATCCGTACCCCAGTCTGGACCCTAGGCATCACTGGGAGCCTAAACCTAACCTTAGCTCCAAACCTGACCGTGAACCCTAAGCCTCAACTGCAGCCTGAACCCTGAGGCCTACCCTAACGATCAGCCATGCCCTGCAATGCACAAGCCCACTAACACGTATCCGTAATGCAATCTCGGCCGTAGGCCTCAGCGAGAGCCTAAACCTAACCCTAGCTCCAAACCTGACCCTGAACCCTAAGACTCACCAGCAGCCTGAACCCTGAGGCCTACCGTAACGATAAGCCACGCCCTGCAATGCACACGCCCCCTAAGAGGTATCTGTACCACAATCTCGACCCTAAGCGTCACAGGAAGCCTAACTCTAACCCTAGATCCAACCCTGACCCTGAACCCTAAGCCTCACCCGCAACCTGAACCCTGAGGCCTACCCTAACGATAAGTTGCGCCCTGAAACGAAAACGCGCCCTAACAGGTTTCCCTACACCAATCTCGACCCTAGGCCTCACCGGGAGCCGAACACTAATCCTAAGTCCAACCGTTACCCTGAACCCTAAGCCTCAAAGGAAGATTGAACCCTGAGGCCTACACTAACGACAACACACGCCCTGCAACGAACACGCCCCCTAACACGTATCCGTACCCCAATCTAGACCCTAAGCCTCACTGGAAGCCTAACCCTAACCCTATCTCCAACACTCACCCTGAACCCTAATCCTCACCCGCAGCCTGAATCCTGAGGACTACCCTACTGATAAACCGCGCCCTGCAACAACAATGCCCCCTAACACATATCCGTACCCCAATCTGGACCCTAGGCCTCCCCGGGAGCCAAACCCTTACCATAAATCCAACCTGTATGCTGAACACTAAGCCTCACCCGCAGCAAAATCCCTGAGCCCTACCCTAACGATAAGCAGCGCGCTGCAACGCACACTCCCTCTAACATGTATACGTACCCCAATCTCGACCCTAGGCCTCACCGGGAGCCTACCCATAACCCTAGCTCCAACCCTGACCCTGAACCCTAAGCCTCATCCGCAGCCTGAACCCTGAGGCCTACCCTAAGGATAAGTTGTGACCAACAACGCAAACGCCCCCTAACTCGTATCCGTACCCCATTCTCAAACCTAGTTCTCACCCGGAGCCTAATCCTAACCCTAGCTCCAAGCCTGACCCTGAACGCTAAGCCTCACCCGCAGCCTGAACCCTGAGGCCTACCCTAACGATAAGCCGCGCCCTGCAACAACAACGCCCCTTAACACATATCCAATCCCCAATTTCGACCCTAGGCCTCACCGGGAGCCTAAACCTAACCCTAAATACAACCCTTATCCTGAACCCTAAGCCTCATCCGCAGCCACAACCCTGAGCCCTACCCTAACGATAAGCCACGCCCTGCAACGCACTCTCCCCCTAAAACATATCCGTACTCCAATCTCGAACCTAGGACTCACTGGGAGCCTAAACCTAACCGTATCTGCAAACGTGACCCTGAACCCTAAGGCTCAACCGCAGCCTGAACCCTAAGGCCTACACTAACGATCAGCAGTGCCCTGCAATGCACACGCCCCCTAACACGTTTCCGTACCCCAATCTCGCCCGTAGGCCTAAGCGAGAGCCTAACAGTAACACTAGCTCCAACCCTGACCCTGAACACTAAGCCTCACCCCCACCCTGAAACCTGGCGCCTACCCTAACCATAAGTCGCGCCCTGCAACGCAAACGCCCCCGAACACTTTTCCGTACCGCAATCTCGACCATAGGCCTCACCGCGAGCGTAACACTAACCCTAGCTCCAACCGTGACTGTGAACGCTAAGCCCCACCTGCAGCCAGAACCCTGAGCCCGAGGCTAAGGATAAGCCACGCCGTGCAACTCAAACGCCCCCTTACACGTATCCGTACCGCAATCTCGACCCTAGGACTCACCAGGAGCCGAACACTAAACCTAGCTCCAATCCTGACCCTGAAACCTAAGCCTAACCGGAAGACTGAACCCTGAGGCCTACCCGAACTAGAAGCCGCGCCCTGCAACTCACACGCCCCCTAACACGTATCCGTACACCAATCTCGACCCGAAGCCTCTCCGGTAGCCTAAATCTAACCGTAGCTCCAACCCTGACCCTGAACCCTAAGCCTCACCCGCAGCCTGAACCCTGAGTCCTACCCTAACAATTAGCCGCGCACGGCAAAGAAATCGCCCCGTAACACATATCCGTACCCCAATCTTGACCCTAGGCCTCACAGGGAGCCTAACCCTAAACCTAAGTCCAACCGTTACCCTGAACCTTAAGCCTCAACCGCAGCCGGAACCCTGAGGCCTAACCTAACGATAAGACGCGCCCAGAAACGCGCACACGCCCTAACACGTATCCGTACCCCAATCTCGAACATAGGCCTCAGAGAGAGCCTAACCCTAACCCGAGCTCCAACCCTGACCCTAAAACCTAAGCCTCATCCGCAGCCTGAACCATGAGGCCTACTCTAACGATAAGCTTCACAACTCACACGCCCCCTTACACGTATCCGTACCCCAATCTCGACCCTAGGCAACACCGGGAGCCTAACACTAACCCTAGCTCCAACCCTGACCCTGAACACTAAGCCTAACCGTAAGACTGAACCCTGAGGCCTACCCTAACTATAAGCCGCGCCCAGCAACGCAGACGCCTCCTAACACGTATCCGTACCCCAATCTCGACCCTAAGCCTCACCGGGAGCCTAACCATAACCCTAGCTCCAACCCTGACCCTGAACCCTAAGCCTCACCCGCAGCCTGAACCCTGAGGCCTACACTAAGGATAAGTCTCGCCCTTCAATGCAAACGCCCCCTAATACGTATCCGTACCCCATTCTCGAACCTAGGCCTCACCGGGAGCCGAACACTAATCCTAAGTCCAACCGTTACCCTGAACCCTAAGCCTCACCCGCAGCCTGTACCCTGAGGACTACCCTAACGATTATCTGCGCCCTGCAACGCACACGCCCCCTAACACGTATCTGTACCCCAATCTCGACCCTAAACCTCAACGGGAGCCTAAACCTAACCCTATCTCCAACCCTGAACCTGAATCCTTAGCCTCACCCACAGCCTGATACCTGAGGTCTACCCTAACGTCAGCCGTGCCCTGCAACTCACACGCAACCTAACACGTATCCGAACGCCAATCTCGACCCAAAGCCTCAAGGGTAGCCTAAACCTACCCCTAGCTCGAAACCTGACCCTGTACCCTAAGTCTCACCCGCCGCCTGAACCCTGAGGCCTACCCTAACGTTAAGCCCCTTCCTGCAAGGCAAACGCCCCTTAACACGTATCCGTACCCCAATCTCGACCCAAAACCTCACCGGGAGCCTAACCCTAACCCTAGCTCCAACCCTGACCCTGAACAATAAACCTCACCTGCAGCCTGAACCGTGAGGCCTACCCTAACGACAAACCGCGCCCTGCAAGAACAACGCCCCCTAACACATATCCGTACCCCAATCTCGACCCTAGGCCTCACCGGGAGCCAAACCCTAACCCGAACTACAACCCTTATCCTGAACACTAAGCCTCACCCGCAGCCACAACCCTGAGCGCTACCCTAACGAAAAGCCGCGCACTGCAATGCACACTCCCGCTAACACGTATCCGTACCCCAATCTCGAACCTAGGACTCAGAGGGAGCCGAAACCTAACCGTAGCTCCAACCCTGACCCTGAACCCTTAGCCTCACCAGCAGCCTGAACCCTGAGTCCAACCCTAACGATAAGCCGCGCCCTGAAATGCACACACCCCCTAACAGGTATCCGTATCCCAATCTCGACCCTAGGCCTCAACGGGAGTCGAACGCTAACACTACCTCCAAACCTGACTTTGAAACCTAAGCCTCACCCGCAGCCTGAACCCTGGGGCCTTCCCTAACGATAATTTGCGCCCTGCAACTCAAACGCCCCCTAACACGTTTCCGTAACACAATCTCGACCATAGGCCTCACTGCGTGCCTAACCCTAACCCTAGCTCCAACCCTGACCCTGAAGGCTAAGCCTCACCTGCAGCCTGAACGCTGAGGCCTACGCTTAGGATAAGCCGCGGCGGGCAACTCACACACCTCCTTACACGTATCCGTACCCCAGTCTCGACCCTAGGCCTCACCGGGTGCCGAACGCTAACCCTAGCTCCAACACTGACCCTGAACCCTAAGCCTTACCGGAAGACTGAACCCTGAGGCCTACCCTAACTATAGGCCGCACCCTGCGAAGCACACGACCCCTAACACGTATCCGTACCCCAGTCTCGACCCTAGGCATCACCGGGAGCCTAAACCTAACCTTAGCTCCAAACCTGACCGTGAACCCTAAGCCTCAACTGCAGCCTGAACCCTGAGGCCTACCCTAACGATCAGCCATGCCCTGCAATGCACAAGCCCACTAACACGTATCCGTAATGCAATCTCGGCCGTAGGCCTCAGCGAGAGCCTAAACCTAACCCTAGCTCCAAACCTGACCCTGAACCCTAAGACTCACCAGCAGCCTGAACCCTGAGGCCTACCGTAACGATAAGCCACGCCCTGCAACGCACACGCCCCCTAAGAGGTATCTGTACCACAATCTCGACCCTAAGCGTCACAGGAAGCCTAACTCTAACCCTAGATCCAACCCTGACCCTGAACCCTAAGCCTCACCCGCAGCCTGAACCCTGAGGCCTACCCTAACGATAAGTTGCGCCCTGAAACGAAAACGCGCCCTAACAGGTTTCCGTACACCAATCTCGACCCTAGGCCTCACCGGGAGCCGAACACTAATCCTAAGTCCAACCGTTACCCTGAACCCTAAGACTCAAAGGAAAACTGAACCCTGAGGCCTACACTAACGACAACTCACGCCCTGCAACGAACACGCCCCCTAACACGTATCCGTACCCCAATCTAGACCCTAAGCCTCACTGGAAGCCTAACCCTAACCCTATCTCCAACACTCACCCTGAACCCTAATCCTCACCCGCAGCCTGAACCCTGAGGACTACCCTACCGATAAACCGCGCCCTGCAACAACAATGCCCCCTAACACATATCCGTACCCCAATCTGGACCCTAGGCCTCACCGGGAGCCAAACCCTAACCATAAATCCAACCTTTATGCTGAACACTAAGCCTCACCCGCAGCAAAATCCCTTAGCCCTACCCTAACGATAAGCAGCGCGCTGCAATGCACACTCCCTCTAACATGTATACGTACCCCAATCTCGACCCTAGGCCTCACCGGGAGCCTACCCATAACCCTAGCTCCAACCCTGACCCTGAACCCTAAGCCTCATCCGCAGCCTGAACCCTGGGGCCTTCCCTAACGATAATTTGCGCCCTGCAACTCAAACGCCCCCTAACACATTTCCGTAACACAATCTCGACCATAGGCCTCACCGCGTGCCTAACCCTAACCCTAGCTCCAACCGTGACCCTGAAGGCTAAGCCTCACCTGCAGCCTGAACGCTGAGGCCTACGCTTAGGATAAGCCACGGCGGGCAACTCACACACCTCCTTACACGTATCCGTACCCCAATCTCGACCCTAGGCCTCACCGGGTGCCGAACGCTAACCCTAGCTCCAACACAGACCCTGAACCCTAAGCCTTACCGGAAGACTGAACCCTGAGGCCTACCCTAACTATAGGCCGCGCCCTGCGAAGCACACGACCCCTAACACGTATCCGTACCCCAGTCTCGACCCTAGGCATCACCGGGAGCCTAAACCTAACCTTAGCTCCAAACCTGACCGTGAACCCTAAGCCTCAACTGCAGCCTGAACCCCGAGGCCTACCCTAACGATCAGCCATGCCCTGCAATGCACAAGCCCACTAACACGTATCCGTAATGCAATCTCGGCCGTAGGCCTCAGCGAGAGCCTAAACCTAACCCTAGCTCCAAACCTGACCCTGAACCCTAAGACTCACCAGCAGCCTGAACCCTGAGGCCTACCGTAACGATAAGCCACGCCCTGCAACGCACACGCCCCCTAAGAGGTATCTGTACCACAATCTCGACCCTAAGCGTCACAGGAAGCCTAACTCTAACCCTAGATCCAACCCTGACCCTGAACCCTAAGCCTCACCCGCAGCCTGAACCCTGAGGCCTACCCTAACGATAAGTTGCGCCCTGAAACGAAAACGCGCCCTAACAGGTTTCCGTACACCAATCTCGACCCTAGGCCTCACCGGGAGCCGAACACTAATCCTAAGTCCAACCGTTACCCTGAACCCTAAGACTCAAAGGAAAACTGAACCCTGAGGCCTACACTAACGACAACTCACGCCCTGCAACGAACACGCCCCCTAACACGTATCCGTACCCCAATCTAGACCCTAAGCCTCACTGGAAGCCTAACCCTAACCCTATCTCCAACACTCACCCTGAACACTAATCCTCACCCGCAGCCTTAACCCTGAGGACTACCCTACCTATAAACCGCGCCCTGCAACAACAATGCCCCCTAACACATATCCGTACCCCAATCAGGACCCTAGGCCTCACCGGGAGCCAAACCCTAACCATAAATCCAACCTTTATGCTGAACACTAAGCCTCACCCGCAGCAAAAACCCTGAGCCCTACCCTAACGATAAGCAGCGCGCTGCAACGCACACTCCCTCTAACATGTATACGTACCCCAATCTCGACCCTAGGCCTCACCGGGAGCCTACCCATAACCCTAGCTCCAACCCTGACCCTGAACCCTAAGCCTCATCCGCAGCCTGAACCCTGAGGCCTACCCTAAGGATAAGTCGTGACCAACAACGCAAACGCCCCCTAACTCGTATCCGTACCCCATTCTCAAACCTAGTTCTCACCCGGAGCCTAATCCTAACCCTAGCTCCAAGCCTGACCCTGAACGCTAAGCCTCACCCGCAGCCTGAACCCTGAGGCCTACCCTAACGATAAGCCGCGCCCTGCAACAACAACGCCCCTTAACACATATCCAATCCCCAATTTCGAACCTAGGCCTCACCGGGAGCCTAAACCTAACCCTAAATACAACCCTTATCCTGAACCCTAAGCCTCATCCGCAGCCACAACCCTGAGCCCTACCCTAACGATAAGCCACGCCCTGAAACGCACTCTCCCCCTAAAACATATCCGTACTCCAATCTCGAACCTAGGACTCACTGGGAGCCTAAACCTAACCGTATCTCCAAACGTGACCCTGAACCCTAAGGCTCAACCGCAGCCTGAACCCTAAGGCCTACACTAACGATCAGCAGTGCCCTGCAATGCACACGCCCCCTAACACGTTTCCGTACCCCAATCTCGCCCGTAGGCCTAAGCGAGAGCCTAACAGTAACACTAGCTCCAACCCTGACCCTGAACACTAAGCCTCACCCCCACCCTGAAACCTGGCGCCTACCCTAACGATAAGTCGCGCCCTGCAACGCAAACGCCCCCGAACACTTTTCCGTACCGCAATCTCGACCATAGGCCTCACCGCGAGCCTAACACTAACCCTAGCTCCAACCGTGACTGTGAACGCTAAGCCCCACCTGCAGCCTGAACCCTGAGCCCGAGGCTAAGGATAAGCCACGCCGTGCAACTCAAACGCCCCCTTACACGTATCCGTACCGCAATCTCGACCCTAGGACTCACCAGGAGCCGAACACTAAACCTAGCTCCAATCCTGACCCTGAAACCTAAGCCTAACCGGAAGACTGAACCCTGAGGCCTACCCGAACTAGAAGCCGCGCCCTGCAACTCACACGCCCCCTAACATGTATCCGTACCCCAATCTCGACCCGAAGCCTCTCCGGTAGCCTAAATCTAACCGTAGCTCCAACCCTGACCCTGAACCCTAAGCCTCACCCGCAGCCTGAACCCTGAGTCCTACCCTAACAATTAGCTGCGCCCGGCAAAGAAATCGCCCCGTAACACATATCCGTACCCCAATCTTGACCCTAGGCCTCACAGGGAGCCTAAACCTAAACCTAAGTCCAACCGTTACCCTGAACCTTAAGCCTCAACCGCAGCCGGAACCCTGAGGCCTAACCTAACGATAAGACGCGCCCAGAAACGCGCACACGCCCTAACACGTATCCGTACCCCAATCTCGAACATAGGCCTCAGAGAGAGCCTAACCCTAACCCGAGCTCCAACCCTGACCCTAAAACCTAAGCCTCATCCGCAGCCTGAACCATGAGGCCTACTCTAACGATAAGCTTCACAACTCACACGCCCCCTTACACGTATCCGTACCCCAATCTCGACCCTAGGCAACACCGGGAGCCTAACACTAACCCTAGCTCCAACCCTGACCCTGAACACTAAGCCTAACCGTAAGACTGAACCCTGAGGCCTACCCTAACTATAAGCCGCGCCCAGCAACGCAGACGCCTCCTAACACGTATCCGTACCCCAATCTCGACCCTAAGCCTCACCGGGAGCCTAACCATAACCCTAGCTCCAACCCTGACCCTGAACCCTAAGCCTCACCCGCAGCCTGAACCCTGAGGCCTACACTAAGGATAAGTCTCGCCCTTCAATGCAAACGCCCCCTAATACGTATCCGTACCCCATTCTCGAACCTAGGCCTCACCGGGAGCCGAACACTAATCCTAAGTCCAACCGTTACCCTGAACCCTAAGCCTCACCCGCAGCCTGTACCCTGAGGACTACCCTAACGATTATCTGCGCCCTGCAACGCACACGCCCCCTAACACGTATCTGTACCCCAATCTCGACCCTAAACCTCAACGGGAGCCTAAACCTAACCCTATCTCCAACCCTGAACCTGAATCCTTAGCCTCACCCACAGCCTGATACCTGAGGTCTACACTAACGTCAGCCGTGCCCTGCAACTCACACGCAACCTAACACGTATCCGAACGCCAATCTCGACCCAAAGCCTCAAGGGTAGCCTAAACCTACCCCTACCTCGAAACCTGACCCTGAACCCTAAGTCTCACCCGCCGCCTGAACCCTGAGGCCTACCCTAACGTTAAGCCCCGTCCTGCAAGGCAAACGCCCCTTAACACGTATCCGTACCCCAATCTCGACCCAAAACCTCACCGGGAGCCTAACCCTAACCCTAGCTCCAACCCTGACCCTGAACAATAAACCTCACCTGCAGCCTGAACCGTGAGGCCTACCCTAACGACAAACCGCGCCCTGCAAGAACAACGCCCCCTAACACATATCCGTACCCCAATCTCGACCCTAGGCCTCACCGGGAGCCAAACCCTAACCCGAACTACAACCCTTATCCTGAACACTAAGCCTCACCCGCAGCCACAACCCTGAGCGCTACCCTAACGAAAAGCCGCGCACTGCAACGCACACTCCCGCTAACACGTATCCGTACCCCAATCTCGAACCTAGGACTCAGAGGGAGCCGAAACCTAACCGTAGCTCCAACTCTGACCCTGAAACCTTAGCCTCACCAGCAGCCTGAACCCTGAGTCCTACCCTAATGATAAGCCGCGCCCTGAAATGCACACACCCCCTAACAGGTATCCGTATCCCAATCTCGACCCTAGGCCTCAACGGGAGTCGAACGCTAACACTACCTCCAAACCTGACTTTGAAACCTAAGCCTCACCTGCAGCCTGAACCCTGGGGCCTTCCCTAACGATAATTTGCGCCCTGCAACTCAAACGCCCCCTAACACATTTCCGTAACACAATCTCGACCATAGGCCTCACCGCGTGCCTAACCCTAACCCTAGCTCCAACCCTGACCCTGAACCCTAAGCCTCACCCGCAACCTGAACCCTGAGGCCTACCCTAACGATAAGTTGCGCCCTGAAACGAAAACGCGCCCTAACAGGTTTCCGTACACCAATCTCGACCCTAGGCCTCACCGGGAGCCAAACACTAATCCTAAGTCCAACCGTTACCCTGAACCCTAAGCCTCAAAGGAAGACTGAACCCTGAGGCCTACACTAACGACAACTCACGCCCTGCAACGAACACGCCCCCTAACACGTATCCGTACCCCAATCTAGACCCTAAGCCTCACTGGAAGCCTAACCCTAACCCTATCTCCAACACTCACCCTGAACCCTAATCCTCACCCGCAGCCTGAACCCTGAGGACTACCCTACCGATAAACCGCGCCCTGCAACAACAATGCCCCCTAACACATATCCGTACCCCAATCTGGACCCTAGGCCTCACCGGGAGCCAAACCCTAACCATAAATCCAACCTTTATGCTGAACACTAAGCCTCACCCGCAGCAAAAACCCTGAGCCCTACCCTAACGATAAGCAGCGCGCTGCAATGCACACTCCCTCTAACATGTATACGTACCCCAATCTCGACCATAGGCCTCACCGGGAGCCTACCCATAACACTAGCTCCAACCCTGACCCTGAACCCTAAGCCTCATCCGCAGCCTGAACCCTGAGGCCTACCCTAACGATAAGCCGCGCCCTGCAACAACAACGCCCCTTAACACATATCCAATCCCCAATTTCGACCCTAGGCCTCACCGGGAGCCTAAACCTAACCCTAAATACAACCCTTATCCTGAACCCTAAGCCTCATCCGCAGCCACAACCCTGAGCCCTACCCTAACGATAAGCCACGCCCTGAAGCGCACTCTCCCCCTAAAACATATCCGTACTCCAATCTCGAACCTAGGACTCACTGGGAGCCTAAACCTAACCGTATCTCCAAACGTGACCCTGAACCCTAAGGCTCAACCGCAGCCTGAACCCTAAGGCCTACACTAACGATCAGCAGTGCCCTGAAATGCACACGCCCCCTAACACGTTTCCGTACCCCAATCTCGCCCGTAGGCCTAAGCGAGAGCCTAACAGTAACACTAGCTACAACCCTGACCCTGAACAATAAGCATCACCCCCACCCTGAAACCTGGCGCCTACCCTAACGATAAGTCGCGCCCTGCAACTCAAACGCCCCCTAACACGTTTCCGTAACACAATCTCGACCATAGGCCTCACCGCGTGCCTAACCCTAACCCTAGCTCCAACCCTGACCCTGAAGGATAAGCCTCACCTGCAGCCTGAACGCTGAGGCCTACGCTTAGGAGAAGCCGCGGCGGGCAACTCACACACCTCCTTACACGTATCCGTACCCCAATCTCGACCCTAGGCCTCACCGGGTGCCGAACGCTAACCCTAGCTCCAACACTGACCCTGAACCCTAAGCCTTACTGGAAGACTGAACCCTGAGGCCTACCCTAACTATAGGCCGCACCCTGCGAAGCACACGACCCCTAACAGGTATCCGTACCCCAGTCTCGACCCTAGGCATCACCGGGAGCCTAAACCTAACCTTAGCTCCAAACCTGACCGTGAACCCTAAGCCTCAACTGCAGCCTGAACCCTGAGGCCTACCCTAACGATCAGCCATGCCCTGCAATGCACAAGCCCACTAACACGTATCCGTAATGCAATCTCGGCCGTAGGCCTCAGCGAGAGCCTAAACCTAACCCTAGCTCCAAACCTGACCCTGAACCCTAAGACTCACCAGCAGCCTGAACCCTGAGGCCTACCGTAACGATAAGCCACGCCCTGCAACGCACACGCCCCCTAAGAGGTATCTGTACCACAATCTCGACCCTAAGCGTCACAGGAAGCCTAACTCTAACCCTAGATCCAACCCTGACCCTGAACCCTAAGCCTCACCCGCAGCCTGAACCCTGAGGCCTACCCTAACGATAAGTTGCGCCCTGAAACGAAAACGCGCCCTAACAGGTTTCCGTACACCAATCTCGACCCTAGGCCTCACCGGGAGCCGAACACTAATCCTAAGTCCAACCGTTACCCTGAACCCTAAGACTCAAAGGAAAACTGAACCCTGAGGCCTACACTAACGACAACTCACGCCCTGCAACGAACACGCCCCCTAACACGTATCCGTACCCCAATCTAGACCCTAAGCCTCACTGGAAGCCTAACCCTAACCCTATCTCCAACACTCACCCTGAACCCTAATCCTCACCCGCAGCCTGAACCCTGAGGACTACCCTACCGATAAACCGCGCCCTGCAACAACAATGCCCCCTAACACATATCCGTACCCCAATCTGGACCCTAGGCCTCACCGGGAGCCAAACCCTAACCATAAATCCAACCTTTATGCTGAACACTAAGCCTCACCCGCAGCAAAATCCCTTAGCCCTACCCTAACGATAAGCAGCGCGCTGCAATGCACACTCCCTCTAATATGTATACGTACCCCAATCTCGACCCTAGGCCTCACCGGGAGCCTACCCAAAACCCTAGCTCCAACCCTGACCCTGAACCCTAAGCCTCATCCGCAGCCTGAACCCTGGGGCCTTCCCTAACGATAATTTGCGCCCTGCAACTCAAACGCCCCTAACACATTTCCGTAACACAATCTCGACCATAGGCCTCACCGCGTGCCTAACCCTAACCCTAGCTCCAACCGTGACCCTGAAGGCTAAGCCTCACCTGCAGCCTGAACGCTGAGGCCTACGCTTAGGATAAGCCACGGCGGGCAACTCACACACCTCCTTACACGTATCCGTACCCCAATCTCGACCCTAGGCCTCACCGGGTGCCGAACGCTAACCCTAGCTCCAACACAGACCCTGAACCCTAAGCCTTACCGGAAGACTGAACCCTGAGGCCTACCCTAACTATAGGCCACGCCCTGCGATGCACACGACCCCTAACACGTATCCGTACCCCAGTCTCGACCCTAGGCATCACCGGGAGCCTAAACCTAACCTTAGCTCCAAACCTGACCGTGAACCCTAAGCCTCAACTGCAGCCTGAACCCCGAGGCCTACCCTAACGATCAGCCATGCCCTGCAATGCACAAGCCCACTAACACGTATCCGTAATGCAATCTCGGCCGTAGGCCTCAGCGAGAGCCTAAACCTAACCCTAGCTCCAAACCTGACCCTGAACCCTAAGACTCACCAGCAGCCTGAACCCTGAGGCCTACCGTAACGATAAGCCACGCCCTGCAACGCACACGCCCCCTAAGAGGTATCTGTACCACAATCTCGACCCTAAGCGTCACAGGAAGCCTAACTCTAACCCTAGATCCAACCCTGACCCTGAACCCTAAGCCTCACCCGCAGCCTGAACCCTGAGGCCTACCCTAACGATAAGTTGCGCCCTGAAACGAAAACGCGCCCTAACAGGTTTCCGTACACCAATCTCGACCCTAGGCCTCACCGGGAGCTGAACACTAATCCTAAGTCCAACCGTTACCCTGAACACTAAGACTCAAAGGAAGACTGAACCCTGAGGCCTACACTAACGACAACTCACGCCCTGCAACGAACACGCCCCCTAACACGTATCCGTACCCCAATCTAGACCCTAAGCCTCACTGGAAGCCTAACCCTAACCCTATCTCCAACACTCACCCTGAACACTAATCCTCACCCGCAGCCTGAACCCTGAGGACTACCCTACCGATAAACCGCTCCCTGCAACAACAATGCCCCCTAACACATATCCGTACCCCAATCTGGACCCTAGGCCTCACCGGGAGCCAAACCCTAACCATAAATCCAACCTTTATGCTGAACACTAAGCCTCACCCGCAGCAAAAACCCTGAGCCCTACCCTAACGATAAGCAGCGCGCTGCAACGCACACTCCCTCTAACATGTATACGTACCCCAATCTCGACCCTAGGCCTCACCGGGAGCCTACCCATAACCCTAGCTCCAACCCTGACCCTGAACCCTAAGCCTCATCCGCAGCCTGAACCCTGAGGCCTACCCTAAGGATAAGTCGTGACCAACAACGCAAACGCCCCCTAACTCGTATCCGTACCCCATTCTCAAACCTAGTTCTCACCCGGAGCCTAATCCTAACCCTAGCTCCAAGCCTGACCCTGAACGCTAAGCCTCACCCGCAGCCTGAACCCTGAGGCCTACCCTAACGATAAGCCGCGCCCTGCAACAACAACGCCCCTTAACACATATCCAATCCCCAATTTCGAACCTAGGCCTCACCGGGAGCCTAAACCTAACCCTAAATACAACCCTTATCCTGAACCCTAAGCCTCATCCGCAGCCACAACCCTGAGCCCTACCCTAACGATAAGCCACGCCCTGAAACGCACTCTCCCCCTAAAACATATCCATACTCCAATCTCGAACCTAGGACTCACTGGGAGCCTAAACCTAACCGTATCTCCAAACGTGACCCTGAACCCTAAGGCTCAACCGCAGCCTGAACCCTAAGGCCTACACTAACGATCAGCAGTGCCCTGCAATGCACACGCCCCCTAACACGTTTCCGTACCCCAATCTCGCCCGTAGGCCTAAGCGAGAGCCTAACAGTAACACTAGCTCCAACCCTGACCCTGAACACTAAGCCTCACCCCCACCCTGAAACCTGGCGCCTACCCTAACGATAAGTCGCGCCCTGCAACGCAAACGCCCCCGAACACTTTTCCGTACCGCAATCTCGACCATAGGCCTCACCGCGAGCCTAACACTAACCCTAGCTCCAACCGTGACTGTGAACGCTAAGCCCCACCTGCAGCCTGAACCCTGAGCCCGAGGCTAAGGATAAGCCACGCCGTGCAACTCAAACGCCCCCTTACACGTATCCGTACCGCAATGTCGACCCTAGGACTCACCAGGAGCCGAACACTAAACCTAGCTCCAATCCTGACCCTGAAACCTAAGCCTAACCGGAAGACTGAACCCTGAGGCCTACCCGAACTAGAAGCCGCGCCCTGCAACTCACACGCCCCCTAACACGTATCCGTACCCCAATCTCGACCCGAAGCCTCTCCGGTAGCCTAAATCTAACCGTAGCTCCAACCCTGACCCTGAACCCTAAGCCTCACCCGCAGCCTGAACCCTGAGTACTACCCTAACAATTAGCCGCGCCCGGCAAAGAAATCGCCCCGTAACACATATCCGTACCCCAATCTTGACCCTAGGCCTCACAGGGAGCCTAACCCTAAACCTAAGTCCAACCGTTACCCTGAACCTTAAGCCTCAACCGCAGCCGGAACCCTGAGGCCTAACCTAACGATAAGACGCGCCCAGCAACGCGCACACGCCCTAACACGTATCCGTACCCCAATCTCGAACATAGGCCTCAGAGAGAGCCTAACCCTAACCCGAGCTCCAACCCTGACCCTAAAACCTAAGCCTCATCCGCAGCCTGAACCCTGAGGCCTACTCTAACGATAAGCTTCACAACTCACACGCCCCCTTACACGTATTCGTACCCCAATCTCGACCCAAGGCAACACCGGGAGCCTAACACTAACCCTAGCTCCAACCCTGACCCTGAACACTAAGCCTAACCGTAAGACTGAACCCTGAGGCCTACCCTAACTATAAGCCGCGCCCAGCAACGCAGACGCCTCCTAACACGTATCCGAACCCCAATCTCGACCCTAAGCCTCACCGGGAGCCTAACCATAACCCTAGCTCCAACCCTGACCCTGAACCCTAAGCCTCACCCGCAGCCTGAACCCTGAGGCCTACACTAAGGAGAAGTCTCGCCCTTCAATGCAAACGCCCCCTAATACGTATCCGTACCCCATTCTCGAACCTAGGCCTCACCGGGAGCCTAACCCTAACCCTAGCTCCAACCCTGATCCTGAACCCTAAGCCTCACCCTCAGCCTGTACCCTGAGGACTACCCTAACGATTATCTGCGCCCTGCAACGCACACGGCCCCTAACACGTATCTGTACCCCAATCTCGACCCTAAACCTCAACGGGAGCCTAAACCTAACCCTATCTCCAACCCTGAACCTGAATCCTAAGCCTCACCCACAGCCTGATACCTGAGGTCTACCCTAACGTCAGCCGTGCCCTGCAACTCACACGCAACCTAACACGTATCCGAACGCCAATCTCGACCCAAAGCCTCAAGGGTAGCTTAAACCTACCCCTAGCTCGAAACCTGACCCTGAACCCTAAGTCTCACGCGCCGCCTGAACCCTGAGGCCTACCCTAACGTTAAGCCCCGCCCTGCAAGGCACACGCCCCTTAACACGTATCCGTACCCCAATCTCGACCCAAAACCTCACCGGGAGCCTAACCCTAACCCTAGCTCAAACCCTGACCCTGAACAATAAACCTCACCTGCAGCCTGAACCGTGAGGCCTACCCTAACGACAAACCGCGCCCTGCAAGAACAACGCCCCCTAACACATATCCGTACCCCAATCTCGACCCTAGGCCTCACCGGGAGCCTAACCCTAACCCGAACTACAACCCTTATCCTGAACACTAAGCCTCACCCGCAGCCACAACCCTGAGCGCTACCCTAACGAAAAGCTGCGCACTGCAACGCACACTCCCGCTAACACGTATCCGTACCCCAATCTCGAAACTAGGACTCAGAGGGAGCCGAAACCTAACCGTAGCTCCAACCCTGACCCTGAACACTTAGCCTCACCAGCAGCCTGAACCCTGAGTCCTACCCTAACGATAAGCCTCGCCCTGCAATGCACACACCCCCTAACAGGTATCCGTACCCCAATCTCGACCCTAGGCCTCAACGGGAGTCGAACGCTAACACTACCTCCAAACCTGACTTTGAAACCTAAGCCTCACCCGCAGCCTGAACCCTGGGGCCTTCCCTAACGATAATTTGCGCCCTGCAACTCAAACGCCCCCTAACACGTTTCCGTAACACAATCTCGACCATAGGCCTCACCGCGTGCCTAACCCTAACCCTAGCTCCAACCCTGACCCTGAAGGCTAAGCCTCACCTGCAGCCTGAACGCTGAGGCCTACGCTTAGGATAAGCCGCGGTGGGCAACTCACACACCTCCTTACACGTATCCGTACCCCAATCTCGACCCTAGACCTCACCGGGTGCCGAACGCTAACCCTAGCTCCAACACTGACCCTGAACCCTAAGCCTTACCGGAAGACAGAACCCTGAGGCCTACCCTAGCTATAGGCCGCGCCCTGCGAAGCACACCACCCCTAACACGTATCCGTACCCCAATCTCGACCCTAGGCATCACCGGGAGCCTAAACCTAACCTTAGCTCCAAACCTGACCGTGAACCCTAAGCCTCAACTGCAGCCTGAACCCTGAGGCCTACCCTAACGATCAGCCATGCCCTGCAATGCACAAGCCCACTAACACGTATCCGTAATGCAATCTCGGCCGTAGGCCTCAGCGAGAGCCTAAACCTAACCCTAGCTCCAAAGCTGACCCTGAACCCTAAGACTCACCAGCAGCCTGTACCCTGAGGCCTACCGTAACGATAAGCCACGCCCTGCAACGCACACGCCCCCTAAGAGGTATCTGTACCACAATCTCGACCCTAAGCGTCACAGGAAGCCTAACTCTAACCCTAGATCCAACCCTGACCCTGAACCCTAAGCCTCACCCGCAACCTGAACTCTGAGGCCTACCCTAACGATAAGTTGCGCCCTGAAACGAAAACGCGCCCTAACAGGTTTCCGTACACCAATCTCGACCCTAGGCCTCACCGGGAGCCGAACACTAATCCTAAGTCCAACCGTTACCCTGGACCCTAAGCCTCAAAGGAAGACTGAACCCTGAGGCCTACACTAACGACAACTCACGCCCTGCAACGAACACGCCCCCTAACACGTATCCGTACCCCAATCTAGACCCTAAGCCTCACTGGAAGCCTAACCCTAACCCTATCTCCAACACTCACCCTGAACCCTAATCCTCACCCGCAGCCTGAACCCTGAGGACTACCCTACCGATAAACCGCTCCCTGCAACAACAATGCCCCCTAACACATATCCGTACCCCAATCAGGACCCTAGGCCTCACCGGGAGCCAAACCCTAACCATAAATCCAACCTTTATGCTGAACACTAAGCCTCACCCGCAGCAAAAACCCTGAGCCCTACCCTAACGATAAGCAGCGCGCTGCAACGCACACTCCCTCTAACATGTATACGTACCCCAATCTCGACCCTAGGCCTCACCGGGAGCCTACCCATAACCCTAGCTCCAACCCTGACCCTGAACCCTAAGCCTCATCCGCAGCCTGAACCCTGAGGCCTACCCTAAGGATAAGTCGTGACCAACAACGCAAACGCCCCCTAACTCGTATCCGTACCCCATTCTCAAACCTAGTTCTCACCCGGAGCCTAATCCTAACCCTAGCTCCAAGCCTGACCCTGAACGCTAAGCCTCACCCGCAGCCTGAACCCTGAGGCCTACCCTAACGATAAGCCGCGCCCTGCAACAACAACGCCCCTTAACACATATCCAATCCCCAATTTCGAACCTAGGCCTCACCGGGAGCCTAAACCTAACCCTAAATACAACCCTTATCCTGAACCCTAAGCCTCATCCGCAGCCACAACCCTGAGCCCTACCCTAACGATAAGCCACGCCCTGAAACGCACTCTCCCCCTAAAACATATCCGTACTCCAATCTCGAACCTAGGACTCACTGGGAGCCTAAACCTAACCGTATCTCCAAACGTGACCCTGAACCCTAAGGCTCAACCGCAGCCTGAACCCTAAGGCCTACACTAACGATCAGCAGTGCCCTGCAATGCACACGCCCCCTAACACGTTTCCGTACCCCAATCTCGCCCGTAGGCCTAAGCGAGAGCCTAACAGTAACACTAGCTCCAACCCTGACCCTGAACACTAAGCCTCACCCCCACCCTGAAACCTGGCGCCTACCCTAACGATAAGTCGCGCCCTGCAACGCAAACGCCCCCGAACACTTTTCCGTACCGCAATCTCGACCATAGGCCTCACCGCGAGCCTAACACTAACCCTAGCTCCAACCGTGACTGTGAACGCTAAGCCCCACCTGCAGCCTGAACCCTGAGCCCGAGGCTAAGGATAAGCCACGCCGTGCAACTCAAACGCCCCCTTACACGTATCCGTACCGCAATCTCGACCCTAGGACTCACCAGGAGCCGAACACTAAACCTAGCTCCAATCCTGACCCTGAAACCTAAGCCTAACCGGAAGACTGAACCCTGAGGCCTACCCGAACTAGAAGCCGCGCCCTGCAACTCACACGCCCCCTAACACGTATCCGTACCCCAATCTCGACCCGAAGCCTCTCCGGTAGCCTAAATCTAACCGTAGCTCCAACCCTGACCCTGAACCCTAAGCCTCACCCGCAGCCTGAACCCTGAGTCCTACCCTAACAATTAGCCGCGCCCGGCAAAGAAATCGCCCCGTAACACATATCCGTACCCCAATCTTGACCCTAGGCCTCACAGGGAGCCTAACCCTAAACCTAAGTCCAACCGTTACCCTGAACCTTAAGCCTCAACCGCAGCCGGAACCCTGAGGCCTAACCTAACGATAAGACGCGCCCAGCAACGCGCACACGCCCTAACACGTATCCGTACCCCAATCTCGAACATAAGCCTCAGAGAGAGCCTAACCCTAACCCGAGCTCCAACCCTGACCCTAAAACCTAAGCCTCATCTGCAGCCTGAACCCTGAGGCCTACTCTAACGATAAGCTTCACAACTCACACGCCCCCTTACACGTATCCGTACCCCAATCTCGACCCTAGGCAACACCGGGAGCCTAACACTAACCCTAGCTCCAACCCTGACCCTGAACACTAAGCCTAACCGTAAGACTGAACCCTGAGGCCTACCCTAACTATAAGCCGCGCCCAGCAACGCAGACGCCTCCTAACACGTATCCGAACCCCAATCTCGACCCTAAGCCTCACCGGGAGCCTAACCATAACCCTAGCTCCAACCCTGACCCTGAACCCTAAGCCTCACCCGCAGCCTGAACCCTGAGGCCTACACTAAGGATAAGTCTCGCCCTTCAATGCAAACGCCCCCTAATACGTATCCGTACCCCATTCTCGAACCTAGGCCTCACCGGGAGCCTAACCCTAACCCTAGCTCCAACCCTGATCCTGAACCCTAAGCCTCACCCGCAGCCTGTACCCTGAGGACTACCCTAACGATTATCTGCGCCCTGCAACGCACACGGCCCCTAACACGTATCTGTACCCCAATCTCGACCCTAAACCTCAACGGGAGCCTAAACCTAACCCTATCTCCAACCCTGAACCTGAATCCTAAGCCTCACCCACAGCCTGATACCTGAGGTCTACCCTAACGTCAGCCGTGCCCTGCAACTCACACGCAACCTAACACGTATCCGAACGCCAATCTCGACCCAAAGCCTCAAGGGTAGCTTAAACCTACCCCTAGCTCGAAACCTGACCCTGAACCCTAAGTCTCACGCGCCGCCTGAACCCTGAGGCCTACCCTAACGTTAAGCCCCGCCCTGCAAGGCACACGCCCCTTAACACGTATCCGTACCCCAATCTCGACCCAAAACCTCACCGGGAGCCTAACCCTAACCCTAGCTCAAACCCTGACCCTGAACAATAAACCTCACCTGCAGCCTGAACCGTGAGGCCTACCCTAACGACAAACCGCGCCCTGCAAGAACAACGCCCCCTAACACATATCCGTACCCCGATCTCGACCCTAGGCCTCACCGGGGGCCTAACCCTAACCCGAACTACAACCCTTATCCTGAACACTAAGCCTCACCCGCAGCCACAACCCTGAGCGCTACCCTAACGAAAAGCTGCGCACTGCAACGCACACTCCCGCTAACACGTATCCGTACCCCAATCTCGAAACTAGGACTCAGAGGGAGCCGAAACCTAACCGTAGCTCCAACCCTGACCCTGAACACTTAGCCTCACCAGCAGCCTGAACCCTGAGTCCTACCCTAACGATAAGCCTCGCCCTGCAATGCACACACCCCCTAACAGGTATCCGTACCCCAATCTCGACCCTAGGCCTCAACGGGAGTCGAACGCTAACACTACCTCCAAACCTGACTTTGAAACCTAAGCCTCACCCGCAGCCTGAACCCTGGGGCCTTCCCTAACGATAATTTGCGCCCTGCAACTCAAACGCCCCCTAACACGTTTCCGTAACACAATCTCGACCATAGGCCTCACTGCGTGCCTAACCCTAACCCTAGCTCCAACCCTGACCCTGAAGGCTAAGCCTCACCTGCAGCCTGAACGCTGAGGCCTACGCTTAGGATAAGCCGCGGTGGGCAACTCACACACCTCCTTACACGTATCCGTACCCCAATCTCGACCCTAGACCTCACCGGGTGCCGAACGCTAACCCTAGCTCCAACACTGACCCTGAACCCTAAGCCTTACCGGAAGACAGAACCCTGAGGCCTACCCTCGCTATAGGCCGCGCCCTGCGAAGCACACCACCCCTAACACGTATCCGTACCCCAATCTCGACCCTAGGCATCACCGGGAGCCTAAACCTAACCTTAGCTCCAAACCTGACCGTGAACCCTAAGCCTCAACTGCAGCCTGAACCCTGAGGCCTACCCTAACGATCAGCCATGCCCTGCAATGCACAAGCCCACTAACACGTATCCGTAATGCAATCTCGGCCGTAGGCCTCAGCGAGAGCCTAAACCTAACCCTAGCTCCAAAGCTGACCCTGAACCCTAAGACTCACCAGCAGCCTGTACCCTGAGGCCTACCGTAACGATAAGCCACGCCCTGCAACGCACACGCCCCCTAAGAGGTATCTGTACCACAATCTCGACCCTAAGCGTCACAGGAAGCCTAACTCTAACCCTAGATCCAACCCTGACCCTGAACCCTAAGCCTCACCCGCAACCTGAACTCTGAGGCCTACCCTAACGATAAGTTGCGCCCTGAAACGAAAACGCGCCCTAACAGGTTTCCATACACCAATCTCGACCCTAGGCCTCACCGGGAGCCGAACACTAATCCTAAGTCCAACCGTTACCCTGGACCCTAAGCCTCAAAGGAAGACTGAACCCTGAGGCCTACACTAACGACAACTCACGCCCTGCAACGAACACGCCCCCTAACACGTATCCGTACCCCAATCTAGACCCTAAGCCTCACTGGAAGCCTAACCCTAACCCTATCTCCAACACTCACCCTGAACCCTAATCCTCACCCGCAGCCTGAACCCTGAGGACTACCCTACCGATAAACCGCTCCCTGCAACAACAATGCCCCCTAACACATATCCGTACCCCAATCAGGACCCTAGGCCTCACCGGGAGCCAAACCCTAACCATAAATCCAACCTTTATGCTGAACACTAAGCCTCACCCGCAGCAAAAACCCTGAGCCCTACCCTAACGATAAGCAGCGCGCTGCAACGCACACTCCCTCTAACATGTATACGTACCCCAATCTCGACCCTAGGCCTCACCGGGAGCCTACCCATAACCCTAGCTCCAACCCTGACCCTGAACCCTAAGCCTCATCCGCAGCCTGAACCCTGAGGCCTACCCTAAGGATAAGTCGTGACCAACAACGCAAACGCCCCCTAACTCGTATCCGTACCCCATTCTCAAACCTAGTTCTCACCCGGAGCCTAATCCTAACCCTAGCTCCAAGCCTGACCCTGAACGCTAAGCCTCACCCGCAGCCTGAACCCTGAGGCCTACCCTAACGATAAGCCGCGCCCTGCAACAACAACGCCCCTTAACACATATCCAATCCCCAATTTCGAACCTAGGCCTCACCGGGAGCCTAAACCTAACCCTAAATACAACCCTTATCCTGAACCCTAAGCCTCATCCGCAGCCACAACCCTGAGCCCTACCCTAACGATAAGCCACGCCCTGAAACGCACTCTCCCCCTAAAACATATCCGTACTCCAATCTCGAACCTAGGACTCACTGGGAGCCTAAACCTAACCGTATCTCCAAACGTGACCCTGAACCCTAAGGCTCAACCGCAGCCTGAACCCTAAGGCCTACACTAACGATCAGCAGTGCCCTGCAATGCACACGCCCCCTAACACGTTTCCGTACCCCAATCTCGCCCGTAGGCCTAAGCGAGAGCCTAACAGTAACACTAGCTCCAACCCTGACCCTGAACACTAAGCCTCACCCCCACCCTGAAACCTGGCGCCTACCCTAACCATAAGTCGCGCCCTGCAACGCAAACGCCCCCGAACACTTTTCCGTACCGCAATCTCGACCATAGGCCTCACCGCGAGCCTAACACTAACCCTAGCTCCAACCGTGACTGTGAACGCTAAGCCCCACCTGCAGCCTGAACCCTGAGCCCGAGGCTAAGGATAAGCCACGCCGTGCAACTCAAACGCCCCCTTACACGTATCCGTACCGCAATCTCGACCCTAGGACTCACCAGGAGCCGAACACTAAACCTAGCTCCAATCCTGACCCTGAAACCTAAGCCTAACCGGAAGACTGAACCCTGAGGCCTACCCGAACTAGAAGCCGCGCCCTGCAACTCACACGCCCCCTAACACGTATCCGTACCCCAATCTCGACCCGAAGCCTCTCCGGTAGCCTAAATCTAACCGTAGCTCCAACCCTGACCCTGAACCCTAAGCCTCACCCGCAGCCTGAACCCTGAGTCCTACCCTAACAATTAGCCGCGCCCGGCAAAGAAATCGCCCCGTAACACATATCCGTACCCCAATCTTGACCCTAGGCCTCACAGGGAGCCTAACCCTAAACCTAAGTCCAACCGTTACCCTGAACCTTAAGCCTCAACCGCAGCCGGAACCCTGAGGCCTAACCTAACGATAAGACGCGCCCAGCAACGCGCACACGCCCTAACACGTATCCGTACCCCAATCTCGAACATAAGCCTCAGAGAGAGCCTAACCCTAACCCGAGCTCCAACCCTGACCCTAAAACCTAAGCCTCATCTGCAGCCTGAACCCTGAGGCCTACTCTAACGATAAGCTTCACAACTCACACGCCCCCTTACACGTATCCGTACCCCAATCTCGACCCTAGGCAACACCGGGAGCCTAACACTAACCCTAGCTCCAACCCTGACCCTGAACACTAAGCCTAACCGTAAGACTGAACCCTGAGGCCTACCCTAACTATAAGCCGCGCCCAGCAACGCAGACGCCTCCTAACACGTATCCGAACCCCAATCTCGACCCTAAGCCTCACCGGGAGCCTAACCATAACCCTAGCTCCAACCCTGACCCTGAACCCTAAGCCTCACCCGCAGCCTGAACCCTGAGGCCTACACTAAGGATAAGTCTCGCCCTTCAATGCAAACGCCCCCTAATACGTATCCGTACCCCATTCTCGAACCTAGGCCTCACCGGGAGCCTAACCCTAACCCTAGCTCCAACCCTGATCCTGAACCCTAAGCCTCACCCGCAGCCTGTACCCTGAGGACTACCCTAACGATTATCTGCGCCCTGCAACGCACACGGCCCCTAACACGTATCTGTACCCCAATCTCGACCCTAAACCTCAACGGGAGCCTAAACCTAACCCTATCTCCAACCCTGAACCTGAATCCTAAGCCTCACCCACAGCCTGATACCTGAGGTCTACCCTAACGTCAGCCGTGCCCTGCAACTCACACGCAACCTAACACGTATCCGAACGCCAATCTCGACCCAAAGCCTCAAGGGTAGCTTAAACCTACCCCTAGCTCGAAACCTGACCCTGAACCCTAAGTCTCACGCGCCGCCTGAACCCTGAGGCCTACCCTAACGTTAAGCCCCGCCCTGCAAGGCACACGCCCCTTAACACGTATCCGTACCCCAATCTCGACCCAAAACCTCACCGGGAGCCTAACCCTAACCCTAGCTCAAACCCTGACCCTGAACAATAAACCTCACCTGCAGCCTGAACCGTGAGGCCTACCCTAACGACAAACCGCGCCCTGCAAGAACAACGCCCCCTAACACATATCCGTACCCCGATCTCGACCCTAGGCCTCACCGGGGGCCTAACCCTAACCCGAACTACAACCCTTATCCTGAACACTAAGCCTCACCCGCAGCCACAACCCTGAGCGCTACCCTAACGAAAAGCTGCGCACTGCAACGCACACTCCCGCTAACACGTATCCGTACCCCAATCTCGAAACTAGGACTCAGAGGGAGCCGAAACCTAACCGTAGCTCCAACCCTGACCCTGAACACTTAGCCTCACCAGCAGCCTGAACCCTGAGTCCTACCCTAACGATAAGCCTCGCCCTGCAATGCACACACCCCCTAACAGGTATCCGTACCCCAATCTCGACCCTAGGCCTCAACGGGAGTCGAACGCTAACACTACCTCCAAACCTGACTTTGAAACCTAAGCCTCACCCGCAGCCTGAACCCTGGGGCCTTCCCTAACGATAATTTGCGCCCTGCAACTCAAACGCCCCCTAACACGTTTCCGTAACACAATCTCGACCATAGGCCTCACTGCGTGCCTAACCCTAACCCTAGCTCCAACCCTGACCCTGAAGGCTAAGCCTCACCTGCAGCCTGAACGCTGAGGCCTACGCTTAGGATAAGCCGCGGTGGGCAACTCACACACCTCCTTACACGTATCCGTACCCCAATCTCGACCCTAGACCTCACCGGGTGCCGAACGCTAACCCTAGCTCCAACACTGACCCTGAACCCTAAGCCTTACCGGAAGACAGAACCCTGAGGCCTACCCTCGCTATAGGCCGCGCCCTGCGAAGCACACCACCCCTAACACGTATCCGTACCCCAATCTCGACCCTAGGCATCACCGGGAGCCTAAACCTAACCTTAGCTCCAAACCTGACCGTGAACCCTAAGCCTCAACTGCAGCCTGAACCCTGAGGCCTACCCTAACGATCAGCCATGCCCTGCAATGCACAAGCCCACTAACACGTATCCGTAATGCAATCTCGGCCGTAGGCCTCAGCGAGAGCCTAAACCTAACCCTAGCTCCAAAGCTGACCCTGAACCCTAAGACTCACCAGCAGCCTGTACCCTGAGGCCTACCGTAACGATAAGCCACGCCCTGCAACGCACACGCCCCCTAAGAGGTATCTGTACCACAATCTCGACCCTAAGCGTCACAGGAAGCCTAACTCTAACCCTAGATCCAACCCTGACCCTGAACCCTAAGCCTCACCCGCAACCTGAACTCTGAGGCCTACCCTAACGATAAGTTGCGCCCTGAAACGAAAACGCGCCCTAACAGGTTTCCATACACCAATCTCGACCCTAGGCCTCACCGGGAGCCGAACACTAATCCTAAGTCCAACCGTTACCCTGGACCCTAAGCCTCAAAGGAAGACTGAACCCTGAGGCCTACACTAACGACAACTCACGCCCTGCAACGAACACGCCCCCTAACACGTATCCGTACCCCAATCTAGACCCTAAGCCTCACTGGAAGCCTAACCCTAACCCTATCTCCAACACTCACCCTGAACCCTAATCCTCACCCGCAGCCTGAACCCTGAGGACTACCCTACCGATAAACCGCTCCCTGCAACAACAATGCCCCCTAACACATATCCGTACCCCAATCAGGACCCTAGGCCTCACCGGGAGCCAAACCCTAACCATAAATCCAACCTTTATGCTGAACACTAAGCCTCACCCGCAGCAAAAACCCTGAGCCCTACCCTAACGATAAGCAGCGCGCTGCAACGCACACTCCCTCTAACATGTATACGTACCCCAATCTCGACCCTAGGCCTCACCGGGAGCCTACCCATAACCCTAGCTCCAACCCTGACCCTGAACCCTAAGCCTCATCCGCAGCCTGAACCCTGAGGCCTACCCTAAGGATAAGTCGTGACCAACAACGCAAACGCCCCCTAACTCGTATCCGTACCCCATTCTCAAACCTAGTTCTCACCCGGAGCCTAATCCTAACCCTAGCTCCAAGCCTGACCCTGAACGCTAAGCCTCACCCGCAGCCTGAACCCTGAGGCCTACCCTAACGATAAGCCGCGCCCTGCAACAACAACGCCCCTTAACACATATCCAATCCCCAATTTCGAACCTAGGCCTCACCGGGAGCCTAAACCTAACCCTAAATACAACCCTTATCCTGAACCCTAAGCCTCATCCGCAGCCACAACCCTGAGCCCTACCCTAACGATAAGCCACGCCCTGAAACGCACTCTCCCCCTAAAACATATCCGTACTCCAATCTCGAACCTAGGACTCACTGGGAGCCTAAACCTAACCGTATCTCCAAACGTGACCCTGAACCCTAAGGCTCAACCGCAGCCTGAACCCTAAGGCCTACACTAACGATCAGCAGTGCCCTGCAATGCACACGCCCCCTAACACGTTTCCGTACCCCAATCTCGCCCGTAGGCCTAAGCGAGAGCCTAACAGTAACACTAGCTCCAACCCTGACCCTGAACACTAAGCCTCACCCCCACCCTGAAACCTGGCGCCTACCCTAACCATAAGTCGCGCCCTGCAACGCAAACGCCCCCGAACACTTTTCCGTACCGCAATCTCGACCATAGGCCTCACCGCGAGCCTAACACTAACCCTAGCTCCAACCGTGACTGTGAATGCTAAGCCCCACCTGCAGCCTGAACCCTGAGCCCGAGGCTAAGGATAAGCCACGCCGTGCAACTCAAACGCCCCCTTACACGTATCCGTACCGCAATCTCGACCCTAGGACTCACCAGGAGCCGAACACTAAACCTAGCTCCAATCCTGACCCTGAAACCTAAGCCTAACCGGAAGACTGAACCCTGAGGCCTACCCGAACTAGAAGCCGCGCCCTGCAACTCACACGCCCCCTAACACGTATCCGTACCCCAATCTCGACCCGAAGCCTCTCCGGTAGCCTAAATCTAACCGTAGCTCCAACCCTGACCCTGAACCCTAAGCCTCACCCGCAGCCTGAACCCTGAGTCCTACCCTAACAATTAGCCGCGCCCGGCAAAGAAATCGCCCCGTAACACATATCCGTACCCCAATCTTGACCCTAGGCCTCACAGGGAGCCTAACCCTAAACCTAAGTCCAACCGTTACCCTGAACCTTAAGCCTCAACCGCAGCCGGAACCCTGAGGCCTAACCTAACGATAAGACGCGCCCAGCAACGCGCACACGCCCTAACACGTATCCGTACCCCAATCTCGAACATAGGCCTCAGAGAGAGCCTAACCCTAACCCGAGCTCCAACCCTGACCCTAAAACCTAAGCCTCATCTGCAGCCTGAACCCTGAGGCCTACTCTAACGATAAGCTTCACAACTCACACGCCCCCTTACACGTATCCGTACCCCAATCTCGACCCTAGGCAACACCGGGAGCCTAACACTAACCCTAGCTCCAACCCTGACCCTGAACACTAAGCCTAACCGTAAGACTGAACCCTGAGGCCTACCCTAACTATAAGCCACGCCCAGCAACGCAGACGCCTCCTAACACGTATCCGTACCCCAATCTCGACCCTAAGCCTCACCGGGAGCCTAACCATAACCCTAGCTCCAACCCTGACCCTGAACCCTAAGCCTCACCCGCAGCCTGAACCCTGAGGCCTACACTAAGGATAAGTCTCGCCCTTCAATGCAAACGCCCCCTAATACGTATCCGTACCCCATTCTCGAACCTAGGCCTCACCGGGAGCCTAACCCTAACCCTAGCTCCAACCCTGATCCTGAACCCTAAGCCTCACCCGCAGCCTGTACCCTGAGGACTACCCTAACGATTATCTGCGCCCTGCAACGCACACGGCCCCTAACACGTATCTGTACCCCAATCTCGACCCTAAACCTCAACGGGAGCCTAAACCTAACCCTATCTCCAACCCTGAACCTGAATCCTAAGCCTCACCCACAGCCTGATACCTGAGGTCTACCCTAACGTCAGCCGTGCCCTGCAACTCACACGCAACCTAACACGTATCCGAACGCCAATCTCGACCCAAAGCCTCAAGGGTAGCTTAAACCTACCCCTAGCTCGAAACCTGACCCTGAACCCTAAGTCTCACGCGCCGCCTGAACCCTGAGGCCTACCCTAACGTTAAGCCCCGCCCTGCAAGGCACACGCCCCTTAACACGTATCCGTACCCCAATCTCGACCCAAAACCTCACCGGGAGCCTAACCCTAACCCTAGCTCAAACCCTGACCCTGAACAATAAACCTCACCTGCAGCCTGAACCGTGAGGCCTACCCTAACGACAAACCGCGCCCTGCAAGAACAACGCCCCCTAACACATATCCGTACCCCAATCTCGACCCTAGGCCTCACCGGGAGCCTAACCCTAACCCGAACTACAACCCTTATCCTGAACACTAAGCCTCACCCGCAGCCACAACCCTGAGCGCTACCCTAACGAAAAGCTGCGCACTGCAACGCACACTCCCGCTAACACGTATCCGTACCCCAATCTCGAAACGAGGACTCAGAGGGAGCCGAAACCTAACCGTAGCTCCAACCCTGACCCTGAACACTTAGCCTCACCAGCAGCCTGAACCCTGAGTCCTACCCTAACGATAAGCCTCGCCCTGCAATGCACACACCCCCTAACAGGTATCCGTACCCCAATCTCGACCCTAGGCCTCAACGGGAGTCGAACGCTAACACTACCTCCAAACCTGACTTTGAAACCTAAGCCTCACCCGCAGCCTGAACCCTGGGGCCTTCCCTAACGATAATTTGCGCCCTGCAACTCAAACGCCCCCTAACACGTTTCCGTAACACAATCTCGACCATAGGCCTCACCGCGTGCCTAACCCTAACCCTAGCTCCAACCCTGACCCTGAAGGCTAAGCCTCACCTGCAGCCTGAACGCTGAGGCCTACGCTTAGGATAAGCCGCGGTGGGCAACTCACACACCTCCTTACACGTATCCGTACCCCAATCTCGACCCTAGACCTCACCGGGTGCCGAACGCTAACCCTAGCTCCAACACTGACCCTGAACCCTAAGCCTTACCGGAAGACAGAACCCTGAGGCCTACCCTAGCTATAGGCCGCGCCCTGCGAAGCACACCACCCCTAACACGTATCCGTACCCCAATCTCGACCCTAGGCATCACCGGGAGCCTAAACCTAACCTTAGCTCCAAACCTGACCGTGAACCCTAAGCCTCAACTGCAGCCTGAACCCTGAGGCCTACCCTAACGATCAGCCATGCCCTGCAATGCACAAGCCCACTAACACGTATCCGTAATGCAATCTCGGCCGTAGGCCTCAGCGAGAGCCTAAACCTAACCCTAGCTCCAAAGCTGACCCTGAACCCTAAGACTCACCAGCAGCCTGTACCCTGAGGCCTACCGTAACGATAAGCCACGCCCTGCAACGCACACGCCCCCTAAGAGGTATCTGTACCACAATCTCGACCCTAAGCGTCACAGGAAGCCTAACTCTAACCCTAGATCCAACCCTGACCCTGAACCCTAAGCCTCACCCGCAACCTGAACTCTGAGGCCTACCCTAACGATAAGTTGCGCCCTGAAACGAAAACGCGCCCTAACAGGTTTCCGTACACCAATCTCGACCCTAGGCCTCACCGGGAGCCGAACACTAATCCTAAGTCCAACCGTTACCCTGGACCCTAAGCCTCAAAGGAAGACTGAACCCTGAGGCCTACACTAACGACAACTCACGCCCTGCAACGAACACGCCCCCTAACACGTATCCGTACCCCAATCTAGACCCTAAGCCTCACTGGAAGCCTAACCCTAACCCTATCTCCAACACTCACCCTGAACCCTAATCCTCACCCGCAGCCTGAACCCTGAGGACTACCCTACCGATAAACCGCTCCCTGCAACAACAATGCCCCCTAACACATATCCGTACCCCAATCAGGACCCTAGGCCTCACCGGGAGCCAAACCCTAACCATAAATCCAACCTTTATGCTGAACACTAAGCCTCACCCGCAGCAAAAACCCTGAGCCCTACCCTAACGATAAGCAGCGCGCTGCAACGCACACTCCCTCTAACATGTATACGTACCCCAATCTCGACCCTAGGCCTCACCGGGAGCCTACCCATAACCCTAGCTCCAACCCTGACCCTGAACCCTAAGCCTCATCCGCAGCCTGAACCCTGAGGCCTACCCTAAGGATAAGTCGTGACCAACAACGCAAACGCCCCCTAACTCGTATCCGTACCCCATTCTCAAACCTAGTTCTCACCCGGAGCCTAATCCTAACCCTAGCTCCAAGCCTGACCCTGAACGCTAAGCCTCACCCGCAGCCTGAACCCTGAGGCCTACCCTAACGATAAGCCGCGCCCTGCAACAACAACGCCCCTTAACACATATCCAATCCCCAATTTCGAACCTAGGCCTCACCGGGAGCCTAAACCTAACCCTAAATACAACCCTTATCCTGAACCCTAAGCCTCATCCGCAGCCACAACCCTGAGCCCTACCCTAACGATAAGCCACGCCCTGAAACGCACTCTCCCCCTAAAACATATCCGTACTCCAATCTCGAACCTAGGACTCACTGGGAGCCTAAACCTAACCGTATCTCCAAACGTGACCCTGAACCCTAAGGCTCAACCGCAGCCTGAACCCTAAGGCCTACACTAACGATCAGCAGTGCCCTGCAATGCACACGCCCCCTAACACGTTTCCGTACCCCAATCTCGCCCGTAGGCCTAAGCGAGAGCCTAACAGTAACACTAGCTCCAACCCTGACCCTGAACACTAAGCCTCACCCCCACCCTGAAACCTGGCGCCTACCCTAACGATAAGTCGCGCCCTGCAACGCAAACGCCCCCGAACACTTTTCCGTACCGCAATCTCGACCATAGGCCTCACCGCGAGCCTAACACTAACCCTAGCTCCAACCGTGACTGTGAACGCTAAGCCCCACCTGCAGCCTGAACCCTGAGCCCGAGGCTAAGGATAAGCCACGCCGTGCAACTCAAACGCCCCCTTACACGTATCCGTACCGCAATGTCGACCCTAGGACTCACCAGGAGCCGAACACTAAACCTAGCTCCAATCCTGACCCTGAAACCTAAGCCTAACCGGAAGACTGAACCCTGAGGCCTACCCGAACTAGAAGCCGCGCCCTGCAACTCACACGCCCCCTAACACGTATCCGTACCCCAATCTCGACCCGAAGCCTCTCCGGTAGCCTAAATCTAACCGTAGCTCCAACCCTGACCCTGAACCCTAAGCCTCACCCGCAGCCTGAACCCTGAGTCCTACCCTAACAATTAGCCGCGCCCGGCAAAGAAATCGCCCCGTAACACATATCCGTACCCCAATCTTGACCCTAGGCCTCACAGGGAGCCTAACCCTAAACCTAAGTCCAACCGTTACCCTGAACCTTAAGCCTCAACCGCAGCCGGAACCCTGAGGCCTAACCTAACGATAAGACGCGCCCAGCAACGCGCACACGCCCTAACACGTATCCGTACCCCAATCTCGAACATAGGCCTCAGAGAGAGCCTAACCCTAACCCGAGCTCCAACCCTGACCCTAAAACCTAAGCCTCGTCCGCAGCCTGAACCCTGAGGCCTACTCTAACGATAAGCTTCACAACTCACACGCCCCCTTACACGTATCCGTACCCCAATCTCGACCCTAGGCAACACCGGGAGCCTAACACTAACCCTAGCTCCAACCCTGACCCTGAACACTAAGCCTAACCGTAAGACTGAACCCTGAGGCCTACCCTAACTATAAGCCGCGCCCAGCAACGCAGACGCCTCCTAACACGTATCCGTACCCCAATCTCGACCCTAAGCCTCACCGGGAGCCTAACCATAACCCTAGCTCCAACCCTGACCCTGAACCCTAAGCCTCACCCGCAGCCTGAACCCTGAGGCCTACACTAAGGATAAGTCTCGCCCTTCAATGCAAACGCCCCCTAATACGTATCCGTACCCCATTCTCGAACCTAGGCCTCACCGGGAGCCTAACCCTAACCCTAGCTCCAACCCTGATCCTGAACCCTAAGCCTCACCCGCAGCCTGTACCCTGAGGACTACCCTAACGATTATCTGCGCCCTGCAATGCACACGCCCTCTAACAGGTATCTGTACCCCAATCTCGACCCTAAACCTCAACGGGAGCCTAAACCTAACCCTATCTCCAACCCTGAACCTGAATCCTAAGCCTCACCCACAGCCTGATACCTGAGGTCTACCCTAACGTCAGCCGTGCCCTGCAACTCAAACGCAACCTAACACGTATCTGAACGCCAATCTCGACCCAAAGCCTCAAGGGTAGCCTAAACCTACCCCTAGCTCGAAACCTGACCCTGAACCCTAAGTCTCACCCGCCGCCTGAACCCTGAGGCCTACCCTAACGTTAAGCCCCGCCCTGCAAGGCACACGCCCCTTAACACGTATCCGTACCCCAATCTCGACCCAAAACCTCACCGGGAGCCTAACCCTAACCCTAGCTCCAACCCTGACCCTGAACAATAAACCTCACCTGCAGCCTGAACCGTGAGGCCTACCCTAACGACAAACCGCGCCCTGCAAGAACAACGCCCCCTAACACATATCCGTACCCCAATCTCGACCCTAGGCCTCACCGGGAGCCTAACCCTAACCCGAACTACAACCCTTATCCTGAACACTAAGCCTCACCCGCAGCCACAACCCTGAGCGCTACCCTAACGAACAGCCGCGCACTGCAACGCACATTCCCGCTAACATATATCCGTACCCCAATCTGGACCCTAGATCTCACGGGGAGCCAAACCCTAACCATAACTCCAACCTTTATGCTGAACACTAAGCCTCACCCGCAGCAAAAACCCTGAGCCCTACCCTAACGATAAGCAGCGCGCTGCAACGCACACTCCCTCTAACATATATACGTACCCCAATCTCAACCCTAGGCCTCACCGGGAGCCAAACGCTAACACTAGTTCCAACCCTGACCCTGAGCGCTAAGCCTCACAGGAAGACTGAACCCTGAGGCCTACACTAACGATAAGCCGCGCCCTGCAACGCACACGCCCCCTAACATGTATCCGTACCCCAATCTCTACCCGAAGCCTCACCGGGAACCTAAACCTAACCCTAGCTCCAACTCTGATCGTGAATCCTAAGCCTCACCCACAGCCTGAACCCTGAGGCCTACCCTAACGATAACAAACGCCCTGCAACGAACACGCCCCCTAAGAAGTATCCATACACAAATTGCGGCTCTAAGCCTCAACAGAAGTCTAATCCTAACCCTAGCTCCATCTCTCACCCTGAACATTAATCCTCACCCGCAGCCTGATCCCTGAGAACTAACCTAATGATAAGCGGCGCCCAGCAATGCACACGCCCCCGAACAAGTATCCGTACCCCAATCTCGACCCTAAGGCTAACCGGGAGGCTAACCCTAACCCTATCTCCATCCCTGACCCAGAACCCTAAGCCTCACCCGCAGCCTTAACACTGAGGCCTACCCGAATGGTTATCCGTGCCCTGCAACGCACACGCCGCCTAACACGTATCCGTACCCTAATCTCGACCCAAAGCCTCACCCGGAGGCTAACCCTAACCCTAGCTCCAACCCTGACCCTGAACAATAAACCTCACCTGCAGCCTGAACCCTGAGGCCTACCCTAATGATAAAACGCGCCCTGCAACAACAACGCCCTCTAACACATATCTGTACCCCAATCTCGACCCTAGGCCTGACAGGGAGCCTAACACTAACCCTAGTTCCAACCCTGGCCCTGAACCCTAAGCCTCACCTGCAGTCTGATCCCTGAGGCCTACCCTAACTATAAGCCGTGCCTAGCAATGCACACGTCCCCTAACACGTATCCGAACCCTATTCTCGAACCTAGGCCTCACCGGGAGCCTAAGCCTAACCCGAGCTCCAACCCTGACCCTGAACCCTAAGCCTCATCCGCAGCCTGAAACCTGAGGCCTACCCTAACGATTATCCGCCCCTGCAACGCACATGCCCCCTAACACGTATCTCTACCCCAATCTCGACCGTAAGCCTCAGTGGGACCCGAGCCCTAACCGTAACTCCAACTCTTATCCTGAACACTAAGCCTCACCCACAGCAACAACCCTGAGCCCTACCCTAACGATAAGCCGCGCCCTGCAACGCTCAAACCCCTAATACGTATCCGTACACCAATCGTGAACCTAGGTCTCAGAGGGAGCCTAAACCTAACCCTAGCTCCAACCATGACCCTGAACCCTAAGCCTCACCCGCACCCTGCACCCTGAGCCCTACCATAACAATAAGCCGCGCCCTGCAACGCACACGCCCCCAAACACGTATCTGTACCCCAATCTCAACCCTAGGCCTAACGGGGAGCCGAACGCTAACGCTGGCTCCAACCGTGCCACTGAACCCTAAGCCTCACCCGCAGGCTGAACCCTGAGGCCTACCCTAACTATAAGCCGCGCCCTGCAACGCACATGAACACTAACACGTATCCGTACCCCAATATCGACCGAAAGCCTCACCCGGAGCCTAACCATAATCCTAGCTCCAATCCTGACACGAACCCTAAGCCTCACCCACAGCCTGAACCATGAGGCCTACCCTAAGGATAAGTCGCGCCCTGCAATGCAAACGCCCCCTAACACGTATCTGTACGCCATTCTCGAACCTAGGCCTCACCGGGAGCCTAACCCTAACCCTAACTCCAACACTTGTCCTGAACCCTAAGACTCACCCGCAGCCACAACCCTGAGCTCTACCCTAACCATACTCCGCGACTTGCAACACACACTCCCGTTAACACGTATCCGTACACCAATCTCGAACCAGGCCTCAGAGGGAGCCAAACCCTAACCCTAGCTCCAAACCTGACACTGAACCCTAAGCCTCACCCGCAGCCTGAACCCTGAGGCCTACCCTAACGATAAGCCGCGCCCTGCAACGCACACGCCCCCTAACACGTATCAGTACCCCAGTCTCGACCCGAAGCCTCACCGGGAGCCTAAACCTAACCATAGCTCGAACATTGACCCTGAACAGTAAGCCTAACCTGCAGCCTGAACCCTAAGGCCTACCCAAACGATAACACACGCCCTGCAACGAACACGCCCCCTAACACGTATCCGTACCCCAATCTCGGCCCTAAGCCTCACCGGGAGTCTAACCATAACACGAGCTCCAACCCTGACCCTGAACCCTAAGCCTCATCCGCAGCCTGAACCCTGAGGTCTACTCTAACGATAAGCCGCGCCGTGCAACTCACACGCCCCCTTACACGTAGCCGTACCTCAATCTCGACCCTAGGCCTCACCGAGAGCCTAACGCTAACCCTAGCTCCAACCCTGACACTGAACCCTAAGCCTCACACGCTGCCTGAACCCTGAGGCCTACCCTATGGATAAGTCGCGCCCTGAAACGCAAACTCCCGCTAACACGTATCCGTACCCCATTCTCGAACCTAGGCCTCACCGGGAGCCTAACCCTAACCCTAGCTCCAACCATGACCCTGAACCCTAAGCCTCACCCACAGCCTGAACCCTGAGGCCTACCCTAAGGAGAAGTCCCGCCCTGCAACGTAAAGCTCCATAACACGTATCCGTACCCCAATCTCGACCCGAAGCCTCACCGGGAGCCAAACCCTAACCCTAGCTCCAACCATGACGCTGAAACCTAAGCCTCACCCGCAGCCTGAACCCTGAGTCCTACACTAATGATTAGCCACGCCCTGCAAAGAAAATGCCCCGTAACACATATCCGTACCCCAATCTTGACCCTAGGCCTCACCGGGAGCCTAACCCTAACCCTATGTCCAATCGTTTCCCTGAACCCTAAGCCTCACCCACAGCCTGAACCCTGAGGCCTACACTAACGATCAGCCATGCCCTGCAATGCACACTCCCCCTAACACGTATCCATACCCCAATCTCGGCCATAGGCCTCAGTGAGAGCCTAACCCTAACCGTAGCTCCAACCCTGACCCTGAACCGTAAGCCTCACCGGCAGCCTGAACCCTGGGGCCTACCCTAACGATAAGTCGCGACCTGCAACCCAAACGCCCCCTAACATGTTTCCGTACCCCAATCTCGACCATAGGCCTCACCGGGAGCCTAACCCTAACCCTAGATCCAACCCTGACCGTGAACGCTAAGCCTCACGTGCAGCCTGAACCCAGACGCCTAGGCTAAGGATAATCCACGCCATGCAACTCACACGCCCCCTTACACATATCCGTACCCCAATCTCGACCCTAGGACTCAACAGGAGCCTAACACTAACCCTAGCTCCAACCCTGACCCTGAAACCTAAGCATAACTGGAATACTGGATCCTGAGGCCTACCCGAACTAGAAGCCGCGCCCTGCAATGCACACCCCCCCTAACACGTATCCGTACCAGAATCTCGACCCAAAGCCTCACCGGTAGCCTAAATCTAACCGTAGCTCCAACCCTGACCCTGAACACTAAGCCTCACCCGCTGCCTGAACCCTGAGGCCTACCATAACGATAACCCGAGCGCCGCAACACACAAGCACCCTAACACGTATCCGTACCCCAATCTTGACCCTAGGCCTCACCGGGAGCCTAACCCTAACCCTATTTCCAATCGTTTTCCAGAACCCTAAGCCTCACCCGCAGCCTGTACCCTGAGGCCTACCCTAACGATAAGACGCGCACTGCAACGCACACTCCCCCTAACACGTATCCGTACCCCAATCTCGAACCTATGCCTCAGAGGGAGCCTAACCCTAACCCGAGCTCCAACACTGACCCTGAACCCTAAGCCAAACCGGAAGACTGAACCCTGAGGCCTACCCTAACTATAAGCCGCGCCCAGCAACGCAGACGCCTCCTAACACGTATCCGTACCCCAATCTTGACCCTAAGCCTCACCGGGTGCCTAACCATAACCCGAGCTCCAACCCTGACCCTGAAACCTAAGCCTCAACCGCAGCCTGAACCCTGATGCCTACCATAACGATAAGCCACGCCCTGCAACGCACACGCCCCCTAACAGGTGTCCGTACCCCAATCTCGACTGTAAGCCTAACCGGAAGCCTAACCCTAACCCTAGGTCCAACCCTGACCCTGAACACTAAGTCTCACCCGCAGCCTGAACCCTGTGGCCTACCCTAACGATAAGCCGCGACCTGCAACCAAAACGCCCACGAAAGCATATCCGTACCCCAATCGCGACCGTAGGCCTCACTGGGATCCTAACACTAACCCTACGTCCAAACCTTACCCTGAACCCTAAGCCTCACCCGCAGCCTGAACGTGATGCCTAACCTATTGATAAGCCACGCCCTGCAACGCACACGCACCGTAACACGTATCCGTACCCCAATCTCCACCATAGGCCTCACCGGGAGCCTAACCCTAACCCTAGCTCAAACCCTGACCCTGAACCCTAATCATCACCAGCACCTGCAGCCTCAACGTGAGGCCTACCCTAACGATAAGCTGTGCCCTGCAAACCCACACGGCCCCTAACACGTATTCGTACCCCAATATCCACCGAAGGCCTCACCGGGAACCTAAACCTAACCGTAGCTCCAACCTGACACTGAATCCTAAGCCTCGCCCGCAGACTGAACGTGAGGCATACCCTAACGATAAGCTGCGACCTGCAACGCACACTCATCCAAACACGTATCCGAACCACAATCTCCACCATAGGCCTCACCGGGAGCCTAAAGCTAACCCTACCTCCAACCCTGACCCTGAACACTAAACCTCACCCACAGCCTGATCCCTGAGGCCTACCCTAACGATAAGCCGTGCCCTGCAAAGCACACGCCCCCTAACATGTATCCGTACCCCAATCTTGACCCTAGGCCTAACCGGATGTCTAACCCTAACCCTAGCTCCATCCCTGACCCTGAACCCTAAGCCTCACCCGCAGCCTGAACCCTGAGCCCTACCCTAACGATAAGCCTTGCCCTAAAACGCACACTCTGCCTAACAAGTATCTGTACTCCAATCTCGAACCTAGGCCTCACCGGGAGCCTACACCTAACCTTATCTCCAAACCTGACCCTGAACCCTAAGCCTGAACCACAGTCTGTACCCGGAGGCCTACCCTAACGATTATCCGCGCCCTGCAACGCACACGCCCCCTAACATGTATCTGTACCCCAATCTCGACTGTAAGGCTCTGCAGGAGCCTAACCCTAACCCTAGCTCCAACCCTGATCCTGAAACCTAAGACTCACCCACAGCCTGAACCCTGAGGCCTTCACTTATGATCAGCTGCGCTCTGCAATGCACACTCGCCCTAAAACGTATCCGTACCCCAATCTCGACCCGAAGCCTCAACGGGAGCCTAAACCTATCCCTAGCTCCAACCCTGACCTTGAATCCTAAGCCTCACACGCAGCCTGAACTCTGAGGCCTACCCTAAGGATAAGTCACGACCAACAACGCAAACGCCCCCAAACTCGTATCTGTACCCCATTCTCGAACCTAGGCCTCACCGGGAGCCTAAACCTAACCCTAGCTCCAAGCCTGACCCTGAACGCTAAGCCTCACCCGCAGCCTGAACCCTGAGGCCTACCCTAACGATAAGCCGCGCCCTGCAAAGAAAACGCCCGGTAACACATGTATGTACCACAATCTCGACCCTAGGCCTCATCGGGTGCCTAACCCTAAGTCCAACCGTTACCCTGAAGCCTAAGCCTCACCCACAGCCTGAACCCTGAGGCCTACCCGAACGGTAAGCCGCGCCCTGCAACAACAACCCTCCCTAACACATATCCGATCCCCAATCTCGACCCTAGGCCTCACCAGGAGCCTAACCCTAACCGTAACTCCAACCCTTATCCTAAACCTTAAGCCTCAGCCGCAGCCACAACCCTGAGCCCTACCCTAATGATAAGCCACGCCCCAAAACGCACACTCCCCCTAACACGTATCCGTACCAGACTCTCGAACATAGGCCTCACCGGGAGAATATACCTAACCTTACCTCCAAACCTGACCCTGAAAGCTAAGCCTCAACCGCAGCCTGAACACAGAGGCCTACACTAACGATCAGCCGCGCCCTGCAACGCACACGCACCGTAACACTTATCCGTACCCCAATCTCCACTATAGGCCCCCTCGGGAGCCTAACCCTAAACCTAGCTCAAACCCTGACCCTGAACCCTAATCATCACCCGCACCCGCAGCCTGAACGTGAGGCCTAACCTAACGATAAGCTGCGCCCTGCGACCCACACGGCCCCTAACACGTATTCGTACCCCAATATCCACCGAAGGCCTCACCGGGAACCTAAACCTAACCCTAGCTCCAACCCTGACACTGAATCCTAAGCCTCGCCCGCAGCCTGAACGTGAGGCCTACCCTAACGATAAGCTGCGACCTGCAACGCACACGCATCCAAACACGTATCCGAACCACAATCTCCACCATAGGCCTCACCGGGAGCCAAAAGCTAACCCTACCTCCAACCCTGACCCTGAACACTAAACATCACCCGCAGCCTGATCCCTGAGGCCTACCCTAACGATAAGCCGCACCCTGCAAAGCACACGCCCCCTAACATGTATCCGTACCCCAATCTTGACCCTAGGCCTAACCGGAAGTCTAACCCTAACCCTAGCTCCATCCCTGACCCTGAACCCTAAGACTCACCCGCAGCCTGAACCCTGAGGACTACCCTACCGATAAACCGCGCCCTGCAACAACAATGCCCCCTAACACATATCCGTACCCCAATCTGGACCCTAGGCCTCACCGGGAGCCAAATCCTAACCATAACTCCAGCCTTTATGCTGAACACTAAGCTTCACCCGCAGCAAAAACCCTGAGCCCTACCCTAACGATAAGCAGCGCGCTGCAACGCACACTCCCTCTAACATATATACATACCCCAATCTCGACCCTAGGCCTCACCGTGAGCCGAACGCTAACACTAGTTCCAACCCTGACCCTGAGCGCTAAGCCTCACAGGAAGACTGAACCCTGAGGCCTACACTAACGATAAGCCGCGCCCTGCAACGCACACGCCCCCTAACATGTATCCGTACCCCAATCTCTACGCGAAGCCTCACCGGGAACCTAAACCTAACCCTAGCTCCAACTCTGACCCTGAATCCTAAGCCTCACCCACAGCCTGAACCCTGAGGCCTACCCTAACGATAACAAACGCCCTGCAACGAACACGCCCCCTAACAAGTATCCATACACAAATTTCGGCTCTAAGCCTCAACAGAAGTCTAATCCTAACCCTAGTTCCATCTCTCACCCTGAACATTAATCCTCACCCGCAGCCTGATCCCTGAGGACTAACCTAATGATAAGCGGCGCCCAGCAATGCACACGCCCCCGAACAAGTATCCGTACCACAATCTCGACCCTAAGCCTAACCAGGAGCCTAACCATAACCCTATCTCCATCCCTGACCCAGAACCCTAAGCCTCACCCGCAGCCTGAACACTGAGGCCTACCCGAACGGTTATCCGTGCCCTGCAACGCACACGCCCCCTAACACGTATCCGTACCCTAATCTCGACCCAAAGCCTCACCCGGAGGCTAACCCTAACCCTAGCTCCAACACTGACCCTGAACAATAAACCTTACCTGCAGCCTGAACCCTGAGGCCTACCCTAATGATAAAACGCGCCCTGCAACAATAACGCCCCCTAACACATATCTGTACCCCAATCTCGACCCTAGGCCTGACAGGGAGCCTAACACTAACCCTAGTTCCAACCCTGGCCCTGAACACTAAGCCTCACCTGCAGCCTGAACCCTGAGGCCTACCCTAACGATAAGCCGCGCCCTGCAACGCACACGCCCCCTAACACGTATCAGTACCACAGTCTCGACCCGAAGCCTCACCGGGAGCCTAAACCTAACCATAGCTCGCACATTGACCCTGAACAGTAAGCCTAACCTGCAGCCTGAACCCTAAGGCCTACCCTAACGATAACCCACGCCCTGCAACGAACACGCCCCCTAACACGTATCCGAACCCCAATCTCGGCCCTAAGCCTCACCGGGAGTCTAACCCTAACACGAGCTCCAACCCTGACCCTGAACCCTAAGCCTCATCCGCAGCCTGAACCCTGAGGTCTACTCTAACGATAAGCCGCGCCGTGCAACTCACACGCCCCCTTACACGTAGCCGTACCTCAATCTCGACCCTAGGCCTCACCGAGAGCCTAACGCTAACCCTAGCTCCAACCGTGACACTGAACCCTAAGCCTCACACGCTGCCTGAACCCTGAGGCCTACCCTATGGATAAGTCGCGCCCTGAAACGCAAACTCCCGCTAACACGTATCCGTACCCCATTCTCGAACCTAGGCCTCACCGGGAGCCTAACCCTAACCCTAGCTCCAACCCTGACCCTGAACCCTAAGCCTCACCCACAGCCTGAACCCTGAGGCCTACCCTAAGGAGAAGTCCCGCCCTGCAACGCAAAGCTCCATAACACGTATCCGTACCCCAATCTCGACCCTAAGCCTCACCGGGAGCCAAACCCTAACCCTAGCTCCAACCATGACGCTGAAACCTAAGCCTCACCCGCAGCCTGAACCCTGAGTCCTACGCTAATGATTAGCCACGCCCTGCAAAGAAAACGCCCCGTAACACATATCCGTACCCCAATCTTGACCCTAGGCCTCACCGGGAGCCTAACCCTAACCCTATGTCCAATCGTTTCACTGAACCCTAAGCCTCACCCACAGCCTGAACCCTGAGGACTACACTAACGATCAGCCATGCCCTGCAATGCACACTCCCCCTAACACGTATCCATACCCCAATCTCGGCCATAGGCCTCAGTGAGAGCCTAACCCTAACCGTAGCTCCAACCCTGACCCTGAACCCTAAGCCTCACCGGCAGCCTGAACCCTGGGGCCTACCCTAACAATAAGTCGCGACCTGCAACCCAAACGCCCCCTAACATGTTTCCGTACCCCAATCTCGACCATAGGCCTCACCGATAGCCTAACCCTAACCCTAGATCCAACCCTGACCGTGAACGCTAAGCCTCACGTGCAGCCTGAACCCAGACGCCTAGGCTAAGGATAAGCCACGCCATGCAACTCACACGCCCCCTTACACATATCCGTAGCCCAATCTCGACCCTAGGACTCAACAGGAGCCTAACACTAACCCTAGCTCCAACCCTGACCCTGAAACCTAAGCATAACTGGAATACTGGATCCTGAGGCCTACCCGAACTAGAAGCCGCACCCTGCAATGCACACCCCCCCTAACACGTATCCGTACAAGAATCTCGACCCGAAGCCTCACCGGTAGCCTAAATCTAACCGTAGCTCCAACCCTGACCCTGAACACTAAGCCTCACCCGCTGCCTGAAACCTGAGGCCTACCATAACGATAACCCGAGCCCCGCAACACACAAGCACCCTAACACGTATCCGTACCCCAATCTTGACCCTAGGCCTCACCGGGAGCCTAACCCTAACCCTATTTCCAATCGTTTTCCAGAACCCTAAGCCTAACCCGCAGCCTGTACCCTGAGGCCTACCCTAACGATAAGACACGCACTGCAACGCACACTCCCCCTAAAACGTATCCGTACCCCAATCTCGAACCTATGCCTCAGAGGGAACCTAACCCTAACCCGAGCTCCAACACTGACCCTGAAACCTAAGCCTCATCCGCAGCCTAAACCCTGAGGCCTACTCTAACGATAAGCCACGCCGTGCAACTCACACGCCCACTTACACGTATCCGTACCCCAATCTCGACACTAGGCCTCACCGGGAGCCAAACACTAACTCTAGCTCCAACCCTGACCCTGAACCCTAAGCCAAACCGGAAGACTGAACCCTGAGGCCTACCCTAACTATAAGCCGCGCCCTGCAACGCAGACGCCTCCTAACACGTATCCGTACCCCAATCTCGACCCTAAGCCTCAACGGGTGCCTAACCATAACCCTAGCTCCAACCCTGACCCTGAAACCTAAGCCTCAACCGCAGCCTGAACCCTGATGCCTACCATAACGATAAGCCACGCCCTGCAACGCACACGCCCCCTAACAGGTGTCCGTACCCCAATCTCGACTGTAAGCCTAACCGGAAGCCTAACCCTAACCGTAGGTCCAACCCTGACCCTGAACACTAAGTCTCACCCGCAGCCTGAACCCTGTGGCCTACCCTAACGATAAGCCGCGACCTGCAACCAAAACGCCCACGAACGCATATCCGTACCCAAATCGCGACCGTAGGCCTCACTGGGAGCCTAACACTAACCCTACGTCCAAACTTTACCCTGAACCCTAAGCCTCACCCGCAGCCTGAACGTGATGCCTAACCTATTGATAAGCCACGCCCTGCAACGCACACGCACCGTAACACGTATCCGTACCCCAATCTCCACCATAGGCCTCACCGGGAGCCTAACCCTAACCCTAGCTCAAACCCTGACCCTGAACCCTAATCATCACCCGCACCTGCAGCCTGAACGTGAGGCCTACCCTAACGATAAGCTGTGCCCTGCAAACCCACACGGCCCCTAACACGTATTCGTACCCCAATATCCACCGAAGGCCTCACCGGGAACCTAAACCTATCCCTAGCTCCAACCTGACACTGAATCCTAAGCCTCGCCCGCAGCCTGAACGTGAGGCATACCCTAACGATAAGCTGCGACCTGCAACGCACACGCATCCAAACACGTATCCGAACCACAATCTCCACCATAGGCCTCACCGGGAGCCTAAAGCTAACCCTACCTCCAACCCTGACCCTGAACACTAAACCTCACCCACAGCCTGATCCCTGAGGCCTACCCTAACGATAAGCCGCGCCCTGCAAAGCACACGCCCCCTAACATGTATCCATACCCCAAACTTGACCCTAGGCCTAACCGGAAGTCTAACCCTAACCCTAGCTCCATCCCTGACCCTGAACCCTAAGCCTCACCCGCAGCCTGAACCATGAGCCCTACCCTAACGATAAGCCTTGCCCTAAAACGCACACTCTGCCTAACAAGTATCTGTACTCCAATCTCGAACCTAGGCCTCACCGGGAGCCTACACCTAACCTTATCTCCAAACCTGACCCTGAACCCTAAGCCTGAACCACAGTCTGTACCCGGAGGCCTACCCTAACGATTATCCACGCCCTGCAACGCACACGCCCCCTAACATGTATCTGTACCCCAATCTCGACTGTAAGGCTCTGTGGGAGCCTAACCCTAACCCTAGCTCCAACCCTGACCCTGAAACGTAAGACTCACCCACAGCCTGAACCCTGAGGCCTTCCCTTATGATCAGCCGCGCTCTGCAATGCACACTCGCCCTAAAACGTATCCGTACCCCAATCTCGACCCGAAGCCTCAACGGGAGCCTAAACCTATCCCTAGCTCCAACCCTGACCTTGAATCCTAAGCCTCACACGCAGCCTGAACTCTGAGGCCTACCCTAAGGATAAGTCACGACCAACAACGCAAACGCCCCCGAACTCGTATCTGTACCCCATTCTCGAACCTAGGCCTCACCGGGAGCCTAAACCTAACCCTAGCTCCAAGCCTGACCCTGAACGCTAAGCCTCACCCGCAGCCTGAACCCTGAGGCCTACCCTAACGATAAGCCGCGCCCTGCAAAGAAAACGCCCGGTAACATATGTATGTACCACAATCTCGACCCTAGGCCTCATCGGGTGCCTAACCCTAAGTCCAACCGTTACCCTGAAGCCTAAGCCTCACCCACAGCCTGAACCCTGAGGCCTACCCGAACGGTAAGCCGCGCCCTGCAACAACAACCCTCCCTAACACATATCCGATCCCCAATCTCGACCCTAGGCCTCACCAGGAGCCTAACCCTAACCGTAACTCCAACCCTTATCCTAAACCTTAAGCCTCAGCCGCAGCCACAACCCTGAGCCCTACCCTAACGATAAGCCACGCCCCAAAACGCACACTCCCCCTAACACGTATCCGTACCAGACTCTCGAACATAGGCCTCACCGGAAGAATATACCTAACCTTACCTCCAAACCTGACCCTGAAAGCTAAGCCTCAACCGCAGCCTGAACCCAGAGGCCTACACTAACGATCAGCCGCGCCCTGCAACGCACACGCACCGTAACACTTATCCGTACCCCAATCTCCACTATAGGCCCCCTCGGGAGCCTAACCCTAAACCTAGCTCAAACCCTGACCCTGAACCCTAATCATCTCCCGCACCCGCAGCCTGAACGTGAAGCCTAACCTAACGATAAGCTGCGCCCTGCGACCCACACGGCCCCTAACACGTATTCGTACCCCAATATCCACCGAAGGCCTCACCGGGAACCTAAACCTAACCCTAGCTCCAACCCTGACACTGAATCCTAAGCCTCGCCCGCAGCCTGAACGTGAGGCCTACCCTAACGATAAGCTGCGACCTGCAACGCACACGCATCCAAACACGTATCCAAACCACAATCTCCACCATAGGCCTCACCGGGAGCCTAAAGCTAACCCTACCTCCAACCCTGACCCTGAACACTAAACCTCACCCGCAGCCTGATCCCTGAGGCCTACCCTAACGATAAGCCGCGCCCTGCAAAGCACACGCCCCCTAACATGTATCCATACCCCAATCTTGACCCTAGGCCTAACCGGAAGTCTAACCCTAACCCTAGCTCCATCCCTGACCCTGAACCCTAAGCCTCACCCGCAGCCTGAACCCTGAGCCCTACCCTAACGATAAGCCTTGCCCTAAAACGCACACTCTGCCTAACAAGTATCTGTACTCCAATCTCGAACCTAGGCCTCACCGGGAGCCTACACCTAACCTTATCTCCAAACCTGACCCTGAACACTAAGCCTGAACCACAGTCTGTACCCGGAGGCCTACCCTAACGATTATCCACGCCCTGCAACGCACACACCCCCTAACATGTATCTGTACCCCAATCTCGACTGTAAGGCTCTGTGGGAGCCTAACCCTAACCCTAGCTCCAACCCTGACCCTGAAACGTAAGACTCACCCACAGCCTGAACCCTGAGGCCTTCCCTTATGATCAGCCGCGCTCTGCAATGCACACTCGCCCTAAAACGTATCCGTACCCCAATCTCGACCCGAAGCCTCAACAGGAGCCTAAACCTATCCCTAGCTCCAACCCTGACCTTGAATCCTAAGCCTCACACGCAGCCTGAACTCTGAGGCCTACCCTAAGGATAAGTCACGACCAACAACGCAAACGCCCCCGAACTCGTATCTGTACCCCATTCTCGAACCTAGGCCTCACCGGGAGCCTAAACCTAACCCTAGCTCCAAGCCTGACCCTGAACGCTAAGCCTCACCCGCAGCCTGAACCCTGAGGCCTACCCTAACGATAAGCCGCGCCCTGCAAAGAAAACGCCCGGTAACATATGTATGTACAACAATCTCGACCCTAGGCCTCATCGGGTGCCTAACCCTAAGTCCAACCGTTACCCTGAAGCCTAAGCCTCATCCACAGCCTGAACCCTGAGGCCTACCCGAACGGTAAGCCGCGCCCTGCAACAACAACCCTCCCTAACACATATCCGATCCCCAATCTCGACCCTAGGCCTCACCAGGAGCCTAACCCTAACCGTAACTCCAACCCTTATCCTAAACCTTAAGCCTCAGCCGCAGCCACAACCCTGAGCCCTACCCTAACGATAAGCCACGCCCCAAAACGCACACTCCCCCTAACACGTATCCGTACCAGACTCTCGAACATAGGCCTCACCGGAAGAATATACCTAACCTTACCTCCAAACCTGACCCTGAAAGCTAAGCCTCAACCGCAGCCTGAACCCAGAGGCCTACACTAACGATCAGCCGCGCCCTGCAACGCACACGCACCGTAACACTTATCCGTACCCCAATCTCCACTATAGGCCCCCTCGGGAGCCTAACCCTAAACCTAGCTCAAACCCTGACCCTGAACCCTAATCATCTCCCGCACCCGCAGCCTGAACGTGAGGCCTAACCTAACGATAAGCTGCGCCCTGCGACCCACACGGCCCCTAACACGTATTCGTACCCCAATATCCACCGAAGGCCTCACCGGGAACCTAAACCTAACCCTAGCTCCAACCCTGACACTGAATCCTAAGCCTCGCCCGCAGCCTGAACGTGAGGCCTACCCTAACGATAAGCTGCGACCTGCAACGCACACGCATCCAAACACGTATCCAAACCACAATCTCCACCATAGGCCTCACCGGGAGCCAAAAGCTAACCCTACCTCCAACCCTGACCCTGAACACTAAACATCACCCGCAGCCTGATCCCTGAGGCCTACCCTAACGATAAGCCGCGCCCTGCAAAGCACACGCCCCCTAACATGTATCCGTACCCCAATCTTGACCCTAGGCCTAACCGGAAGTCTAACTCTAACCCTAGCTCCATCCCTGACCCTGAACCCTAAGACTCACCCGCAGCCTGAACCCTGAGGACTACCCTACCGATAAACCGCGCCCTGCAACAACAATGCCCCCTAACACATATCCGTACCCCAATCTGGACCCTAGGCCTCACCGGGAGCCAAACCCTAACCATAACTCCAACCTTTATGCTGAACACTAAGCTTCACCCGCAGCAAAAACCCTGAGCCCTACCCTAACGATAAGCAGCGCGCTGCAACGCACACTCCCTCTAACATATATACGTACCCCAATCTCGACCCTAGGCCTCACCGTGAGCCGAACGCTAACACTAGTTCCAACCCTGACCCTGAGCGCTAAGCCTCACAGGAAGACTGAACCCTGAGGCCTACACTAACGATAAGCCGCGCCCTGCAACGCACACGCCCCCTAACATGTATCCGTACCCCAATCTCTACGCGAAGCCTCACCGGGAACCTAAACCTAACCCTAGCTCCAACTCTGACCCTGAATCCTAAGCCTCACCCACAGCCTGAACCCTGAGGCCTGCCCTAACGATAACAAACGCCCTGCAACGAACACGCCCCCTAACAAGTATCCATACACAAATTTCGGCTCTAAGCCTCAACAGAAGTCTAATCCTAACCCTAGTTCCATCTCTCACCCTGAACATTAATCCTCACCTGCAGCCTGATCCCTGAGGACTAACCTAATGATAAGCGGCGCCCAGCAATGCACACGCCCCCGAACAAGTATCCGTACCCCAATCTCGACCCTAAGCCTAACCGGGAGCCTAACCCTAACCCTATCTCCATCCCTGACCCAGAACCCTAAGCCTCACCCGCAGCCTGAACACTGAGGCCTACTCGAACGGTTTTCCGTGCCCTGCAACGCACACGCCACCTAACACGTATCCGTACCCTAATCTCGACCCAAAGCCTCACCCGGAGGCTAACCCTAACCCTAGCTCCAACACTGACCCTGAACAATAAACCTTACCTGCAGCCTGAACCCTGAGGCCTACCCTAATGATAAAACGCGCCCTGCAACAACAACGCCCCCTAACACATATCTGTACCCCAATCTCGACCCTAGGCCTGACAGGGAGCCTATCACTAACCCTAGTTCCAACCCTGGCACTGAACCCTAAGCCTAACCGGAAGCCTGAACCCTGAGGCCTACCCTAACTATAAGCCGCGCCCTGCAATACACACGCCCCCTAACACGTATCCGAACCCTATTCTCGAACCTAGACCTCACCGGGAGCCTAACCCTAACCCGAGCTCCAACCCTGACCCTGAACCCTAAGCCTCATCCGCAGCCTGAAACCTGAGGCCTACCCTAACGATTATCCGCGCCCTGCAACGCACATGCCCCCTAACACGTATCTCTACCCCAATCTCGACCGTAAGCCTCAGTGGGAGCCGAGCCCTAACCGTAACTCCAACTCTTATCCTGAACACTAAGCCTCACCCACAGCAACAACCCTGAGCCCTACCCTAACGATAAGCCGCGCCCTGCAACGCTCAAACCCCTAATACGTATCCGTACACCAATCGCGAACCTAGGTCTCAGAGGGAGCCTAACCCTAACCCTAGCTCCAACCCTGACCCTGAACCCTAAGCCTCACCCACAGCCTGAACCCTGAGGCCTACCCTAAGGAGAAGTCCCGCCCTGCAACGCAAAGCTCCATAACACGTATCCGTACCCCAATCTCGACCCGAAGCCTCACCGGGAGCCAAACCCTAACCCTAGCTCCAACCATGACGCTGAAACCTAAGCCTCACCCGCAGCCTGAACCCTGAGTCCTACGCTAATGATTAGCCACGCCCTGCAAAGAAAACGCCCCGTAACACATATCCGTACCCCAATCTTGACCCTAGGCCTCACCGGGAGCCTAACCCTAACCCTATGTCCAATCGTTTCCCTGAACCCTAAGCCTCACCCACAGCCTGAACCCTGAGGACTACACTAACGATCAGCCATGCCCTGCAATGCACACTCCCCCTAACACGTATCCATACCCCAATCTCGGCCATAGGCCTCAGTGAGAGCCTAACCCTAACCGTAGCTCCAACCCTGACCCTGAACCCTAAGCCTCACCGGCAGCCTGAACCCTGGGGCCTACCCTAACGATAAGTCGCGACCTGCAACACAAACGCCCCCTAACATGTTTCCGTACCCCAATCTCGACCATAGGCCTCACCGGGAGCCTAACCCTAACCCTAGATCCAACCCTGACCGTGAACGCTAAGCCTCACGTGCAGCCTGAACCCAGACGCCTAGGCTAAGGATAAGCCACGCCATGCAACTCACACGCCCCCTTACACATATCCGTACCCCAATCTCGACCCTAGGACTCAACAGGAGCCTAACACTAACCCTAGCTCCAACCCTGACCCTGAAACCTAAGCATAACTGGAATACTGGATCCTGAGGCCTACCCGAACTAGAAGCCGCGCCCTGCAATGCACACCCCCCCTAACACGTATCCGTACAAGAATCTCGACCCGAAGCCTCACCGGTAGCCTAAATCTAACCGTAGCTCCAACCCTGACCCTGAACACTAAGCCTCACCCGCTGCCTGAAACCTGAGGCCTACCATAACGATAACCCGAGCCCCGCAACACACAAGCACCCTAACACGTATCCGTACCCCAATCTTGACCCTAGGCCTCACCGGGAGCCTAACCCTAACCCTATTTCCAATCGTTTTCCAGAACCCTAAGCCTCACCCGCAGCCTGTACCCTGAGGCCTACCCTAACGAAAAGACGCGCACTGAAACGCACACTCCCCCTAACACGTATCCGTACCCCAATCTCGAACCTATGCCTCAGAGTGAGCCTAACCCTAACCCGAGCTCCAACACTGACCCTGAAACCTAAGCCTCATCTGCAGCCTAAACCCTGAGGCCTACTCTAACGATAAGCCACGCCGTGCAACTCACACGCCCACTTACACGTATCCGTACCCCAATCTCGACCCTAAGCCTCACCGGGTGCCTAACCATAACCCTAGCTCCAACCCTGACCCTGAAACCTAAGCCTCAACCGCAGCCTGAACCCTGATGCCTACCATAACGATAAGCCACGCCCTGCAACGCACACGCCCCCTAACAGGTGTCCGTACCCCAATCTCGACTGTAAGCCTAACCGGAAGCCTAACCCTAACCCTAGGTCCAACCCTGACCCTGAACACTAAGTCTCACCCGCAGCCTGAACCCTGTGGCCTACCCTAACGATAAGCCGCGACCTGCAACCAAAACGCCCACGAACGCATATCCATACCCCAATCGCGACCGTAGGCCTCACTGGGAGCCTAACACTAACCCTACGTCCAAACCTTACCCTGAACCCTAAGCCTCACCCGCAGCCTGAACGTGATGCCTAACCTATTGATAAGCCACGCCCTGCAACGCACAAGCACCGTAACACATATCCGTACCCCAATCTCCACCATAGGCCTCACCGGGAGCCTAACCCTAACCCTAGCTCAAACCCTGACCCTGAACCCTAATCATCACCCGCACCTGCAGCCTGAACGTGAGGCCTACCCTAACGATAAGCTGCGCCCTGCAAACCCACACGGCCCCTAACACGTATTCGTACCCCAATATCCACCGAAGGCCTCACCGGGAAACTAAACCTAACCCAAGCTCCAACCCTGACACTGAATCCTAAGCCTCGCCCGCAGCCTGAACGTGAGGCCTACCCTAACGATAAGCTGCGACCTGCACCGCACACGCATCCAAACACGTATCCGAACCACAATCTCCACCATAGGCCTCACCGGGAGCCTAAAGCTAACCCTACCTCCAACCATGACCCTGAACACTAAACCTCACCCACAGCCTGATCCCTGAGGCCTACCCTAACGATAAGCCGCGCCCTAAAACGCACACTCTGCCTAACAAGTATCTGTACTCCAATCTCGAACCTAGGCCTCACCGGGAGCCTACACCTAACCTTATCTCCAAACCTGACCCTGAACCCTAAGCCTGAACCACAGTCTGTACCCAGAGGCCTACCCTAACAATTATCCGCGCCCTGCAACGCACACGCCCCCTAACATGTATCTGTACCCCAATCTCGACTGTAAGGCTCTGCGGGAGCCTAACCCTAACCCTAGCTCCAACCCTGACCCTGAAACCTAAGACTCACCCACAGCCTGAACCCTGAGGCCTACCGTTATGATCAGCCGCGCTCTGCAATGCACACTCGCCCTAAAACGTATCCGTACCCCAATCGCGAAACGAAGCCTCAACGGGAGCCTAAACCTATCCCTAGCTCCAACCTTGACCTTGATCCTAAGCCTCACACGCAGCCTGAACTCTGAGGCCTACCCTAAGGATAAGTCACGACCAACAACGCAAACGCCCCCGAACTCGTATCTGTACCCCACTCTCGAACCTAGGCCTCACCGGGAGCCTAAACCTAACCCTAGCTCCAAGCCTGACCCTGAACGCTAAGTCTCACCCGCAGCCTGAACCCTGAGGCCTACCCTAACGATAAGCCACGCCCTGCAAAGAAAACGCCCGGTAACACATGTATGTACCACAATCTCGACCCTAGGCCTCATCGGGTGCCTAACCCTAAGTCCAACCGTTACCCTGAAGCCTAAGCCTCACCCACAGCCTGAACCCTGAGGCCTACCCGAACGGTAAGCCGCGCCCTGCAACAACAACCCTCCCTAACACATATCCGATCCCCAATCTCGACCCTAGGCCTCACCAGGAGCATAACCCTAACCGCAACTCCAACCCTTATCCTAAACCTTAAGCCTCAGCCGCAGCCACAACCCTGAGCCCTACCCTAACGATAAGCCACGCCCCAAAACGCACACTCCCCCTAACACGTATCCGTACCAGACTCTCGAACATAGGCCTCACCGGGAGAATATACCTAACCTTATCTCCAAACCTGACCCTGAAAGCTAAGCCTCAACCGCAGACTGAACCCAGAGGCCTACCCTAACGATAAGCCGCGCCCTGCAAAGCACACGCCCCCTAACATGTATCCCTACCACAATCTTGACCCTAGGCCTAACCGGAAGTCTAACCCTAACCCTAGCTCCATCCCTGACCCTGAACCCTAAGCCTCACCCGCAGCCTGAACCATGAGCCCTACCCTAATGATAAGCAGCGCCCTAAAACGCACACTCCGCCTAACAAGTATCCGTACCCCAATCTCGAACCTAGGCCTCACTGGGAGCCTACACTTAACCTTATCTCCAAACCTGACCCTGAACCCTAAGCCTGAACCACAGTCTGTACCCGGAGGCCTACCCTAACGATTATCCACGCCCTGCAACGCACACGCCCCCTTACATGTATCTGTACCCCAATCTCGACTGTAAGGCTCTGCGGGAACCTTACCCTAACCCTAGCTCCAACCCTGACCCTGAAACCTAAGACTCACCCACAGCCTGAACCCTGAGGCCTACCCTTATGATCAGCCGCGCTCTGCAATGCACACTCGCCCTAAAACGTATCCGTACCCCAATCTCGACCCGAAGCCTCAACGGGAGCCTAAACCTATCCCTAGCTCCAACTTTGACCTTGAATCCTAAGCCTCACACGCAGCCCGATACCTGAGGCCTCCCGTAACGTTAGCCGTGCCCTGCAACTCACATGCCCCCGATAATGTTTCCGTACCCCAATCTCGACCCAAAGCCTCACGGAGAGCCTAAACGTACTCCTAGCTCGAAAACTGTGCCTGAACCCTAAGTCTCACCCGCAGCATGAACCCTGAGGCCTACCCTAACGTTAAGCCGCGCCCTGCAATGCACGTGCCTTAACACGTACCCGTACCCCAATCTCGACCATAGGCCTCACTGGGAGCCGAACGCTAACGCTAGCTCCAACCCTGACCCTGAACACTAAACCTCACAGCAATTCTGAACCCTGAGGCCTACACTAATGTTAAGACGTGCCCTGCAACGCACACGCCCCCAAACACGTATCCTTACCCCAATCTCGAACCAAAGCCTCACCGGGAGACTAATCCTAACCCTAGTTCCAACTCTGGCCCTGAAACATAAGCCTCACCCGCAGCCTGAACCCTGAGGCCGACCCTAACGATAACCCAAGACCTGCAACGAACAAGCTCCCTAACACGTATCCGTACCCCAATCTCTTCCCTAAACTTCACCAGCAGCCTAACCCTAACCCTTCCTCCAACTCTCACCCTGAACAGTAATCCTCACCTGCAGCCTGAACCCTGAGGCCTAACCTAACGATAAGCGGCGCCCTGGAACGCACATGCCCTCTAACAAGTATCCGTAGCCCAATCTCGACCCTAGGCCTCACCGGAAGCCTAATGCTAACCCGAGCTCCAAACCTGACCCTGAACCCTAAGCCTCACCCGCAGCCTGAACTCTGAGGCCTACCCTAAGGATAAGTCACGACCAACAAAGCAAACGCCCCGGAACTCCTATCCGTACCCCATTCTCGAACCTAGGCCTCACCGGGAGCCTAAACCTAACCCTAACTCCAACCCTGACCCTGAACCCTAAGCCTCACCCGCAGCCTGAACCCTGAGGCCTACCCTAACGATAAGCCGCGCCCTGCAAAGAAAATGCCCGGTAACACATGTATTTACCGCAATCTCGACACTAGGCCTCATCGGGAGCCTAACCCTAAGTCCAACCGTTACCCTGAAGCCTAAGCCTCACCCACAGCCTGAACCCTGGGGCCTACCCTAACGATAAGCCGCGCCCTGCAACAACAACCCTCCCTAACACATGTCCGAACCCCAATCTCGAACCTAGGCCTCACTGGGAGCCTAACCTTAACCGTAACTCCAACCCTTATCATAAACCTTAAGCCTCAGCCGCAGCCACAACCCTGAGCCCTACCCTAACGATAAGCCACGCCCCAAAACGCACACTCCCCCTAACACGTATCCGTACCCGACTCTCGAACATAGGCCTCACCGGGAGAATAAACCTAACCTTATCTCCAAACCTGACCCTGAAAGCTAAGCCTCAACCGCAGCCTGAACCCTGAGGCCTACACTAACGATCAGCCGTGCCCTGCAATGCACACGCCCCCTAACACGTATGCATATCCCAATCTCAGCCATAGGCCTCAGCGAGAGCCTAACCCTAACCGTAGCTCCAACCCTGACCCTGAACCCTGAGCCTCACCGGAAGCCTGAACCCTGGGGCCTACCCTAACAATAAGTCACGCCCTGCAACCCAAACGCCCCCTAACACGTTTCCGTACCCCAATCTCGACCATAGGCCTCACCGGGAGCCTAACCCTAACCCTAGATCCAACCCTGACCGTGAACGCTAAGCCTCACGTGCAGCCTGAACCCAGGGGCCTAGGCTAAGGTTAAACCACGCCATGCAACTCACACGCCCCCTTACACATATCCGTACCCCAATCTCGACCCTAGGACTCAACAGGAGCCTAACACTAACCCTAGCTCCAACCCTGACCCTGAAACCTAAGCATAACTGGAAGACTGGACCCTGAGGCCTACCCGAACTAGAAGCCACGCCCTGCCATGCACAAGCCCCCTAACAAGTATCCGTACCCCAATCTCGAGCCGAAGCCTCACTGGTAGCCTAAATCTAACCGTAGCTCCAACCCTGACCCTGAACACTAAGCCTCACCCGCTGCCTGAACCCTGAGGCCTACCATAACGATAACCCGAGCCCCGCAACACACAAGCACCCTAACACGTATCCGTACCCCAATCTTGACCCTAGGCCTCACCGCGAGCCTAACCCTAACCCTATTTCCAATCGTTTCCCTGAACACTAAGCCTCACCCGCAGCCTGAACCCTGAGGCCTACCCTAACGATAAGACGTGCACTGCAACGCACACTCCCCCTAACACGTATCCGTACCCCAATCTCGAACCTATGCCTCAGAGGGAGCCTAACCCTAACCCGAGCTCCAACACTGACCCTGAAACCTAAGCCTCATCCGCAGCCTAAACCATGAGGCCTACTCTAACGATAAGCCACGCCATGAAACTCACACGCCCCCTTACACGTATCCGTACCCCAATCTCTACACTAGGCCTCACCGGGAGCCTAACACTAACTCTAGCACCAACCCTGACCCTGAACCCTAAGCCAAACCGGAAGACTGAACCCTGAGGCCTACCCTAACTATAAGTCGTGCCCTGCAACGCACACGCCCCCTAACACGTATCCGTACCCCAATCTCGACCCTAAGCCTCACCGGGTGCCTAACCATAACCCTAGCTCCAACCCTGACCCTGAAACCTAAGCCTCAACCGCAGCCTGAACCCTGATGCCTACCATAACGATAAGCCACGCCCTGCAACGCACACGCCCCCTAACAGGTGTCCATACCCCAATCTCGACTGTAAGCCTAACCGGAAGCCTAACCCTAACCGTAGGTCCAACCCTGACCCTGAACACTAAGTCTCACCGGCAGCCTGAACCCTGAGGCCTACCCTAACGATAAGACACGCCCTGCAACCAAAACGCCCACGAACGCATATCCGTACCCCAATCGCGACCGTAGGCCTCACTGGGAGCCTAACACTAACCCTAAGTCCAAACCTTACCCTGAACCCTAAGCCTCACCCGCAGCCTGAACGTGACGCCTAACCTAGTGATAAGCCACGCCCTGGAACGCACAAGCACCGTAACACGTATCCGTACCCCAATCTCCACCATAGGCCTCACCGGGAGCCTAACCCTAACCCTAGCTCAAACCCTGACCCTGAACCCTAATCATCACCAGCACCTGCAGCCTCAACGTGAGGCCTACCCTAACGATAAGCTGCGTCCTGAAACCTACACGGACCCTAACACGTATTCGTACCCCAATATCCACCGAAGCCCTCACCGGGAACCTAAACCTAACCCTAGCTCCAACCCTGACACTGAATCCTAAGCCTCGCCCGCAGCCTGAACGTGAGGCATACCCTAACGATAAGCTGCGACCTGCAACGCACACGCATCCAAACACGTATCCGAACCACAATCTCCACCATAGGCCTCACCGGGAGCCTAAAGCTAACCCTACCTCCAACCCTGACCCTGAACACTAAACCTCACCCGCAGCCTGATCCCTGAGGCCTACCCTAACGATAAGCCGCGCCCTGCAAAGCACACGCCCCCTAACATGTCTCCGTACCCCAATCTTGACCCTAGGCCTAACGGGAAGTCTAACCCTAACCCTAGCTCCATCCCTGACCCTGAACCCTAAGCCTCACCCGCAGCCTGAACCTTGAGCCCTACCCTAACGATAAGCCGCGCCCTAAAACGCACACTCCGCCTAACATGTATCCGTACCCCAATCTCGAACCTAGGCCTCACTGGGAGCCTACACCTAACCTTATCTCCAAACCTGACCCTGAACCCTAAGCCTGAACCACAGTCTGTACCCGGAGGCCTACCCTAACGATTATCCGCACCCTGCAACGCACACGCCCCCTAACATGTATCTGTACCCCAATCTCGACTGTAAGGCTCTGCAGGAGCCTAACCCTAACCCTAGCTCCAAGCCTGACCCTGAAACCTAAGACTCACACACAGCCTGAACTCTGAGGCCTACCCTTATGATCATCCGCGCTCTGCAATGCAGACTCGCCCTAAAACGTATCCGTACCCCAATCTCGACCCGAAGCCTCAACGGGAGCCTAAACCTATCCCTAGCTCCAACCCTGACCTTGAATCCTAAGCCTCACACGCAGCCCGATACCTGAGGCCTACCGTAACTTTAGCCGTTCCCTGCAACTCACATGCCCCCGAACATGTATCCGTACCCCAATCTCGACCCAAAGCCTCACCAGGAGACTAATCCTAACCCTAGTTCCAACTCTGACCCTGAAACCTAAGCCTCACCCGCAGCCTGAACTCTGAGGCCGACCCTAACGATAACCCAGGACCTGCAACAAACAAGCTCCCTAACACGTATCCGTACCCCAATCTCTTCCCTAAACTTCACCAGCAGCCTAACCCTAACCCTTCCTCCAACTCTCACCCTGAACAGTAATCCTCACCTGCAGCCTGAACCCTGAGGCCTAACCTAATGATAAGCGGCGCCCTGCAACGCACACGCCCTCTAACAAGTATCCGTAGCCCAATCTCGACCCTAGGCCTCACCGGAAGCCTAATGCTAACCCGAGCTCCAAACCTGACCCTGAACCCTAAGCCTCACCCGCAGCCTGAACTCTGAGGCCTACCCTAAGTATAAGTCACGACCAAAACGCAAACGCCCCCGAACTCGTATCCGTACCCCATTCTCGAACCTAGGCCTCACCGGGAGCCTAAACCTAACCCTACCTCCAACCCTGACCCTGAACCCTAAGCCTCACCCGCAGCCTGAACCCTGAGGCCTACCCTTATGATCAGCCGCGCTCTGCAATGCACACTCGCACTAAAATGTATCCGTACCCCAATCTCGACCCGAAGCCTCAACGGGAGCCTAAACCTATCCCTAGCTCCAACCCTGACCTTGAATCCTAAGCTTCACACGCAGCCCGATACCTGAGGCCTCCCGTAACGTTAGCCGTGCCCTGCAACTCACATGCCCCCTAACATGTATCCATAACCCAATCTCGACCCAAAGCCTCACGGAGAGCCTAAACGTACCCCTAGCTCGAAAACTGAACTTCAACCCTAAGTCTCACGGGCAGCATGAACCCTGAGGCCTACCCTAACGTTAAGCCACGCCCTGCAATGCACGTGCCTTAACACGTACCTGTACCCCAATCTCAACCATAGGCCTCACCGGGAGCCGAACGCTAACGCTACCTCCAACCCTGACCCTGAACCCTAAGCCTCACAGCAAGACTGAACCCTGAGGACTACACTAATGATAAGCCGCGCCCTGCAACAACAACCCTCCCTAACACATATCCGAACCACAATCTCGACCCTAGGCCTCACCGGGAGCCTAACCCTAAACGTAACTCCAACCCTTATCCTAAACCTTTAGCCTCACCTGCAGCCACAACCCTGAGCCCTACCCTAACGATAAGCTACGCCCCAAAACGCACACTCCCCCTAACATGTATCCGTACCCGACTCTTGAACGTAGGCCTCACCGGGAGAATAAACCTAACCTTATCACCAAACCTGACCCTGAAACCTAAGCCTCAACCGAAGCCTGAACCCTGAGGCCTACACTAATGATCAGCCGTGCCCTGCAATGCACACGCCCCCTAACACGTATCCGTACCCCAATTTCGAACCTAAGCCTCAATGGGAGCCTAACCATAACCCTAGCTCCAACCGTGACCCTGAACCCTAAGCCTCACCCACAGCCTGAACCCTGAGGCCTACCCTAAGGAGAAGTCGCGCCATGCAACGCAAAGCCCCATAACACGTATCCGTACCCCTATCTCGACCCGAAGCCTCACCGGGAACCTAACCCTAACCCTAGCTCCAACCCTGACGCTGAGACCTAAGCCTCACCCGCAGCCTGAACCGTGAGTCCTACGCTAATGATTAGTTGCGCCCTGCAAAGAAAACGCCCCGTAACACATATCCGTACTCCAATCTTGCCCCTAGGCCTCACCGGGAGCCTAACCGTAAACCTATGTCCAATCGTTTACCTGAACCCTAAGCCTCACCCGCAGCCTGAACCCTGAGGCCTACCCTAACGATAAGACGCGCACTGCAACGCACACTCCCCTTAACACGTATCCGTACCCCAATCTCGAACCTATGCCTCAGAGGGAGCCTAACCCTAACCCGAGCTCCAACACTGACCCTGAAACCTAAGCCTCATACGCAGCCTAAACCCTAAGGCGTACTCTAACGATAAGCCAGGCCGTGCAACTCACACGCCCCCTTACACGTATCCGTACCCCAATCTCGACCCTAGGCCTCACCGGGAGACTCACACTAACTCTAGCGACAACCCTGACCCTGAACCCTAAGCCTAACCGGAAGACTGAACCCTGAGGCCTACCGTAACTATAAGCCGCGCCCTGCAACGCACACGCCCCCTAACAGGTGTCCGTACCCCAATCTCGACTGTAAGCCTCACCGGAAGCCTAACCCTAACCCTAGCTCCAACCGTGATCCTGAACACTAAGCCTCACCCGCAGCCTGAACCCTGAGGCCTACCCTAACGATAAGCCGCGCCCTGCAACGAAAACGCCCACGAACGCATATCCGTACCCCAATCGCGACCGTAGGCCTCACTGGGAGCCTAACACTAACCCTACGTCCAAACCTTACCCTGAACCCTAAGCCTCACCCGCAGCCTGAACGTGACGCCTAACCTAGTGATAAGCCGCGCCCTGCAACGCACACGCCCCCTAACAAGTATCCGTACCCCAATCTCGACCCTAAGCCTCACCGGGAGCCTAACCCTAACACGAGCTCCAACCCTGACCCTGAAACCTAGGCATCATCCGCAGCCTGAACCCTGAGGCCTACTCTAACAATAAGCTGCGCCGTGCAACTCAGATGGCCCCTACACGTATCCGTACCCCACTCTCGACCCTAGGCTTCACCGGAAGCCTAACGCTAACCCTAGCTCCAACTCTGACCCTGAACTCTAAGACTAACCTGAACACTGAACCTTGAGGCCTACCCTAACTACCAGCCACGCCCTGCAATGCACACGCCACGTAACACGTATCCGTACCCCAATCTCGACACGAAGCATCACCGGGAGCCTAAATCTAACCCTAGCTCCAACCCTGACCCTGAACCCTAATCCTCAACCGCAGACTGAACCCTGAGGCCTACACTAAGGATAAGTCTCCACCTTCAACCCAAACGCCCCCTAATACGTATCCGTACCCCATTCTCGAACCTAGGCCTCACCGAGAGCCTAACCCTAACCCTAGCTCCAACACTGACCCTGAATCCTAAGCCTCACCCGCAGCCTGAACGTGACGCCTAACCTAGTGATAAAACGCGCCCTGCAACGCACACGCCCCCTAACAAGTATCCGTATCCCAATCTCGACCCGAAGCTTCAGGGGGAGACTAAACCTAACCCTAGCTCCAACTCTGACCCTGAAATCTAAGCCTCACCCGCAGCCTGAAACCTGAGGCCTACCTTAACGATAACCCACGCCCTGCAACGAACACGCGCCCTAACACGAATGCGTACCCCAATCTCGTCACTAAACCTCACCATAAACCGAAACCTAAACCTAGCTCCAACTCTCACCCTGAACACTAATCCTCACCCGCAGCCTGAACCCTGAGGCCGAACCTAACGATAAGACGCGCCATGCAATGCACACGCCCCCTAACAAGTATCCATACCCAAATCTTGACCCTAAGCCTCAACGGGAGCCTAACCCTAAACCGAGCTCCAACCCTGACCCTGAAACCTAAGCATCATCCGCTGCCTGAACCCTGAGGCCTACTCTAACGATAAGCTGCGCCGTGCAACTCAGATGGCCCCTACACGTATCCGTACCCCACTCTCGACCCTAGGCTTCACCGGAAGCCTAACGCTAACCCTAGCTCCAACTCTGACCCTGAAATCTAAGACTAACCTGAACACTGAACCTTGAGGCCTACCCTAACTACAAGCCACGCCCTGCAATGCACACGCCACCTAACACGTATCCGTACCCCAATCTCGACCCGAAGCATCAACAGGAGCCTAAATCTAACCCTAGCTCCAACCCTGACCCTGAAGCCTAATCCTCAACCGCAGACTGAACCCTGAGGCCTACACTAAGGATAAGTCTCGCCCTTCAACGCAACCGCCCCCTAATACGTATCCGTACCCCATTCTCGAACCTAGGCCTCACCGGGAGCCTAACCCTAACCCTAGCTCCAACCCTGACCCTGAACCCTAAGCCTCACCCGCAGCCTGAACCCTGAGGCCTACCGTAACGATTATGTGCGCCCTGCAACACACACGCCCCCTAACACGTATCTGTACCCCAATCTCGAACCTAAGCCTCAACGGGAGCCTAAACCTAACCCTATCTCCAACCCTGTCCCTGAATACTAAGCCTCACCCACAGCCTGATCCCTGATGCCTACCCTAACGTCAGCCGTGCCCTGCAACTCACACACAACCTAACACGTATCCGAACACCAATCACGACCCAAAGCCTCAAGGGGAGCCTAAACCTACCCCTAGCTCCAAACCTGACCCTGAACCCTAAGTCTCACCCGCCGCCTGAACCCTGAGGCCTACCCTAACGTTAAGTCCCGCCCTGCAAGGCACACGCCCCTTAACACGTATCCGTACCCCAATTTCGACCCAAAGCCTCACAGGGAGCCTAACCCTAACCCTAGCTCCAACCCTGACCCTGAACAAATAACCTCACCTGCAGCCTGAACCGTGAGGCCTACCCTAACGATAAACCGCGCCCTGCAAGAACAACGCCCCCTAACACATATCCGTACCCCAATCTCGACACTAGGCCTCACCGGGGGCCTAACCCTAACCCTAACTACAACCATTATCCTGAACACTAAGCCTCACCCGCAGCCACAACCCTGAGCGCTACCCTAACGAAAGCCGCGCCCTGCAACGCACACTCCCGCTAACACGTATCCGTACCCCAATCTCGAACCTAGAACTCAGAGGGAGCCGAACCCTAACCGTTGCTCCAACCCTGACCCTGAACACTAAGCCTCACCAGCAGCCTGAAACCTGAGCCCTACCGTAACGATAGAGGCGCCCTGCAACGCACACACCCCCGAACAGGTATCCGTAACCCAATCTCGACCCTAGACCTCACCGGGAGTCGAACGCTAACACTACCTCCAAACCTGATCCTGAAAACTAAGCCTCAACCACAGTGTGAACCCTGAGGCCTACCCTAACGATCAGCCGTGCCCTGCCATGCACACGCCCCCTAACACGTATTCGTACCACAATCTCGAACCTAGGCCTCACCGGGTGCCTAAACCTAACCTTAGCTCCAAACCTGACCCTGAAACCTAAGCCTCAACCGCAGCCTGAACCCTGAGTCCTACACTAACGATCAGCCGTGCCCTGCAATGCACACGCCCCCTAACACGTATCCATAACCCAATGTCGGCAATAGGCCTCAGCGAGAACCTAAGCCAAACCAGAGCTCCAACCCTGACCCTGAACACTAAGCCTCACCCGCAGCCTGAACCCTGGGGCCTACCCTAACGATAAGTGGCGCCCTTCAACGCAAAGGCCCCCTAACACGTTTCCGTAACCCAATCTCGACCATAGGCCTCACCACCTGCCTAACCATAACCCTAGCTCCAACCCTGACCCTGATCGCTAAGCCTCACGTGCAGCCTGAACGCTGAGGCCTAGGCTAAGATTAAGCCGCGCCGTGCAACTCACACGCCCCCTTACACGTATCCGTACCCCAATCTCGACCCTAGGCCTCACCGGGTGCCTAACGCTAACCATAGCTCCAACACTGACCCTGAACCCTAAGCCTTACCGCAAGACTGAACCCTGAGCCCCTCCCTAACTATAGGCCACGTGCTGCAAACCACAGGCCCCCTAACACGTATCCGTACTCCAATCTCGACCGTAGGCATCACCGGGAGCCTAATTCGAACCTTAGCTCCAAACCTGACCATGAACCCTAAGCCTCAGCTGCAGCCTGAACCCTGAGGCCTACCCTAACGATCAGCCTTGCTCTGCAATTCACAAGCCCTCTAACGCGTATCCGTAATGCAATCTCGGCCATAGGCCTCAGCGAGAGCCTAAAGCTAACCCTAGCTCCAACCCTGACCCTGAACACTAAGCCTCACCCGCAGCCTGAACCCTGAGGCCTACCGTAACGATAAGCCATGCCCTGCAACGCACACGCCCACTAACAGGTATCTGTACCCCAATATCGACCCTAAGCCTCACAGGAAGCCTAACTCTAAACCTAGATCCAACCCTGACTCTGAAAACTAAGCCTCACCCGCAGCCTGAAGCCTGAGGCCTACTCTAATGATAAGTTGCGCCCTGAAACGAAAACGCGCCCTAACTGGTTTCCGTACACAAATCTGGAACCTAGGCCTCACCGGGAGCCGAACACTAACCCTAAGCCCAACGGTTACCCTGAAACCTAAGCCTCACCCGCAGCCTGAAGCCTGAGGCCTACCCTAATGATAAGCCACGCCCTGCAACGCACACGCACCCTACCACGTATCAATACCACAATCTCGACCCTAAGCCTCACCGGGTGCCTAACCATAACCCTAGCTCCAACCCTGACCCTGATCCCTAAGCCTCACCCGCAGCCTGAACCCTGAGGCCTACCATAACAATAAGCTGCGCCCTGAAACGCACACGCCCCCAAACCCGTATCTGTACCCCAATCTCGAACCTAGGTCTCACAGGGATCCGAACGCTAACGCTATCTCCAACCCTGACCATGAACCCTAAGCCTCACAGGAATACTGAACCCTGAGACCTACACTAACGATAAGCCACGCCCTGCAACGCACACGACCCCTAACACTTATCCATACACCATCTCGACCTGAAGCCTCACCAGGAACCTAAACTTTACCCTGGCTCCAACTCTGACCATGAACCCTAAGCCTCACCCGCAGCCTGAACCCTGAGGCCTACCCTAACAATAACCTACGCCCTGCAACGAACACGCCCCCTAACAGGTATCCGTACCCCAATCTCGGCCCTAAGCCTCACCGGAAGCCTAACCCTAACCCTAGCTCCAACTCTCACCCTGAACACTAATCCTCACCCGCAGTCTGAACCCTGAGGCCTAACCTAACGATAAGGGGAGCGCTGCAACGCACACGTCCCTAACAAGTATTTGTACCCCAATGTCGTCCGTAAGACTCAGTGGGAGCCTAACCCTAACCCTAGCTCCACCGTGAACCTGAAACCTAAGCCTCATTGGCAGCCTGAACCCTGAGGCCTACCCTAACGATAATCCGCGCCCTGAAATGCACACTCCCCCTAACACGTATCCGTACCCCAATCTCGAACCTAGGCCTCAGAGAGAGCCGAACACTAACCCTAGCTCCCACCCTGACGCTGAACACTAAGCCTCACCCGCAGCCTGAACCCTGAGGCCTACCCTGTTGATAAGCCTCGCCGTGCAACGCTCACACCCCCTAACACGAACCCATACCCCAATCTCGACCATATGCCTCACAGGAAGCCGAACGCTAACTTTAGCTCCAAATATGACCCTGAACCCTAAGCCTCACAGGAAGATTGAATCGTGAGGCCTACACTAACGATAAGCCACGCCCTGCAATGCACACGCCCCCTAACACGTATCTGTACCCCAATCTCGACCCTAGGCCTCACCGGGAGCCGAACGCTAACGTTAGTTCCAACCCTGACCCTGAGCCCTAAGCCTCACAGGAAGACTGAATCGTGAGACCTACACTAACGATAAGCCGCGCCCTGCAACGCACACGCCCCCTAACATGTATCCGTACCCGAATCTCTACCCAAAGCCTCACCGGGAACCGAAACCTAACCCTAGCTCCAACTCTGACCCTGAACCCTAAGCCTCACCCACAGCCTGATCCCTGAGGCCTACCCTAACGTCAGCCGTGCCCTGCAACTCACAAACAACCTAACACGTATCCGAACACCAACCTTGACCCAAAGCCTCAAGGGGAGCCTAAACCTACCCCTAGCTCCAAACCTGACCCCGAACCCTAAGTCTCACCCGCCGCCCGAACCCTGAGGCCTAGCCTAACGTTAAGTCCCGCCCTGCAAGGCACACGCCCCTTAACACGTATCCGTACCCCAATCTCGACCCAAAGCCTCACAGGGAGCCTAACCCTAACCCTAGCTCCAACCCTGACCCTGAACAATAAACCTCACCTGCAGCCTGAACCGTGAGGCCTACCCTAACGATAAACCGCGCCCTGCAAGAACAACGCCCCCTAACACATATCCGTACCCGAATCTCGAAACTAGGCCTCACCGGGAGCCTAAACCTAACCCTAACTACAACCATTATCCTGAACACTAAGCCTCATCCGCAGCCACAACCCTGAGCGCTACCCTAACGAAAAGCCGCGCCCTGCAACGCACACTCCCGCAAACACGTATCCGTACCCCAATATCGAACCTAGGACTCAGAGGGAGCCGAAACCTAACCGTAGCTCCAACCCTGACCCTGAACCCTAAGCCTCAGCTGCAGCCTGAACCCTGAGGCCTACCCTAACGATCAGCTGGGCTCTGCAATTCACAAGCCCCCTAACACGTATCCGTAACGCAATCTCGGCCGTAGGCCTCAGCGAGAGCCTAAACCTAACCCTAGCTCCAACCCTGACCCTGAACACTAAGCCTCACCCGCAGCCTGAACCCTGAGGCCTACCATAACGATAAGTGACGACCTGCAACGCACACGCATCCTAACAGGTATCTGTACCTCAATCTCGACCCAAAGCCTCACAGGAAGCCTAACTCTAACCCTAGATCCAACCCTGACTCTGAAACCTAAGCCTCACCCGCAGCCTGAACCCTGAGGCCTACCCTAACGATAAGTTGCGCCCTGAAACGAAAACGCGCCCGAACAGGTTTCCGTACACCAATCTGGACCCTAGGCCTCACCGGGAGCCCAACATTAACCCTAAGTCCAACCGTTACCCTGAACACTAAGCCTCACCCGCAGGCTGAACCATGAGGCATACCCTAACGAAAAGCCACGCCCTCCAATGCACACGCCCCCTAACACGTATCCATACCCCAATCTCTACCCTAGGCCTCACCGGGAGCCGAACGCTAACGCTAGCTGAACCCTGACCCTGAACCCTAAGCCACACAGGAAGACTGAACCCTGAGGCCTACACTAACGATAAGCCGCGCCCTGCAACGCACACGCCCCCTAACACGTATCCGTACCCCAATCATGGCCCGAAGCCTCACCGGGATCCTAAACCTAACCCTAGCTCCAACTCTGACCCTGAACACTAAGCCTCACCTGCAGCCTGAACCCTGAGGCCTACCCTAACGATAACTCACGCCCTGCAACGAACACGCCCCCTAACATGTATCCGTACCCCAATCTACACCCGAAGCCTCACCGGATGCCTAACCCTAACCCTATCTCCAACCCTGACCCTGAATCCTAAGCCTCACCCACAGCCTGAACCCTGAAGCCTACCCTAACGATTATCTGCGCCATGCAAACCACACGACCCCTAACACGTATCTGTACCCCAATCACGACCGTAAGCCTCAGCCGGAGCCTAACCCTAAGTCTAGCTCCAACCCTGACCATGAAAGCTAAGACTCACCCACAGCCTGAACCCTGAGGCCTACCCTACTATTCAGCCGCTCCCTGCAATGCACACGCGCCCTAAAACGTATCCGTAACCCAATCTTGACCCGAAGCCTCAAGGGGAGCCTAAACCTAACCCTAGATCCCACCCTGAACCTGAAACCTATGCCTCACCCGCAGCCCGATACCTGAGGCCTACCCTAACGTCAGCTGTGTCCTGCAACTCACACGCTCCCTAACACGTATCCGTACCCCAATCTCGACCCAAAGACTCAACGGGAGCCTAATCCTAACCCAAGCTCCAACCCTGACCCTGAACAATAAACCTCACCTGCAGCCAGAACCCTGAGGCCTACTCTACCGATAAACCACGCCCTGCGACAACAACGTCCCCTAACACATATCCGTACCCCAATCTCGACCCTAGGCCTCACCGGGAGCCAAACCCTAACCCTAACTCCAACCCTTATCCTGAACATTAAGCCACACCCTCAGCAAAAACCCTGAGCCCTATCCTAACGATAAGCCGCGCCCTGCAACGCACACTCCCCCTAACATATATCCATACGCCAATCTCGAACCTAGGCCTCAGAGGGAGCCTAACCCTAACCCTAGATACAACCCTGACCCTGAACACTAAGCCTCACCCGCAGCCTGAACCCTGAGGCCTACCCTAACAATAAGCTGCGCCCTGCAACGCACACGCCCCCTAACACGTATCTGTACCCCAATCTCGACCCTAGGCCTCACCGGGAGCCGAACGCTAACGCTAGTTCCAACCCTGACCCTGAGCCCTAAGCCTCACAGGAATACTGAATCGTGAGGCCTACACTAACGATAAGCCGCGCCCTGCAACGCACACGCCCCATAACATATATCCGTACCCAAATCTCTACCCGAAGCCTCACCGGGAACCTAAACCTAACCCAAGCTCCAACTCTGACCCTGAACCCCAAGCCTCACCCACAGCCTGAACCCTGAGGCCTACCCTAACGATAAAAAAAGCCCTGCAACGAACACGCCCCCTAACACGTATCCATACCCCAATCTCGGCCATAAGCCTCACCAGAAGGCTAATCCTAATCCTAGCTCCAACTCTCACCCTGAACACTAATCCTCACACGCAGTCTGAGCCGTGAGGCCTAACGAATGATAAGCGGCGCCCAGCAATGCAAACGGCACCTAACAAGCATCCGTACGCCAATCGCGACCCTAGGCCTAACCGGGAGCCTAATCCTAACCCTAGCTCCAACCCTGACCCTGAACCCTAAGACTCACCCGCAGCCTGAACCCTGAGGCCTACCATAACGATAAGCTGCACCCTGCAATGCACACGCCCACAAACACGTATCTGTACCCCAATCTTGAACCTAGGTCTCACAGAGAGCCTAACGCTAACGCTGGCTACAACCCTGACCCTGAACACTAAGCCTCACAGGAAGACTGAACCCTGAGGCCTACACTAACGAAAAGCCGCGCCCTGCAACGCACACGACCCGTAACACGTATCCGTACCCCAATCTCGACCAAAAGCCTCACCGGGAGCCAAACCCTAACCCTAGCTCCAACCCTGACCCTAAACAATAAACCTCACCTGCATCCAGAACCCTGAGGCCTACCCTACCGATACACCGCGCCTTGCAACAACAACGCCCCCTAACACATATCCGTACCCCAATCTCGACCCTAGGCCTCACCGGGAGCCAAACCCTATCCCTAACTCCAACCCTTATCCTGAACACTAAGCCTCACTCGCAGCAAAAACCCTGAGCCCTACTATAACGATAAGCCACGCCCTGCAACGCACACTCCCCCTAAAATGTATCCGTACCCCAATCTCAAACATAGGCCTCAGAGGGAGCCTAACCCTAACCCTAGCTACAACCCTGACCCTGAACACTAAGCCTCACCCGCAGCCTGAACCCTGAGGCCTACCCTAACAATAAGCTGCGCCCTGCAACGCACACGCCCCCTAACACGTATCTGTACCCCAATCTCGACCCTAGGCCTCACCGGGATTCGAACGCTAATGCTACTTCCAACCATGACCCTGAACCCTAAGCGTCAAAGGAAGACTGAACCCTGAGGCCTACACTAACGATAAGCCGCGCCCTGGAACGCACACGCCCCCTAACATGTATCAGTACCCAAATCTCTACCCGAAGCCTCACCGGGAACCTAAACCTAACCCTAGCTGCAACCCTGACCCTGAACAATAAACCTCACCTGCAGCCTGAACCCTGAGGCCTACCCTAATGATAAACCACGCCCTGAAAAAACAACTCCCCCTAACACATATCCGTACCCCAATCTAGAGCCTAAGCCTCACCGGGAGCCTAACACTAACCCTAGCTCCAATCCTGACTCTGAACCCTAAGCCTCACAGGAAGACAGAACCCTGAGGCCTACAATAACTATAAGCATCGCCCTGCAACCCACACGCCCCCGAACACGTATCCGTACCCCAATCTCGACCCGAAGCCTCACCGGGTGCCTAACCATAACCCGTACTCCAACCCTGACCCTGAACACTAAGCCTCACCCGCAGCCTGAACCGTGAGGCCGACCCTAAGGATAAGTCGCGCCCTGCAACGCAAACGCCCCCTAACACGTATCCGAACCCCATTCTCGAACCTAGGCCTCACCGGGAGCCTAAACCTAAACATAGCTCCAACTCTGAACATGAACACTAAGCCTCACCTGCAGCCTGAACCCTGAGGCCTACCCTAACAATAAGCTGCGCCCTGCAACGCACACGCCCCCTAACACGTATCCGTACCCCAATCTTGACCCCAGGCCTAACCGGAAGTCACACCCTAACCCGAGCTCCATCCCTGACCCTGAACCCTAAGCCTCACCCGCAGCCTGAACCCTGAGGCCTACCCTAACGATTATCCACGCCCTGCAACGCACACACCCCCTACCATGTATCTGTACCCCAATCTCGACTGTAAGGCTCTGTGGGAGCCTAACCCTAACCCTTGCTCCAACCCTGGCCCTGAAACCTAAGACTCACACAGAGCCTGAACCCTGAGGCCTACCCTTATGATCAGCCGCGCTCTGCAATGCACACTCGCCCTAAAACGTATCCGTACCCCAATCTCCACCCGAAGCCTCAACGGGAGCCTAAACCTATCCCTAGCTCCAACCCTGACCTTGAATCCTAAGCCTCACACGCAGTATGAACGCTGAGGCCTACCCTAAAGTTAAGCCGCGCCCTGCAATGCACGTGCCTTAACACGTACACGTACCCCAATCTCGACCATAGGCCTCATCGGGAGCCGAACGCTAACGCTAGCTCCAACCCTGACCCTGAACCCTAAGCCTCACAGCAAGACTGAACCCTGAGGCCTACACTAACGATAAGCCACGCCCTGCAACGCACACGCCCCCAAACACGTATCCGTACCCCAATCTCGACCCAAAGCCTCACCGGGAGACTAATCCTAAGCCTAGTTCCAACTCTGACCCTGAAACCTAAGCCTCACCCGCAGCCTGAAACCTGAGGCCGACCCTAACGATAACCCAATGCCCTGCAACGAACAAGCCCCCTAACACGTGTCCGTACCCCAATCTCTTCCCTAAACTTCACCAGCAGCCTAACCCTAACCCTTCCTCCAACTCCCACCCTGAACAGTAATCCTCACCTGCAGCCCGAACCCTGAGGCCTACCCTAACGATAAGCGGCGCCCTGCAACTCACACGCCCTCTAACAAGTATCTGTAGCCCAATCTCGACCCTAGGCCTCACCGGAAGCCTGACACTAACCCGAGCTCCAAACCTGACCCTGAACACTAATCCTCACCCGCAGCCTGAACTCTGAGGCCTACCCTAAGGATAAGTCACGACCAACAACGCAAACGTCCCCGAACTCATATCCGTACCCCATTCTCGAACCTAGGCCTCACCGGGAGCCTAAACCTAACCCTACCTCCAACCCTGACCCTGAACCCTAAGCCTCACCCGCAGCCTGAACCCTGAGGCCTACCCTAACGATAAGACGCGCCCTGCAATGAAAACGCCCGGTAACACATGTATGTACCGCAATCTCGACACTAGGCCTCATCGGGAGCCTAACCCTAAGTCCAACCGTTACCCTGAAGCCTAAGCCTCACCCACAGCCGGAACCCTGAGGCCTACCATAACGATAAGCCGCGCCCTGCAACAACAACCCTCCCTAACACATGTCTGAACCACAATCTTGACCCTAGGCCTCACCGGGAGCCTAACCCTAACCGTAATTCCAACCCTTATCCTAAAACTTAAGCCTCACCGGCAGCCACAACCCTGAGCCCTACCCTAACGATAAGCCACGCCCCAAAACACACACTCCCCCTAACACGTATCCATACCCGACTCTCGAACATAGGCCTCACCGGGAGAATAAACCTAACCTTATCTCCAAACCTGACCCTGAAAGCTAAGCCTCAACTGCAGCCTGAACCCTGAGGCCTACACTAACGATCAGCCGTGCCCTGCAATGCACACGCCCCCTAAAACGTATCCATACCCCAATCTCGGCCGTAGGCCTCAGCGAGAGCCTAATCCTAACCCTAGCTCCAACCCGGACCCTGAACCCTAAGCCTCACCAGCAGCCTGAACCCTGGGGCCTACCCTAACGATAAGTCGCGCACTGCAACCCAAACGCCCCCTAACACGTTTCCGTACCCCAATCTCGACCATAGGCCTCACCGGGAGCCTAACCCTAACCCTAGATCCAACCCTGACAGTGAACGCTAAGCCGCATGTGCAGCCTGAACCCAGAGGCCTAGGCTTAGGATAAGCCACGCCATGCAACTCACACGCCCCCTTACACATATCCGTACCCCAATCTCGACCATAGGACTCAACAGGAGTCTAACACTAACCCTAGCTCCAACCCTGACCCTGAAACCTAAGCCTAACCGGAAGACTGGACCCTGAGGCCTACCCGAACTAGAAGCCGCGCCCTGCAATGCACACGCCCCCTGACACGTATCCGTACCCCAATCTCGACCCGCAGCCTCACCGGTAGCCTAAATCTAACCATAGCTCCAACCCTGACCCTGAACCCTAAGCCTCACCCGAAGCCTGAACCCTGAGGCCTACCATAATGATAACCCGAGCCCCGCAACACACAAGCACCCTAACACGTATCCGTACCCAATCTCGAACCTAAGCCTCAATGGGAGCCTAACCATAACCCTAGCTCCAACCGTGACCCTGAATCCTAAGCCTCACCCACAGCCTGAACCCTGAGGCCTACCCTAAGGAAAAGTCACGCCCTGCAACGCAAAGCCACATAACACGTATCCGTACCACTATCTCGACCCGAAGCCTCACTGGGAGCCTAAGCCTAACCCTAGCTCCAACCCTGACGCTGAAACCTAAGCCTCACCTGCAGCCTGAACCCTGAGTCCTACGATAATGATTAGCCACACCCTGCAAAGAAAACGCCCCGTAACACATATCCGTACCCCAATCTTGACCCTAGGCCTCACCGGGAGCCTAACCCTAACCCTATGTCCAATCGTTTCCCTGAACCGTAAGCCTCACCCGCAGCCTGAACCCTGAGGCCTACACTAACGATAAGACGCGCACTGCAACGCACACTCCCCCTAACATGTATCCGTACTCCAATCTCGAACCTATGCCTCAGAGGGAGCCTAACCCTAACCCGAGCTCCATCACTGACCCTGAAACCTAAGCCTCATCCGCAGCCTAAACCCTGAGGCCTACTCTAACGATAAGCCAGGCCGTGCAACTCACACGCCCCCTTACACGTATCCGTACCCCAATCTCGAACCTAAGCCTCACCGGGTGCCTAACCATAACCCTAGCTCCAACCCTGACCCTGAAACCTAAGCCTCAACCGCAGCCTGAACCCTGATGCCTACCATAACGATAAGCCACGCCCTGCAACGCACACGCCCCCTAACAAGTGTCCGTACCCCAATCTCGACTGTAATCCTCACCAGAAGCCTAACCCTAACCCTAGATCCAACCCTGACCCTGAACACTAAGCCTCACCCACAGCCTGAACCCTGACGCCTACCCTAACGATAAGCCGTGCCCTGCAACCAAAACGCCCACGAACGCCTATCCGTACCCCAATCGCGACCGTAGGCCTCACTGGGAGCCTAAAACTAACCCTACGTCCAAACCTTACCCTGAACCCTAAGCCTCACCCGCAGCCTGAACGTGACGCCTAACCTAGTGATAAGCCGCGCCCTGCAACGCACACGCACCGTAACACGTATCCGTACCCCAATCTCCACCATAGGCCTCACCGGGAGCCTAACCCTAACCCTAGCTCAAACCCTGACCCTGAACCCTAATCATCACCCGCACCCGCAGCCTGAACGTGAGGCCTACCCTAACGATAAGCTGCGCCCTGCAACCCACACGGCCCCTAACATGTATTCGTACCCCAATATCCACCGAAGGCCTCAAAGGGAACCTAAACCTAACCCTAGCTCCAACCCTGACACTGAAACCTAAGCCTCGCCCACAGCCTGAACGTGAGGCCTACCCTAACGATAAGCCGCGACCTGCAACACACACGCATCCAAACACGTATCCGAACCACAATCTCCACCATAGGCCTCACCGGGAGCCTAAAGCTAACCCTACCTCCAACCCTGACCCTGAACACTAAAGCTCACCCGCAGCCTGATCCCTGAGGCCTACCCTAACGATAAGCCGCACCCTGCAAAGCACACGCCCCCTAACACGTATCCGTACCCCAATCTTGACCCTAGGCCTAACCAGAAGTCTACCCCTAACCCTAGATCCATCCCTGACCCTGAACCCGAAGACTCACCCACAGCCTGAACCCTGAGCCCTACCCTAACGATAAGCCACGCCCTAAAACGCACACTCCGCCTAACATGTATCCGTACCCCAATCTCGAACCTAGGCCTCACCGGGAGCCTACACCTAACCTTATCTCCAAACCTGACCCTGAACACTAAACCTCAACCACAGTCTGTACCTGGAGGCCTACGCTAACGATTATCCGCGCCCTGCAACGCACACGCCCCCCAACATGTATCTGTACCCCAATCTCGACTGTAAGGCTCTGCGGGAGCCTAACCCTAACCCTAGCTCCAACCCTGACCCTGAAACCTAAGACTCACCCACAGCCTGAACCCTGAAGCCTACCCTTATGATCACCCACGCTCTGCAATGCACACTTGCCCTAAAACGTATCCGTACCCCAATCTCGACCCGAAGCCTCAACGGGAGCCTAAACCTATCCCTAGCTCCAACCCTGACCTTGAATCCTAAGCCTCACACGCAGCCCGATACCTGAGGCCTCCCGTAAAGTTAGCTGTGCCCTGCAACTCACATGCCCTGAACATGTATCCATACCCCAATCTCGACCCAAAGCCTCACGGAGAGCCTAAACGTACCCCTAGCTCGAAAACTGACCTTGAACCCTAAGTCTCACCCGCAGCATGAACCCTGAGGCCTACCCTAACATTAAGCCGCGCCCTGCAATGCACGTGCCTTAACACGTACCTGTACCCCAATCTCGACCATAGGCCTCACCGGGAGCCGAACGCTAACGCTAGCTCCAACCCTGACCCTGAACCCTAAGCCTCACAGCAAGACTGAACCCTGTGGCCTAAACTAATGATAAGCCGCGCCCTGCAACGCACACGCCCCCCCCATGTATCCGTACCCCAATCTCGATCCAAAGCCTCACCGGGAGACTAATCCTAACCCTAGTTCCAACTCTGACCCTGAAAGCTAAGCCTCACCCGCAGCCTGAACCCTGAGGCCGACCCTAACGATAACCCAACGCCCTGCAACGAACAAGCTCCCTAACACGTATCCGTACCCCAATCTCTTCCCTAAACTTCACCAGCAGCCTAACCCTAACCCTTCCTCCAACTCTCACCCTGAACAGTAATCCTCACCTGCAGCCTGAACCCTGAGGCCTAACCTAACGATAAGCGGCGCCCTGCAACGCACACGCCCTCTAACAAGTATCAGTAGCCCAATGTCGACCCTAGGCCTCACCGGAAGCCTAACGGTTACCTGAGCTCCAAACCTGACCCTGAACCCTAAGCCTCACCCGCAGCCTGAACTCTGAGGCCTACCCTAAGGATACGTCACGACCAACAACGCAAACGCCCCCGAACTCGTATCCGTACCCCATTCTCAAATCTAGGCCTCACCGGGGGCCTAAACCTAACCCTACCTCCAACACTGACCCTGAACCCTAAGCCTCACCCGCAGTCTGAACCCTGAGGCCTACACTAACGATAAGGCGCGCCCTGCAACGCACACGCCCCCTAACACGTATCCGTACCCCAATCTCGGCCCGAAGCCTCACCGGGATCCAAAACCTAACCCTACCTCCAACTCTGACCCTGAACACTAAGCCTCACCTGCAGCCTGAACCCTGAGGCCTACCCTAACGATAACTCACGCCCTGCAACGAACACGCCACCTAACACGTACCCGTACCCCAATCTACACCCGAAGCCTCACCGGATGCCTAACCCTAACCCTATCTCCAACGCTGACCCTGAATCCTAAGCCTCACCCACAGCCTGAACCCTGAAGCCTACCCTAACGATTATCTGCGCCATGCAAACCACACGACCCCTAACACGTATCTGTACCCCAATCACGATCGTAAGCCTCAGCCGGAGCCTAACCCTAAGTCTAGCTCCAACCCTGACCATGAAACCTAAGACTCACCCACAGCCTGAACCCTGAGGCCTACCCTAATGTTCAGCCGCTCCCTGCAATGCACACGCGCCCTAAAACGTATCCGTAACCCAATCTCGACCCGAAGCCTCAAGGGGAGCCTAAACCTAACCCTAGATCCAACCCTGACCCTGAAACCTATGCCTCACCCGCATCCCGATACCTGAGGCCTACCCTAACGTCAGCTGTGTCCTACAACTCACACGCCCCATTACACGTATCCGTACCCCAATCTCGACCCAAAAACTCACCGGGAGCCTAACCCTAACCCAAGCTCCAACCCTGACCCTGAACAATAAACCTCACCTGCAGCCAGAACCCTGAGGCCTACCCTAACGATAAACCACGCCCTGCGACAACAACGCCCCCTAACACATATCCGTACCCCAATCTCGACCCTAGGCCTCACCGGGAGCCAAACCCTAACCCTAACTCCAACCCTTATCCTGAACACTAAGCCACACCCTCAGCAAAAACCCTGAGCCCTATCCTAACGATAAGCCGCGCCCTGCAACGCACATTCCCCCTAACATATATCCGTACGCCAATCTCGAACCTAGGCCTCAGAGGGAGCCTAACCCTAACCCTAGATACAACCCTGACCCTGAACACAAAGCCTCACCCACAGCCTGAACCCTGAGGCCTACCCTAACAATAAGCTGCGCCCTGCAACGCACACGCCCCCTAACACGTATCTGTACCCCAATCTCGACCCTAGGCCTCACCGGGAGCCGAACGCTAACGCTAGTTCCAACCCTGACCCTGAGCCCTAAGCCTCACAGGAAGACTGAATCGTGAGGCCTACACTAACGATAAGCCGCGCCCTGCAATGCACACGCCCCCTAACATGTATCCGTACCCAAATCTCTACCCGAAGCCTCACCGGGAACCTAAACCTAACCCTAGCTCCAACTCTGACCCTGAACCCTAAGCCTCACCCACAGCCTGAACCCTGAGGCCTACCCTAACGATAAAAAAAGCCCTGCAACGAACACGCCCCCTAACACGTATCCGTACCCCAATCTCCTCCCTAAGCCTCACCAGTAGGCTAATCCTAATCCTAGCTCCAACTCTCACACTGAACACTAATCCTCACACGCAGTCTGAGCCGTGAGGCCTAACCTAATGATAAGCAGCGCCCAGCAATGCACACGGCACCTAACAAGCATCCGTACGCCAATCGCGACCCTAGGCCTAACCGGGAGCCTAATCTTAACCCTAGCTCCAACCCTGACCCTGAATCCTAAGACTCACCCGCAGCCTGAACCCTGAGGCCTACCCTAATGATTATCCGCGCCCTGCAATGCATACGCCCCCTAACAGGTATCCGTACCCTAATCTCGACCCAAAGCCTCACCCAGAGCCTAACACTAACCCTAGCTCCAACCCTGACCCTGAACAATAAACCTCACCTGCAGCCTGATCCCTGAGGCCTACCCTAACGATTAACCACGCCCTGCAACAACAACGCCCGATACCACATATCTGTACCCCAATCTCGACCCTAGGCCTCACCGGGAGCCTAAATCTAACCGTAGCTCCAACCCAGACCCTGAACCCTAAGCCTCACCCGCAGCCTGAACCCTGATGCCTACCATAATGATAAGCCACGCCCTGCTACGCACATGCCCCCTAACAGGTGTCCGTACCCCAATCTCAACCCTAAGTCTCACAGGAAGACTAACCCTAACCCTAGCTCAAACCCTGAACCTGAACACTAAGCCTCAACCGCAGCGTGAACGCTGAGGCCTACCCTAACGATAAGTCGCGCCCTGAAACGAAAACGCGCCCTAACACGTTTCCGTACGCCAATCTTGACCCTCGCCTCACCGGGAGCCTCACACTAACCCTAAATCCAACCCTGATCCTGAACGCTAAGCCTCATCCACAGCCTGAACAATGAGGCCTACCCTAACGATTATCGGCGCCCTGCAACGAAAAACTTCCGCTAACACGTATCTCTACCCCCATCTCGACCGTAAGCCTCAGTGGGAGCCGAACCCTAACCCTAGCTCCAACCCTGACCCTGAACCCTAAGCCTCACCCGCAGCCTGAACCCTGAGGCCTACCATAACGATAAGATGCACCCTGCAACGCACACGCCCGCAAACACGTATCTGTACCCCAATCTCGAACCTAGGCCTCACAGGGAGCCTAACGCTAACGCTGGCTACAACCCTGACCCTGAACACTAAGCCTCACAGGAAGACTGAACCCTGAGGCCTACACTAACGAAAAGCCACGCCCTGCAACGCACACGACCCCTAACTCTTATCCGTACCCCAATTTCGACCCGAAGCCTCACCGGGAACCTAAAATTTACCCTAGCTCCAACTCTGACCATGAACCGTAAGCCTCACCCGCAGCCTGAACCCGGAGGCCTACCCTAACGATAACCTACGCCCTGCAACGAACACGCCACCTAACAGGTATCCGTACCCCAATCTCGGCCCTAAGCCTCACTGGAAGCCTAAACCTAACCCTAGCTCCAACTCTTTCCCTGAACACTAATCCTCACCCGCAGTCTGAACCCTGAGGCCTAACCTAACGATAAGTGGAACGCTGCAACGCACACGCCCCTAACAAGTATCCGTACCACAATCTCGACCCTAGGCCTCACCGGGAGCCTAACGCTAACCTGAGCTCCAACCCTGACCCTGAAATCTAAGCCTCATCGGCAGCCTGAACCCTGAGGCCTACCCTAACGATTATCCACGCCCTGCAATGCACCCGCCCCCTAACACGTATCTGTACTGCAATGTTGACCTTAAGACTCAGCGGGAGCCTAACCCTAACCCTAGCTCCAACCCTGACCCTGAAACCTAAGACTCACCCACAGCCTGAACCCTGAGGCCTACCCTAATGATAAGCTGCGCCCTGCAAGGCAAACGCCACCTAACACATAACCGATCCCCAATCTCGACCCTAGGCCTCACCGGAAGCCTAACCCTAACCCTAACTCCAACCCTTATCCTGAACACTAAGCCTCACCCGCAGCCACAACCCTGAGCCCTACCATAACGATAATCCACGCCCTGAAACGCACACTCCCCCTAACACGTGTCCGTACCCCAAAATCGAACCTAGGCCTCAGAAAGAGCCGAACACTAACCCTAGCTCCCACCCAGACGCTGAACCCTAAGCCTCACCCGCAGCCTGATCCCTGAGGCCTACCCTGATGATAAGCCTCGCCCTGCAACGCACACACCCCCTAACACGTACCCGTACCCCAATCTCGACCATATGCCTCACCGGGAGCCCAACGCTAACACAAGCTCCAACCATGACCCTGAACCCTAAGCCTCACAGGAAGATTGAACCGTGAGGCCTACACTAACGATAAGCCACGCCCTGCAACGCACACGCCCCCTAACACGTATCTGTACCCCAATCTCGACCCGAAGCCTCAGGGGGAGCCTAAACCTAACCCTATCTCCAACTCTGACCCTGAAATCTAAGCCTCACCCGCAGCCTGAAACCAGAGGCCTACCTTAACGATAACCCATGCCCTGCAACGAACACGCCCCCTAACACGTATGCGTACCCCAATCTCGTCACTAAACCTCAGCGGAAACCTAACCCTAACCCTAGCTCCAACTCTCACCCTGAACAGTAATCCTCACCCGCAGCCTGAAACCTGAGGCCTAACCTAATGATAAGACGCACCCTGCAACGCACACGCCCCCTAACAAGTATCTGTACCCCAATCTCGACCCGAAGCCTCACCGGGACCCTAACCCTATCCCGAGCTCCAACCCTGACTCTGAAACCTAAGCATCATCCGCAGCCTGAACCCTGAGGCCTACTCTAACGATAAGCTGTGCCGTGCAACTCACATGCCCCCTACACATATCCGTACCCCACTCTCGACCCTAGGCTTCACCGGAAGCCTAACGCTAACCCTAGCTCCAACTCTGACCCTGAACACTAGGACTAACCGGAACACTGAACCTTGAGGCCTACCCTATCTACCAGCCGCGATCTGCAAAGCACACGCCCCCTAACACGCATCCGTACCACAATCTCGACCCTTAGCATCACCGGGAGCCTAAATCTAAGCCTAGCTCCAACCCTGACCCTGAACCCTAAGCCTCAACCGCAGCCTGAACCCTGAGGACTACACTAAGCATAAGTCACGCCCTTCAACGCAAACGCCCCCTAATACGTATCCGTACCCCATTCTCGAACCTAGGCCTCACCGGGAGTATAACCCTAACCCTAGCTCCAACTATGACCCAGAATCCTAAGCCACACCTGCAGCCTGAAGCCTGAGGCCTACCCTAACGATTATCTGCGCCCTGCAACGCACACGCCCCCTAACACGTATCTGTACCCCAATCTCGACCCTAAGCCTCAACGGGAGCCTAAACCTAACCCTATCTCCAACCCTGTCCCTGAATCCTAAGCCTCACCCACAGCCTGATCCCTGAGGCCTACCCTAATGATTATCTGCGCTCTGCAACTCAAACGCCACCTAACAGGTATCCGAACACCAATCTCGACCCAAAGCCTCAAGGGGAGCCTAAAATTACCGCTAGCTCCAAACTTGACCCTGAACCCTAAGTCTCACCCGCCGCCTGAACCCTGAGACCTGCCCTAACGTTAAGTCCCACCCTGCAAGGCACACGCCCCTTAACACGTATCCGTACCCCAATCTCGAACCAAAGCCTCACAGGGAGCCTAAACCTAACCCTAGATCCAACCCTGACCCTGACCAATAAACCTCACCTGCAGCATGAACCGTGAGACCTACCCTAATGATAAACCGCGCCCTGCAAGAACAACGCTCCCTAACACATATCCGTACCCCAATCTCGACCCTAGGCCTCACCGGGAGCCTAGCCCTAAACCAAACTACAACCCATATTCTGAACACTAAGCCTCACCCGCAGCCACAACCCTGAGCGCTACCCTAACGAAAAGCTGTGCCCTGCAACACACAAACCCCCGAACAGGTATCCGTACCCCAATCTCGACCCTAGGCCTCACCGGGAGTCGAACGCTAACATTACCTCCAAACCTGCCCCTGAAACCTAAGCCTCAACCACAGTGTGAACCCTGAGGCCTACCCTAACGATCAGCCGTGCCCTGCAATGCACACGCCCCCTAACACGTATCCGTACCACAATCTCGAACCTAGGCCTCACCGGGAGCCTAAACCTAACCTTAGCTCCAAACCTGACCCTGAACCCTAAGCCTCAACCGCAGCCTGAACCCTGAGACCTACACTAACGATCAGCCGTGCCCTGCAATGCACACGCCCCATAACACGTATCCATACTCCAATCTCGGGCATAGGCCTCAGCGAGAGCCTAAGCCAAACCAGAGCTCCAACCATGACCCTGAACACTAAGCCTCACCCGCAGCCTGAACCCTGGGGCCTACCCTTACGATAAGTCACGCCCTGCAATGCAAACGCCCCCTAACACGTTTCCGTAACCGAATCTCGACCATAGGCCTCACCGCCTGCCTAACCATAACCCTAGCTCCAACCCTGACCCTGAACGCTAAGCCTCACCTGCAGCCTGAACGCTGAGGCCTAGGCTAAGGATAAGCCACGCTGTGCAACTCACACGCCCCCTTACATGTATCCGTATCCCAATGTCGAACCTAGGCCGCAACGGGTGCCTAACGCTAACCATAGCTCCAACACTGACCCTGAATCCTAAGCCTTACCAGAAGTCTGAACCCTGAGGCCCACCCTAACTATAGGCCGTGCCCTGCAAACCACACGCCCCCTAACACGTATCCGTACCCCAATCTCGACCCTAGGCATCACCTGGAGCCTAAACCTAAACTTAGCTCCAAACCTGACCCTGAACCCTAAGCCTCAGCTGCAGCCTGAAACCTGAGACCAACACTAAAGATAAGCCGTGCTCTGCAATTCACAAGCCCCCTAACACGTATCCGTAATGCAATCTCGGCCGTAGGCCTCAGCGAGAGCCTAACCCTAACCCTATCTCCGACACTCACCCTGAACCCTAATCCACACCCGCAGCCTGAACACTGAGGCCTAACCTAACGATAAGCCACGCCCTTCAACAACAACTCCCCGTAACACGTATCCGTACCCCAATCTCGAACCTAGGCCTCAGAGGGAGCCTAACCTTAACCCTAGCTCCAACCCAGACCCTGAATCCTAAGCCTCACCCGCAGCCTGAACCCTGAAGCCTACCCTAAGTATTATCTGCGCCATGCAAAGCACACGACACCTAAGACGTATCTGTACCTCAATCACGACCGTAAGCCTCAGCCGGAGCCTAACCCTACCCCTAGCTCCAACCCTGACCGTGAAACCTAAGACTCACCCACAGTCTGAACCCTGAGGCCTAAGCTAATGTTCAGCCACGCCCTGCAATGCACAAGCGCCCTAAAACGTATCCGTAATCCAATCTCGACCCGAAGCCTAAACGGGAGCCTAAACCTAACCCTAGCTCCAACCCTGACCCTGAAAACTAAGCCTCACCCGAAGCTCGATACCTGAGGCCTACCCTAACGTCAGCCGTGTCCTGCAACTCACACGCCCCCTAACACGTATCCGTACCCCAATCTCGACCAAAAGCAACACCGGGAGCCTAACCCTAACCCTAGCTCCAACCCTGACCCTGAACAATAAACCTCACCTGCATCCAGAACCCTGAGGCCTACCCTACCGATAAACCGTGCCTTGCAACAACAACGCCCCCTCATACATATCCGTACCCCAATCTCGACCCTAGGCCTCACCGGGAGCCAAACCCTAACCCTAACTCCAACCCTTATCCTGAACACTAAGCCTCACTCGCAGCAAAAACCCTGAGCCTTACTATAACGATAAGCCGCGCCCTGCAAGGCACACTCCCCCTAAAATGTATCCGCACCCCAATCTCGAACCTAGGCCTCAGAGGGAGCCTAACCCTAACCCTAGCTACAACCCTGACCCTGAACACTAAGCCTCACCCGCAGCCTGAACCCTGAGGCCTACCCTAACAATAAGCTGCGCCCTGCAAAGCACACGCCCCCTAACACGTATATGTACCCCAATCTCGACCATAGGCCTCACCGGGAGTCGAACGCTAATGCTAGTTCCAACCCTGACCCTGAACCCTAAGCGTCACAGGAAGACAAACCCTGAGGCCTACACTAACGATAAGCCGCGCCCTGGAATGCACACGCCCCCTAACATGTATCAGTACCCAAATCTCTACCCGAAGCCTCACCGGGAACCTAAACCTAACCCTAGCTCCGACACTCGCCCTGAACCCTAATCCACACCCGCAGCCTGAACCCTGAGGCCTACCCTAATGATAAACCACGCCCTGCAACAACAACTCCCCCTAACACATATCCGTACCCCAATCTCGAGCCTAGGCCTCACCGGGAGCCTAACACTTACCCTAGCTCCAATCTTGACTCTGAACCCTAAGCCTCACAGGAAGACTGAACCCTGAGGCCTACCATAACTATAAGCATCGCCCTGCAACCCACACGCCCCCTAACACGTATCCTTACCCCAATCTCGACCCTAAGCCTCACCGGGTGCCTAACCATAACCCGTACTCCAACCCTGACCCTGAAAACTAAGCCTCACCCGCAGCCTGAACCGTGAGGCCGACCCTAAAGATAAGTCGCGCCCTGCAACGCAAACGCCCCCTAACACGTATCCGAACCCCATTCTCGAACCTAGGCCTCACCGGGAGCCTAAACCTAAACATAGCTCCAACCCTAACCCTGCACCCGAAGCCTCATCCGCAGCCTTAACCCTGAAGCCTACCCTAACGATTATATGCGCCCTGCAACGCACACGCCCCTTAACAGGTATCTGTACACCAATCTCGACCGTAAGCCTCAGCGGGAGCCTAATCCTAACCGTAGCTCCAACTCTGACCATGAACACTAAGCCTCACCTGCAGCCTGAACCCTGAGGCCTACCCTAACAATAAGCCGCGCCCTGCAACGCACACACCCCCAAAGACGTATCTGTACCCCAGTCTCGTACCTAGGCCTCATCGGGAGCCGAACGCTAACGCTAGCTCCAACCCTGACCCTGAACACTAAGCCTCACCCGCAGCCTGAACGCTGAGGCCAACCCTAACGATAAGTCGCGCCCTGAAACGAAAACGCGCCCTAACACGTTTCCGTACGCCAATCTCGACCCTAGGCCTCACCGGGAGCCTCACACTAACCCTAAATCCAACCCTGATCCTGTACGCTAAGCCTCATCCACAGCCTGAACCCTGAGGCCTACCCTAACGATTATCGGCGCCCTGCAATGAAAAACTCCCCCTAACACGTATCTCTACCCCCATCTCGACCGTAAGCCTCAGTGGGAGCCGAACACTAACCCTATCTCCAACTCTTATCCTGAACACTAAGCCTCACCCACAGCCAAAACCCTGAGACCTACCCCAACGATAAGCTGCGCCCTGCAACGCTAACACCCCCTAACACGTATCCGTACACCAATCGCGAACCTAGGCCTCAGAGGGAGCCTAATCCTAACCCTAGCTCCAACCCTGACCCTGAACCCTAAGCCTCACCCACAGCCTGAACCCTGAGGCCTACCATAACAATAAGCTGCACCCTGCAACGCACACGCCCGCAAAGACGTATCTGTACCCCAATCTCGAACCTAGGTCTCACAGGGAGCCTAACGCTAACGCTGGCTCCAACCCTGACCCTGAACCCTAAGCCTCACAGGAAGACTGAACCCTGAGGCCTACACTAACGAAAAGCCGCGCCCTGCAACGCACACGACCCCTAACACATATCCGTACCCCAATCTCGACCCGAAGCCTCACCGGGAACCTAAACCTTACCCTAGCTCCAACTCTGACCATGAACCGTAAGCCTCACCCGCAGCCTGAACCCGGAGGCCTACCCTAACGATAACCTACGCCCTGCAACGAACACGCCACCTAACAGGTATCCGTACCCCAATCTCGGCCCTAAGCCTCACCGGAAGCCTAAACCTAACCCTAGCTCCAACTCTCACCCTGAACACTAATCCTAACCCGCAGCCTGAACCCTGAGGCCTAACCTAACGATAAGCGGAGCGCTGCAACGCACACGCCCCCTAACAAGTATCTGTACCCCAATCTCGACCCGAAGCCTCACCGGGAGCCTAACCCTATCCCGAGCTCCAACCCTGACCCTGAAACCTAAGCATCATCCGCAGCCTGAACCCTGAGGCCTACTCTAACGATAAGCTGTGCCGTGCAACTCACATGCCCCCTACACGTATCCGTACCCCACTCTCGACCCTAGGCTTCACTGGAAGCCTAATGCTAACCCTAGCTCCAACTCTGACCCTGAACACTAGGACTAACCGGAACACTGAACCTTGAGGCCTACCCTAACTACCAGCCCCGACCTGCAATGCACACGCCCCCTAACACGTATCCGTACCCCAATCTCGACCCGAAGCATAACCGGGAGCCTAAATCTAAGCCTAGCTCCAACCCTGACCCTGAACCCTAAGCCTCAACCGCAGCCTGAACCCTGAGGCCTACACTAAGGATAAGTCACGCCCTTCAACGCAAACGCCCCCTAATACGTATCCGTACCCCATTCTCGAACCTAGGCCTCACCGGGAGTATAACCCTAACCCTAGCTCCAACTCCGACCCAGAACCCTAAGCCTCACCCGCAGCCTGAAGCCTGAGGCCTACCCTAACGATTATCTGCGCCCTGCAACGCACACGCCCCCTAACACGTATCTGTACCCCAATCTCGACCCTAAGCCTCAACGGGAGCCTAAACCTAACCCTATCTCCAACCCTGTCCCTGAATCCTAAGCCTCACCCACAGCCTGATCCCTGAGGCCTACCCTAATGATTATCTGCGCACTGCAACTCAAACGCCACCTAACACGTATCCGAACACCAATCTCGACCCAAAGCCTCAAGGGGAGCCTAAAATTACCGCTAGCTCCAAACTTGACCCTGAACCCTAAGTCTCACCCGCCGCCTGAACCCTGAGGCCTGCCCTACCGTTAAGTCCCGCCCTGCAAGGCACACGCCCCTTAACACGTATCCGTACCCCAATCTCGAACCAAAGCCTCACAGGGAGCCTAACCCTAACCCTAGCTCCAACCCTGACCCTGAACAATAAACCTCACCTGCAACCTGAACCGTGAGACCTACCCTAATGATAAACCGCGCCCTGCAAGAACAACGCTCCCTAACATATATCCGTACCCCAATCTCGACCCTAGGCCTCACCGGGAGCCTAACCCTAACCCAAACTACAACCCTTATCCTGAACACTAAGCCTCATCCGCAGCCACAACCCTGAGCGCTACCCTAACGAAAAGCTGTGCCCTGCAACGCACACACCCCCGAACAGGTATCCG